>NW_027362765.1:340803712-341277560 GCF_046119375.1 Phyllobates terribilis | reverse complement strand
AGGAGACGGGTAATGTCAGCCGAGGAGAGGAGACGGGTAATGTCAGCCGAGGAGAGGAGACGGGTAATGTCAGCCGAGGAGAGGAGACGGGTAATGTCAGCCGAGGAGAGGAGACGGGTAATGTCAGCCGAGGAGAGGAGACGGGTAATGTCAGCCGAGGAGAGAGAGGAGACGGGTAATGTCAGCCGAGGAGAGGAGACGGGTAATGTCAGCCGGGAGAGAGGAGAGGAGACGGGTAATGTCAGCCGAGGAGAGGAGACGGGTAATGTCAGCCGAGGAGAGAGGAGAGGAGACGGGTAATGTCAGCCGAGGAGAGGAGACGGGTAATGTCAGCCGAGGAGAGGAGACGGGTAATGTCAGCCGAGGAGAGGAGACGGGTAATGTCAGCCGAGGAGAGGAGACGGGTAATGTCAGCCGAGGAGAGAGGAGAGGAGACGGGTAATGTCAGCCGAGGAGAGAGGAGAGGAGACGGGTAATGTCAGCCGAGGAGAGGAGACGGGTAATGTCAGCCGAGGAGAGAGGAGGAGACGGGTAATGTCAGCCGAGAGAAGAGGAGAGGAGACGGGTAATGTCAGCCGAGGAGAGAGGAGAGGAGACGGGTAATGTCAGCCGAGGAGAGAGAGAGGAGACGGGTAATGTCAGCCGAGGAGAGAGGAGAGGAGACGGGTAATGTCAGCCGAGGAGAGGAGAGGGACGGGTAATGTCAGCCGAGGAGAGAGGAGAGGAGAAGGGTAATGTCAGCCGAGGAGAGGAGACGGGTAATGTCAGCCGGGAGGAGAGGAGACGGGTAATATCAGCCGAGGAGAGGAGACGGGTAATGTCAGCCGAGGAGAGAGGAGAGGAGACGGGTAATGTCAGCCGAGGAGAGAGAGGAGACGGGTAATGTCAGCCGAGGAGAGAGAGAGGAGACGGGTAATGTCAGCCGAGGAGAGGAGACGGGTAATGTCAGCCGAGGAGAGAGGAGAGGAGACGGGTAATGTCAGCCGAGGAGAGAGGAGAGGAGACGGGTAATGTCACGGGAGAGGAGAGGAGACGGGTAATGTCAGCCGAGGAGAGGAGACGGGTAATGTCAGCCGAGGAGAGAGGAGAGGAGACGGGTAATGTCAGCCGAGGAGAGAGGAGAGGAGACGGGTAATGTCAGCCGAGGAGAGAGGAGAGGAGAAGGGTAATGTCAGCCGAGGAGAGAGGAGAGGAGACGGGTAATGTCAGCCGAGGAGAGAGGAGAGGAGACGGGTAATGTCAGCCGAGGAGAGAGGAGAGGAGACGGGTAATGTCAGCCGAGGAGAGAGGAGAGGAGACGGGTAATGTCAGCCGAGGAGAGAGGAGAGGAGACGGGTAATGTCAGCCGAGGAGAGAGGAGAGGAGACGGGTAATGTCAGCCGAGGAGAGAGGAGAGGAGACGGGTAATGTCAGCCGAGGAGAGAGGAGAGGAGACGGGTAATGTCAGCCGAGGAGAGAGGAGAGGAGACGGGTAATGTCAGCCGAGGAGAGAGGAGAGGAGACGGGTAATGTCAGCCGAGGAGAGAGGAGAGGAGACGGGTAATGTCAGCCGAGGAGAGAAGGAGAGGAGACGGGTAATGTCAGCCGAGGAGAGAGGAGAGGAGAGGAGACGGGTAATGTCAGCCGAGGAGAGAGAGAGAGAGGAGACGGGTAATGTCAGCCGAGGAGAGAGGAGAGGAGACGGGTAATGTCAGCCGAGGAGAGAGGAGAGGAGACGGGTAATGTCAGCCGAGGAGAGAGGAGAGGAGACGGGTAATGTCAGCCGAGGAGAGAGGAGAGGAGACGGGTAATGTCAGCCGAGGAGAGAGGAGAGGAGACGGGTAATGTCAGCCGAGGAGAGAGGAGAGGAGACGGGTAATGTCAGCCGAGGAGAGAGGAGAGGAGACGGGTAATGTCAGCCGAGGAGAGAGGAGAGGAGACGGGTAATGTCAGCCGAGGAGAGAGGAGAGGAGACGGGTAATGTCAGCCGAGGAGAGAGGAGAGGAGACGGGTAATGTCAGCCGAGGAGAGAGGAGAGGAGACGGGTAATGTCAGCCGAGGAGAGAGGAGAGGAGACGGGTAATGTCAGCCGAGGAGAGAGGAGAGGAGACGGGTAATGTCAGCCGAGGAGAGAGGAGAGGAGACGGGTAATGTCAGCCGAGGAGAGAGGAGAGGAGACGGGTAATGTCAGCCGAGGAGAGAGGAGAGGAGACGGGTAATGTCAGCCGAGGAGAGAGGAGAGGAGACGGGTAATGTCAGCCGAGGAGAGAGGAGAGGAGACGGGTAATGTCAGCCGAGGAGAGAGGAGAGGAGACGGGTAATGTCAGCCGAGGAGAGAGGAGAGGAGACGGGTAATGTCAGCCGAGGAGAGAGGAGAGGAGACGGGTAATGTCAGCCGAGGAGAGAGGAGAGGAGACGGGTAATGTCAGCCGAGGAGAGAGGAGAGGAGACGGGTAATGTCAGCCGAGGAGAGAGGAGAGGAGACGGGTAATGTCAGCCGAGGAGAGAGGAGAGGAGACGGGTAATGTCAGCCGGAGGAAGAGAGGAGACGGGTAATGTCAGCCGAGGAGAGAGGAGAGGAGACGGGTAATGTCAGCCGAGGAGAGAGGAGAGGAGACTGGTAATGTCAGCCGAGGAGAGGAGACGGGTAATATCAGCCGAGGAGAGAGAGAGAGGAGACGGGTAATGTCAGCGGACGAGGAGAGGAGACGGGTAATGTCAGCCGAGGAGAGAGGAGAGGAGACGGGTAATGTCAGCCGAGGAGAGAGGAGAGGAGACGGGTAATGTCAGCCGAGGAGAGAGGAGAGGAGACGGGTAATGTCAGCCGAGGAGAGAGGAGAGGAGACGGGTAATGTCAGCCGAGGAGAGAGGAGAGGAGACGGGTAATGTCAGCCGAGGAGAGAGGAGAGGAGACGGGTAATGTCAGCCGAGGAGAGAGGAGAGGAGACGGGTAATGTCAGCCGAGGAGAGAGGAGAGGAGACGGGTAATGTCAGCCGAGGAGAGAGGAGAGGAGACGGGTAATGTCAGCCGAGGAGAGGAGACGGGTAATGTCAGCCGAGGAGAGAGGAGAGGAGACGGGTAATGTCAGCCGAGGAGAGAGGAGAGGAGACGGGTAATGTCAGCCGAGGAGAGAGGAGAGGAGACGGGTAATGTCAGCCGAGGAGAGAGGAGAGGAGACGGGTAATGTCAGCCGAGGAGAGAGAGAGAGGAGACGGGTAATGTCAGCCGAGGAGAGAGAGAGAGGAGACGGGTAATGTCAGCCGAGGAGAGAGAGAGAGGAGACGGGTAATGTCAGCCGAGGAGAGAGAGAGAGGAGACGGGTAATGTCAGCCGAGGAGAGAGGAGAGGAGACTGGTAATGTCAGCCGAGGAGGGAGAGAGGAGACGGGTAATATCAGCCGAGGAGAGAGAGAGAGGAGACGGGTAATATCAGCCGAGGAGAGGAGACGGGTAATGTCAGCCGAGGAGAGAGGAGAGGAGACGGGTAATGTCAGCCGAGGAGAGAGAGAGAGGAGACGGGTAATGTCAGCCGAGGAGAGAGGAGAGGAGACGGGTAATGTCAGCCGAGGAGAGAGAGAGAGAGGAGACGGGTAATGTCAGCCGAGGAGAGAGAGAGAGGAGACGGGTAATGTCAGCCGAGGAGAGAGAAAGAGGAGTCGGGTAATGTCAGCCGAGGAGAGAGAGAGAGGAGACGGGTAATGTCAGCCGAGGAGAGAGAGAGAGGAGACGGGTAATGTCAGCCGAGGAGAGAGAGAGAGAGAGGAGACGGGTAATGTCAGCCGAGGAGAGGAGACTGGTAATGTCAGCCGAGGAGAGAGAGAGGAGACTGGTAATGTCAGCCGAGGAGAGAGGAGAGGAGACGGGTAATGTCAGCCGAGGAGAGAGGAGAGGAGACGGGTAATGTCAGCCGAGGAGAGAGGAGAGGAGACGGGTAATGTCAGCCGAGGAGAGAGGAGAGGAGACGGGTAATGTCAGCCGAGGAGAGAGGAGAGGAGACGGGTAATGTCAGCCGAGGAGAGAGAGAGGAGACTGGTAATGTCAGCCGAGGAGAGAGAGAGGAGACTGGTAATGTCAGCCGAGGAGAGGAGACGGGTAATATCAGCCGAGGAGAGAGAGAGAGGAGACTGGTAATATCAGCCGAGGAGAGGAGACGGGTAATGTCAGCCGAGGAGAGAGGAGAGGAGACGGGTAATGTCAGCCGAGGAGAGAGAGAGAGGAGACGGGTAATGTCAGCCGAGGAGAGAGAGAGAGAGGAGACGGGTAATGTCAGCCGAGAGAGAGAGAGAGGAGACGGGTAATGTCAGCCGAGGAGAGAGAGAGAGGAGACGGGTAATGTCAGCCGAGGAGAGAGAGAGAGGAGACGGGTAATGTCAGCCGAGGAGAGAGAGAGAGGAGACGGGTAATGTCAGCCGAGGAGAGGAGACGGGTAATGTCAGCCGAGGAGAGAGGAGAGGAGACGGGTAATGTCAGCCGAGGAGAGAGGAGAGGAGACGGGTAATGTCAGCCGAGGAGAGAGGAGAGGAGACGGGTAATGTCAGCCGAGGAGAGAGGAGAGGAGACGGGTAATGTCAGCCGAGGAGAGAGGAGAGGAGACGGGTAATGTCAGCCGAGGAGAGAGGAGAGGAGACGGGTAATGTCAGCCGAGGAGAGAGGAGAGGAGACGGGTAATGTCAGCCGAGGAGAGAGGAGAGGAGACGGGTAATGTCAGCCGAGAGGAGAGGAGACGGGTAATGTCAGCCGAGGAGAGGAGACGGGTAATGTCAGCCGAGGAGAGAGGAGAGGAAACGGGTAATGTCAGCCGAGGAGAGGAGACGGGTAATGTCAGCCGAGGAGAGAGGAGAGGAGACGGGTAATGTCAGCCGAGGAGAGAGGAGAGGAGACGGGTAATGTCAGCCGAGGAGAGAGGAGAGGAGACGGGTAATGTCAGCCGAGGAGAGAGGAGAGGAGACGGGTAATGTCAGCCGAGGAGAGAGGAGAGGAGACGGGTAATGTCAGCCGAGGAGAGAGGAGAGGAGACGGGTAATGTCAGCCGAGAGGAGAGGAGACGGGTAATGTCAGCCGAGGAGAGGAGACGGGTAATGTCAGCCGAGGAGAGGAGACGGGTAATGTCAGCCGAGGAGAGAGGAGAGGAGACGGGTAATGTCAGCCGAGGAGAGAGGAGAGGAGACTGGTAATGTCAGCCGAGGAGAGAGAGAGGAGACTGGTAATGTCAGCCGAGGAGAGAGAGAGGAGACTGGTAATGTCAGCCGAGGAGAGAGAGAGGAGACTGGTAATGTCAGCCGAGGAGAGAGAGAGGAGACTGGTAATGTCAGCCGAGGAGAGAGAGAGGAGACTGGTAATGTCAGCCGAGGAGAGAGAGAGGAGACTGGTAATGTCAGCCGAGGAGAGGAGACGGGTAATATCAGCCGAGGAGAGAGAGAGAGGAGACGGGTAATATCAGCCGAGGAGAGGAGACGGGTAATATCAGCCGAGGAGAGGAGACGGGTAATATCAGCCGAGGAGAGAGAGAGAGGAGACTGGTAATGTCAGCCGAGGAGAGAGAGAGAGGAGACGGGTAATATCAGCCGAGGAGAGGAGACGGGTAATATCAGCCGAGGAGAGGAGACGGGTAATGTCAGCCGAGGAGAGGAGACTGGTAATGTCAGCCGAGGAGAGAGGAGAGGAGACGGGTAATGTCAGCCGAGGAGAGAGGAGAGGAGACGGGTAATGTCAGCCGAGGAGAGAGGAGAGGAGACGGGTAATGTCAGCCGAGGAGAGAGAGAGAGGAGACGGGTAATGTCAGCCGAGGAGAGAGAGAGAGAGGAGACGGGTAATGTCAGCCGAGGAGAGAGAGAGAGGAGACGGGTAATGTCAGCCGAGGAGAGAGAGAGAGGAGACGGGTAATGTCAGCCGAGGAGAGAGAGAGAGGAGACTGGTAATGTCAGCCGAGGAGAGAGGAGAGGAGACGGGTAATGTCAGCCGAGGAGAGAGAGAGAGGAGACGGGTAATGTCAGCCGAGGAGAGAGAGAGAGAGGAGACGGGTAATGTCAGCCGAGGAGAGAGAGAGAGGAGACGGGTAATGTCAGCCGAGGAGAGAGAGAGAGGAGACGGGTAATGTCAGCCGAGGAGAGAGAGAGAGGAGACGGGTAATGTCAGCCGAGGAGAGAGAGAGAGGAGACGGGTAATGTCAGCCGAGGAGAGGAGACGGGTAATGTCAGCCGAGGAGAGAGGAGAGGAGACGGGTAATGTCAGCCGAGGAGAGAGGAGAGGAGACGGGTAATGTCAGCCGAGGAGAGAGGAGAGGAGACGGGTAATGTCAGCCGAGGAGAGAGGAGAGGAGACGGGTAATGTCAGCCGAGGAGAGAGGAGAGGAGACGGGTAATGTCAGCCGAGAGGAGAGGAGACGGGTAATGTCAGCCGAGGAGAGGAGACGGGTAATGTCAGCCGAGGAGAGAGGAGAGGAGACGGGTAATGTCAGCCGAGGAGAGAGGAGAGGAGACGGGTAATGTCAGCCGAGGAGAGAGGAGAGGAGACGGGTAATGTCAGCCGAGGAGAGAGGAGAGGAGACTGGTAATGTCAGCCGAGGAGAGAGAGAGGAGACTGGTAATGTCAGCCGAGGAGAGAGAGAGGAGACTGGTAATGTCAGCCGAGGAGAGAGAGAGGAGACTGGTAATGTCAGCCGAGGAGAGAGAGAGGAGACTGGTAATGTCAGCCGAGGAGAGAGAGAGGAGACTGGTAATGTCAGCCGAGGAGAGGAGACGGGTAATATCAGCCGAGGAGAGAGAGAGAGGAGACGGGTAATGTCAGCCGAGGAGAGAGAGAGAGAGGAGACGGGTAATGTCAGCCGAGGAGAGAGAGAGAGGAGACGGGTAATGTCAGCCGAGGAGAGAGAAAGAGGAGTCGGGTAATGTCAGCCGAGGAGAGAGAGAGAGGAGACGGGTAATGTCAGCCGAGGAGAGAGAGAGAGGAGACGGGTAATGTCAGCCGAGGAGAGAGAGAGAGAGAGGAGACGGGTAATGTCAGCCGAGGAGAGGAGACTGGTAATGTCAGCCGAGGAGAGAGAGAGGAGACTGGTAATGTCAGCCGAGGAGAGAGGAGAGGAGACGGGTAATGTCAGCCGAGGAGAGAGGAGAGGAGACGGGTAATGTCAGCCGAGGAGAGAGGAGAGGAGACGGGTAATGTCAGCCGAGGAGAGAGGAGAGGAGACGGGTAATGTCAGCCGAGGAGAGAGGAGAGGAGACGGGTAATGTCAGCCGAGGAGAGAGAGAGGAGACTGGTAATGTCAGCTGAGGAGAGAGAGAGGAGACTGGTAATGTCAGCCGAGGAGAGGAGACGGGTAATATCAGCCGAGGAGAGAGAGAGAGGAGACTGGTAATATCAGCCGAGGAGAGGAGACGGGTAATGTCAGCCGAGGAGAGAGGAGAGGAGACGGGTAATGTCAGCCGAGGAGAGAGAGAGAGGAGACGGGTAATGTCAGCCGAGGAGAGAGAGAGAGAGGAGACGGGTAATGTCAGCCGAGGAGAGAGAGAGAGAGGAGACGGGTAATGTCAGCCGAGGAGAGAGAGAGAGGAGACGGGTAATGTCAGCCGAGGAGAGAGAGAGAGGAGACGGGTAATGTCAGCCGAGGAGAGAGAGAGAGGAGACGGGTAATGTCAGCCGAGGAGAGAGAGAGAGGAGACGGGTAATGTCAGCCGAGGAGAGAGAGAGAGGAGACGGGTAATGTCAGCCGAGGAGAGAGAGAGAGGAGACGGGTAATGTCAGCCGAGGAGAGGAGACGGGTAATGTCAGCCGAGGAGAGAGGAGAGGAGACGGGTAATGTCAGCCGAGGAGAGAGGAGAGGAGACGGGTAATGTCAGCCGAGGAGAGAGGAGAGGAGACGGGTAATGTCAGCCGAGGAGAGAGGAGAGGAGACGGGTAATGTCAGCCGAGGAGAGAGGAGAGGAGACGGGTAATGTCAGCCGAGGAGAGAGGAGAGGAGACGGGTAATGTCAGCCGAGGAGAGAGGAGAGGAGACGGGTAATGTCAGCCGAGAGGAGAGGAGACGGGTAATGTCAGCCGAGGAGAGGAGACGGGTAATGTCAGCCGAGGAGAGAGGAGAGGAGACGGGTAATGTCAGCCGAGGAGAGAGGAGAGGAGACGGGTAATGTCAGCCGAGGAGAGAGGAGAGGAGACGGGTAATGTCAGCCGAGGAGAGAGGAGAGGAGACGGGTAATGTCAGCCGAGGAGAGAGGAGAGGAGACGGGTAATGTCAGCCGAGGAGAGAGGAGAGGAGACGGGTAATGTCAGCCGAGGAGAGAGGAGAGGAGACGGGTAATGTCAGCCGAGAGGAGAGGAGACGGGTAATGTCAGCCGAGGAGAGGAGACGGGTAATGTCAGCCGAGGAGAGGAGACGGGTAATGTCAGCCGAGGAGAGAGGAGAGGAGACGGGTAATGTCAGCCGAGGAGAGAGGAGAGGAGACTGGTAATGTCAGCCGAGGAGAGAGAGAGGAGACTGGTAATGTCAGCCGAGGAGAGAGAGAGGAGACTGGTAATGTCAGCCGAGGAGAGAGAGAGGAGACTGGTAATGTCAGCCGAGGAGAGAGAGAGGAGACTGGTAATGTCAGCCGAGGAGAGAGAGAGGAGACTGGTAATGTCAGCCGAGGAGAGGAGACGGGTAATATCAGCCGAGGAGAGAGAGAGAGGAGACGGGTAATATCAGCCGAGGAGAGGAGACGGGTAATATCAGCCGAGGAGAGGAGACGGGTAATATCAGCCGAGGAGAGGAGACGGGTAATAGCAGCCGAGGAGAGAGAGAGAGGAGACTGGTAATGTCAGCCGAGGAGAGAGAGAGAGGAGACGGGTAATATCAGCCGAGGAGAGGAGACGGGTAATATCAGCCGAGGAGAGGAGACTGGTAATGTCAGCCGAGGAGAGGAGACTGGTAATGTCAGCCGAGGAGAGAGGAGAGGAGACGGGTAATGTCAGCCGAGGAGAGAGGAGAGGAGACGGGTAATGTCAGCCGAGGAGAGAGGAGAGGAGACGGGTAATGTCAGCCGAGGAGAGAGAGAGAGGAGACGGGTAATGTCAGCCGAGGAGAGAGAGAGAGAGGAGACGGGTAATGTCAGCCGAGGAGAGAGAGAGAGGAGACGGGTAATGTCAGCCGAGGAGAGAGAGAGAGGAGACGGGTAATGTCAGCCGAGGAGAGAGAGAGAGGAGACTGGTAATGTCAGCCGAGGAGAGAGGAGAGGAGACGGGTAATGTCAGCCGAGGAGAGAGAGAGAGGAGACGGGTAATGTCAGCCGAGGAGAGAGAGAGAGAGGAGACGGGTAATGTCAGCCGAGGAGAGAGAGAGAGGAGACGGGTAATGTCAGCCGAGGAGAGAGAGAGAGGAGACGGGTAATGTCAGCCGAGGAGAGAGAGAGAGGAGACGGGTAATGTCAGCCGAGGAGAGAGAGAGAGGAGACGGGTAATGTCAGCCGAGGAGAGGAGACGGGTAATGTCAGCCGAGGAGAGAGGAGAGGAGACGGGTAATGTCAGCCGAGGAGAGGAGACGGGTAATGTCAGCCGAGGAGAGAGGAGAGGAGACGGGTAATGTCAGCCGAGGAGAGAGGAGAGGAGACGGGTAATGTCAGCCGAGAGGAGAGGAGACGGGTAATGTCAGCCGAGGAGAGGAGACGGGTAATGTCAGCCGAGGAGAGAGGAGAGGAGACGGGTAATGTCAGCCGAGGAGAGAGGAGAGGAGACGGGTAATGTCAGCCGAGGAGAGAGGAGAGGAGACGGGTAATGTCAGCCGAGGAGAGAGGAGAGGAGACGGGTAATGTCAGCCGAGGAGAGAGGAGAGGAGACTGGTAATGTCAGCCGAGGAGAGAGAGAGGAGACTGGTAATGTCAGCCGAGGAGAGAGAGAGGAGACTGGTAATGTCAGCCGAGGAGAGAGAGAGGAGACTGGTAATGTCAGCCGAGGAGAGAGAGAGGAGACTGGTAATGTCAGCCGAGGAGAGAGAGAGGAGACTGGTAATGTCAGCCGAGGAGAGAGAGAGGAGACTGGTAATGTCAGCCGAGGAGAGAGAGAGGAGACTGGTAATGTCAGCCGAGGAGAGGAGACGGGTAATATCAGCCGAGGAGAGAGAGAGAGGAGACGGGTAATATCAGCCGAGGAGAGGAGACGGGTAATATCAGCTGAGGAGAGAGAGAGAGGAGACGGGTAATATCAGCCGAGGAGAGGAGACGGGTAATATCAGCCGAGGAGAGGAGACGGGTAATATCAGCCGAGGAGAGAGAGAGAGGAGACGGGTAATATCAGCCGAGGAGAGGAGACGGGTAATATCAGCCGAGGAGAGGAGACGGGTAATATCAGCCGAGGAGAGGAGACGGGTAATATCAGCCGAGGAGAGAGAGAGAGGAGACGGGTAATATCAGCCGAGGAGAGGAGACGGGTAATGTCAGCCGAGGAGAGGAGACTGGTAATGTCAGCCGAGGAGAGAGGAGAGGAGACTGGTAATGTCAGCCGAGGAGAGAGGAGAGGAGACTGGTAATGTCAGCCGAGGAGAGAGGAGAGGAGACTGGTAATGTCAGCCGAGGAGAGAGGAGAGGAGACTGGTAATGTCAGCCGAGGAGAGAGAGAGGAGACTGGTAATGTCAGCCGAGGAGAGAGAGAGGAGACTGGTAATGTCAGCCGAGGAGAGAGAGAGGAGACTGGTAATGTCAGCCGAGGAGAGAGAGAGGAGACTGGTAATGTCAGCCGAGGAGAGAGAGAGGAGACGGGTAATATCAGCCGAGGAGAGGGAGAGAGGAGACGGGTAATATCAGCCGAGGAGAGGAGACGGGTAATATCAGCCGAGGAGAGGAGACGGGTAATATCAGCCGAGGAGAGGAGACGGGTAATATCAGCCGAGGAGAGGAGACGGGTAATATCAGCCGAGGAGAGGAGACGGGTAATATCAGCCGAGGAGAGAGAGAGAGGAGACGGGTAATATCAGCCGAGGAGAGGAGACGGGTAATGTCAGCCGAGGAGAGGAGACGGGTAATGTCAGCCGAGGAGAGAGGAGAGGAGACTGGTAATGTCAGCCGAGGAGAGGAGACTGGTAATGTCAGCCGAGGAGAGGAGACTGGTAATGTCAGCCGAGGAGAGAGAGAGGAGACTGGTAATGTCAGCCGAGGAGAGAGAGAGGAGACTGGTAATGTCAGCCGAGGAGAGAGAGAGGAGACTGGTAATGTCAGCCGAGGAGAGAGAGAGGAGACTGGTAATGTCAGCCGAGGAGAGAGAGAGGAGACTGGTAATGTCAGCCGAGGAGAGGAGACGGGTAATATCAGCCGAGGAGAGAGAGAGAGAGGAGACGGGTAATGTCAGCCGAGGAGAGGAGACGGGTAATGTCAGCCGAGGAGAGGAGACGGGTAATGTCAGCCGAGGAGAGGAGACGGGTAATGTCAGCCGAGGAGAGGAGACGGGTAATGTCAGCCGAGGAGAGGAGACGGGTAATGTCAGCCGAGGAGAGGAGACGGGTAATGTCAGCCGAGGAGAGGAGACGGGTAATGTCAGCCGAGGAGAGGAGACGGGTAATGTCAGCCGAGGAGAGGAGACGGGTAATGTCAGCCGAGGAGAGGAGACGGGTAATGTCAGCCGAGGAGAGAGGAGAGGAGACGGGTAATGTCAGCCGAGGAGAGGAGACGGGTAATGTCAGCCGAGGAGAGAGGAGAGGAGACGGGTAATGTCAGCCGAGGAGAGGAGACGGGTAATGTCAGCCGAGGAGAGAGGAGAGGAGACGGGTAATATCAGCCGAGGAGAGAGAGAGGAGACGGGTAATGTCAGCCGAGGAGAGGAGACGGGTAATATCAGCCGAGGAGAGGAGACTGGTAATGTCAGCCGAGGAGAGAGAGAGAGGAGACTGGTAATGTCAGCCGAGGAGAGAGAGAGGAGACTGGTAATGTCAGCCGAGGAGAGAGAGAGGAGACTGGTAATGTCAGCCGAGGAGAGGAGACGGGTAATATCAGCCGAGGAGAGAGAGAGAGGAGACGGGTAATATCAGCCGAGGAGAGGAGACGGGTAATGTCAGCCGAGGAGAGGAGACGGGTAATGTCAGCCGAGGAGAGGAGACGGGTAATGTCAGCCGAGGAGAGGAGACGGGTAATGTCAGCCGAGGAGAGGAGACGGGTAATGTCAGCCGAGGAGAGGAGACGGGTAATGTCAGCCGAGGAGAGGAGACGGGTAATGTCAGCCGAGGAGAGAGAGAGGAGACGGGTAATATCAGCCGAGGAGAGAGAGAGGAGACGGGTAATATCAGCCGAGGAGAGGAGACGGGTAATATCAGCCGAGGAGAGGAGACGGGTAATATCAGCCGAGGAGAGGAGACGGGTAATATCAGCCGAGGAGAGAGAGAGAGAGGAGACGGGTAATATCAGCCGAGGAGAGGAGACGGGTAATATCAGCCGAGGAGAGAGAGAGAGAGGAGACGGGTAATATCAGCCGAGGAGAGGAGACGGGTAATGTCAGCCTAGGAGAGAGGAGAGGAGACTGGTAATGTCAGCCGAGGAGAGAGGAGAGGAGACTGGTAATGTCAGCCGAGGAGAGAGGAGAGGAGACGGGTAATGTCAGCCGAGGAGAGAGGAGAGGAGACGGGTAATGTCAGCCGAGGAGAGAGGAGAGGAGACGGGTAATGTCAGCCGAGGAGAGAGGAGAGGAGACGGGTAATGTCAGCCGAGGAGAGAGGAGAGGAGACGGGTAATGTCAGCCGAGGAGAGAGGAGAGGAGACGGGTAATGTCAGCCGAGGAGAGAGGAGAGGAGACGGGTAATGTCAGCCGAGGAGAGAGGAGAGGAGACGGGTAATGTCAGCCGAGAGGAGAGGAGACGGGTAATGTCAGCCGAGGAGAGAGGAGAGGAGACGGGTAATGTCAGCCGAGGAGAGAGGAGAGGAGACGGGTAATGTCAGCCGAGGAGAGAGGAGAGGAGACTGGTAATGTCAGCCGAGGAGAGAGAGAGGAGACTGGTAATGTCAGCCGAGGAGAGAGAGAGGAGACTGGTAATGTCAGCCGAGGAGAGAGAGAGGAGACTGGTAATGTCAGCCGAGGAGAGAGAGAGGAGACTGGTAATGTCAGCCGAGGAGAGAGAGAGGAGACTGGTAATGTCAGCCGAGGAGAGAGAGAGGAGACTGGTAATGTCAGCCGAGGAGAGAGAGAGGAGACTGGTAATGTCAGCCGAGGAGAGAGAGAGGAGACTGGTAATGTCAGCCGAGGAGAGAGAGAGGAGACTGGTAATGTCAGCCGAGGAGAGGAGACGGGTAAAGTCAGCCGAGGAGAGAGAGAGAGGAGACGGGTAATATCAGCCGAGGAGAGGAGACGGGTAATATCAGCCGAGGAGAGAGAGAGAGGAGACGGGTAATATCAGCCGAGGAGAGGAGACTGGTAATGTCAGCCGAGGAGAGGAGACTGGTAATGTCAGCCGAGGAGAGAGGAGAGGAGACTGGTAATGTCAGCCGAGGAGAGAGGAGAGGAGACTGGTAATGTCAGCCGAGGAGAGAGAGAGGAGACTGGTAATGTCAGCCGAGGAGAGAGAGAGGAGACTGGTAATGTCAGCCGAGGAGAGAGAGAGGAGACTGGTAATGTCAGCCGAGGAGAGAGAGAGAGGAGACGGGTAATATCAGCCGAGGAGAGGAGACGGGTAATATCAGCCGAGGAGAGGAGACGGGTAATATCAGCCGAGGAGAGAGAGAGAGGAGACGGGTAATATCAGCCGAGGAGAGGAGACGGGTAATGTCAGCCGAGGAGAGGAGACTGGTAATGTCAGCCGAGGAGAGAGGAGAGGAGACGGGTAATGTCAGCCGAGGAGAGGAGACGGGTAATGTCAGCCGAGGAGAGAGGAGAGGAGACGGGTAATATCAGCCGAGGAGAGGAGACGGGTAATGTCAGCCGAGGAGAGAGAGAGGAGACTGGTAATGTCAGCCGAGGAGAGAGAGAGGAGACTGGTAATGTCAGCCGAGGAGAGAGAGAGGAGACTGGTAATGTCAGCCGAGGAGAGAGAGAGGAGACTGGTAATGTCAGCCGAGGAGAGGAGACGGGTAATATCAGCCGAGGAGAGAGAGAGAGAGGAGACGGGTAATATCAGCCGAGGAGAGGAGACGGTTAATGTCAGCCGAGGAGAGGAGACGGGTAATGTCAGCCGAGGAGAGGAGACGGGTAATGTCAGCCGAGGAGAGGAGACGGGTAATGTCAGCCGAGGAGAGGAGACGGGTAATGTCAGCCGAGGAGAGGAGACGGGTAATGTCAGCCGAGGAGAGGAGACGGGTAATGTCAGCCGAGGAGAGGAGACGGGTAATGTCAGCCGAGGAGAGGAGACGGGTAATGTCAGCCGAGGAGAGGAGACGGGTAATGTCAGCCGAGGAGAGGAGACGGGTAATGTCAGCCGAGGAGAGGAGACGGGTAATGTCAGCCGAGGAGAGGAGACGGGTAATGTCAGCCGAGGAGAGGAGACGGGTAATGTCAGCCGAGGAGAGGAGACGGGTAATGTCAGCCGAGGAGAGAGGAGAGGAGACGGGTAATATCAGCCGAGGAGAGGAGACGGGTAATGTCAGCCGAGGAGAGAGAGAGGAGACTGGTAATGTCAGCCGAGGAGAGAGAGAGGAGACTGGTAATGTCAGCCGAGGAGAGAGAGAGGAGACTGGTAATGTCAGCCGAGGAGAGAGAGAGGAGACTGGTAATGTCAGCCGAGGAGAGAGAGAGGAGACTGGTAATGTCAGCCGAGGAGAGAGAGAGGAGACTGGTAATGTCAGCCGAGGAGAGAGAGAGGAGACTGGTAATGTCAGCCGAGGAGAGGAGACGGGTAATATCAGCCGAGGAGAGAGAGAGAGAGGAGACGGGTAATATCAGCCGAGGAGAGGAGACGGGTAATGTCAGCCGAGGAGAGGAGACGGGTAATGTCAGCCGAGGAGAGGAGACGGGTAATGTCAGCCGAGGAGAGGAGACGGGTAATGTCAGCCGAGGAGAGGAGACGGGTAATGTCAGCCGAGGAGAGGAGACGGGTAATGTCAGCCGAGGAGAGGAGACGGGTAATGTCAGCCGAGGAGAGGAGACGGGTAATGTCAGCCGAGGAGAGGAGACGGGTAATGTCAGCCGAGGAGAGGAGACGGGTAATGTCAGCCGAGGAGAGGAAACGGGTAATGTCAGCCGAGGAGAGGAGACGGGTAATGTCAGCCGAGGAGAGGAGACGGGTAATGTCAGCCGAGGAGAGAGGAGAGGAGACGGGTAATGTCAGCCGAGGAGAGAGAGAGGAGACTGGTAATGTCAGCCGAGGAGAGAGAGAGGAGACTGGTAATGTCAGCCGAGGAGAGGAGACTGGTAATGTCAGCCGAGGAGAGGAGACGGGTAATGTCAGCCGAGGAGAGGAGACGGGTAATGTCAGCCGAGGAGAGGAAACGGGTAATGTCAGCCGAGGAGAGGAAACGGGTAATGTCAGCCGAGGAGAGGAGACGGGTAATGTCAGCCGAGGAGAGGAGACGGGTAATGTCAGCCGAGGAGAGAGGAGAGGAGACGGGTAATGTCAGCCGAGGAGAGAGAGAGGAGACTGGTAATGTCAGCCGAGGAGAGAGAGAGGAGACTGGTAATGTCAGCCGAGGAGAGGAGACGGGTAATGTCAGCCGAGGAGAGGAGACGGGTAATGTCAGCCGAGGAGAGGAGACGGGTAATGTCAGCCGAGGAGAGGAGACGGGTAATGTCAGCCGAGGAGAGGAGACGGGTAATGTCAGCCGAGGACAGGAGACGGGTAATGTCAGCCGAGGACAGGAGACGGGTAATGTCAGCCGAGGACAGGAGACGGGTAATGTCAGCCGAGGACAGGAGACGGGTAATGTCAGCCGAGGACAGGAGACGGGTAATGTCAGCCGAGGACAGGAGACGGGTAATGTCAGCCGAGGACAGGAGACGGGTAATGTCAGCCGAGGACAGGAGACGGGTAATGTCAGCCGAGGAGAGGAGACGGGTAATGTCAGCCGAGGACAGGAGACGGGTAATGTCAGCCGAGGAGAGGAGACGGGTAATGTCAGCCGAGGACAGGAGACGGGTAATGTCAGCCGAGGAGAGGAGACGGGTAATGTCAGCCGAGGAGAGGAGACGGGTAATGTCAGCCGAGGAGAGGAGACGGGTAATGTCAGCCGAGGAGAGGAGACGGGTAATGTCAGCCGAGGAGAGGAGACGGGTAATGTCAGCCGAGGAGAGGAAACGGGTAATGTCAGCCGAGGAGAGGAAACGGGTAATGTCAGCCGAGGAGAGGAGACGGGTAATGTCAGCCGAGGAGAGGAGACGGGTAATGTCAGCCGAGGAGAGAGGAGAGGAGACGGGTAATGTCAGCCGAGGAGAGAGAGAGGAGACTGGTAATGTCAGCCGAGGAGAGAGAGAGGAGACTGGTAATGTCAGCCGAGGAGAGGAGACGGGTAATGTCAGCCGAGGAGAGGAGACGGGTAATGTCAGCCGAGGAGAGGAGACGGGTAATGTCAGCCGAGGAGAGGAAACGGGTAATGTCAGCCGAGGAGAGGAAACGGGTAATGTCAGCCGAGGAGAGGAGACGGGTAATGTCAGCCGAGGAGAGGAGACGGGTAATGTCAGCCGAGGAGAGAGGAGAGGAGACGGGTAATGTCAGCCGAGGAGAGAGAGAGGAGACTGGTAATGTCAGCCGAGGAGAGAGAGAGGAGACTGGTAATGTCAGCCGAGGAGAGGAGACGGGTAATGTCAGCCGAGGAGAGGAGACGGGTAATGTCAGCCGAGGAGAGGAGACGGGTAATGTCAGCCGAGGAGAGGAGACGGGTAATGTCAGCCGAGGACAGGAGACGGGTAATGTCAGCCGAGGACAGGAGACGGGTAATGTCAGCCGAGGACAGGAGACGGGTAATGTCAGCCGAGGACAGGAGACGGGTAATGTCAGCCGAGGACAGGAGACGGGTAATGTCAGCCGAGGACAGGAGACGGGTAATGTCAGCCGAGGACAGGAGACGGGTAATGTCAGCCGAGGACAGGAGACGGGTAATGTCAGCCGAGGACAGGAGACGGGTAATGTCAGCCGAGGAGAGGAGACGGGTAATGTCAGCCGAGGAGAGGAGACGGGTAATGTCAGCCGAGGAGAGGAGACGGGTAATGTCAGCCGAGGAGAGGAGACGGGTAATGTCAGCCGAGGAGAGGAGACGGGTAATGTCAGCCGAGGAGAGGAGACGGGTAATGTCAGCCGAGGAGAGGAGACGGGTAATGTCAGCCGAGGAGAGGAGACGGGTAATGTCAGCCGAGGAGAGGAGACGGGTAATGTCAGCCGAGGAGAGGAGACGGGTAATGTCAGCCGAGGAGAGGAGACGGGTAATGTCAGCCGAGGAGAGGAGACGGGTAATGTCAGCCGAGGAGAGGAGACGGGTAATGTCAGCCGAGGAGAGGAGACGGGTAATGTCAGCCGAGGAGAGAGGAGACTGGTAATGTCAGCCGAGGAGAGGAGACTGGTAATGTCAGCCGAGGAGAGGAGACGGGTAATGTCAGCCGAGGAGAGAGAGAGAGGAGACGGGTAATATCAGCCGAGGAGAGGAGACGGGTAATGTCAGCCGAGGAGAGAGGAGAGGAGACTGGTAATGTCAGCCGAGGAGAGAGAGAGGAGACGGGTAATGTCAGCCGAGGAGAGGAGACGGGTAATATCAGCCGAGGAGAGAGAGAGAGGAGACGGGTAATATCAGCCGAGGAGAGGAGACGGGTAATGTCAGCCGAGGAGAGGAGACGGGTAATGTCAGCCGAGGAGAGGAGACGGGTAATGTCAGCCGAGGAGAGGAGACGGGTAATGTCAGCCGAGGAGAGGAGACGGGTAATGTCAGCCGAGGAGAGGAGACGGGTAATGTCAGCCGAGGAGAGAGGAGAGGAGACGGGTAATGTCAGCCGAGGAGAGAGGAGAGGAGACGGGTAATGTCAGCCGAGGAGAGAGAGAGGAGACGGGTAATGTCAGCCGAGGAGAGAGAGAGGAGACGGGTAATGTCAGCCGAGGAGAGAGAGAGGAGACTGGTAATGTCAGCCGAGGAGAGGAGACGGGTAATATCAGCCGAGGAGAGAGAGAGAGGAGACGGGTAATGTCAGCCGAGGAGAGGAGACGGGTAATGTCAGCCGAGGAGAGGAGACGGGTAATGTCAGCCGAGGAGAGGAGACGGGTAATGTCAGCCGAGGAGAGGAGACGGGTAATGTCAGCCGAGGAGAGGAGACGGGTAATGTCAGCCGAGGAGAGGACACGGGTAATGTCAGCCGAGGAGAGAGAGAGAGAGGAGACGGGTAATATCAGCCGAGGAGAGAGAGAGAGAGGAGACGGGTAATATCAGCCGAGGAGAGAGAGAGAGAGAGAGGAGACGGGTAATATCAGCCGAGGAGAGAGAGAGAGAGAGGAGACGGGTAATATCAGCCGAGGAGAGAGAGAGAGAGGAGACGGGTAATATCAGCCGAGGAGAGAGAGAGAGAGGAGACGGGTAATATCAGCCGAGGAGAGAGAGAGAGAGGAGACGGGTAATATCAGCCGAGGAGAGAGAGAGAGAGGAGACGGGTAACATCAGCCGAGGAGAGAGAGAGAGAGGAGACGGGTAACGTCAGCCGAGGAGAGAGGAGACGGGTAACGTCAGCCGAGGAGAGAGGAGACGGGTAACGTCAGCCGAGGAGAGGAGGAGACGGGTAACGTCAGCCGAGGAGAGGAGACGGGTAATGTCAGCCGAGGAGAGGAGACGGGTAATGTCAGCCGAGGAGAGGAGACGGGTAATGTCAGCCGAGGAGAGGAGACGGGTAATGTCAGCCGAGGAGAGAGAGAGAGAGGAGACGGGTAATATCAGCCGAGGAGAGAGAGAGAGAGGAGACGGGTAATATCAGCCGAGGAGAGAGAGAGAGAGGAGACGGGTAATATCAGCCGAGGAGAGAGAGAGAGAGAGGAGACGGGTAATATCAGCCGAGGAGAGAGAGAGAGAGAGGAGACGGGTAATATCAGCCGAGGAGAGAGAGAGAGAGGAGACGGGTAATATCAGCCGAGGAGAGAGAGAGAGAGGAGACGGGTAACATCAGCCGAGGAGAGAGAGAGAGAGGAGACGGGTAACGTCAGCCGAGGAGAGAGGAGACGGGTAACGTCAGCCGAGGAGAGAGGAGACGGGTAACGTCAGCCGAGGAGAGGGGGAGACGGGTAACGTCAGCCGAGGAGAGGGGGAGACGGGTAACGTCAGCCGAGGAGAGGGGGAGACGGGTAACGTCAGCCGAGGAGAGGGGGAGACGGGTAACGTCAGCCGAGGAGAGGGGGAGACGGGTAACGTCAGCCGAGGAGAGGGGGAGACGGGTAACGTCAGCCGAGGAGAGGGGGAGACGGGTAACGTCAGCCGAGGAGAGGGGGAGAGGGGAGACGGGTAACGTCAGCCGAGGAGAGGGGAGACGGGTGCGTGTATGTATATTCCCATCGTAGACCTAATTCTTAACCATCAGGGAGGAAATGGTTGATGAACTAGTTAACTAATAAGTCATGCCAGACTAATCTAATTTTCCTTCTATGATGGAATCACTGACTGAGTGGATCAGGGAAATGCGATATATTTAGTATATCTAGACTTCAGCAAAGCATTTGGTAAAGTATCTCACACTATCCTTATTGAAAAAATGACCAAGTAGGGGATTGACACGGCTACGGTTAGGTGGATTCATAACTAGCTCAGTGATTGTGCTCAAAGATTGGTAAATGGTTGCACATCCAATTGGAAGAGTGTTTCCAGTGGGGTACCACAAGGCTCTGTCCTGGCCCCGGTGTTGTTCAACATTTTTATAAATGATCTAGATGAGGGAACTGAAGGTAAACTAATCACATTTGCTGAAGATGCAAAGCTAGAAGGGATAGCTAACACTAGAGCAGACAGAGAAAGGATTCAGAAGGATCTAGAATGGTATTTAAAGGGAACCTGTCACAAGGTATTTACCATATGAGGTAAGACCACCACCTTTCAGCCCTGATAGACAACATTCTATAATGCTGTATATATGCCCCCAACCTGGTCTGCCAGACAAGAAAGACACTTATACTCGCCTGCGGGGCGATCTGGTCCGAGGGGCATGGGTTTGTCTTGGTCCAGTGCCTCCCTTCTTGCGATGCCGCCCTCCTTCTTGCTTTGTGTGGATGACGTGTCCCATACGTCATCCACACAGTTACCCTGGCATTGTGCTCCTGCGCAGGCGTACTTCTGCGCAAGGGAGAAATGCAAGATTCTACATCTGGGCAGCTAAAATCAAAATGACATCTACAGAATGGGAGGAATAGAACAAGGCAACAGCACGTGTGAAAAAGACGTAGGTATACTAATAGATCACAGAGAAAACATGCGTCAACAGTGTGATACTGCAGCAAAATACCGTTCTGGGGATGTATTAAAGGGAATCTGTCACCCCTCAGGTTATATCAGACCTCTACTAAGGGCATACAGGTGATAGAAAAGTAAATACATACCTGTATGGCCCATGGTAGAGGTCTGATTGCAGAGAAAAGCATTTCAATCAATTATTTTTTCCACAGGCTTGGCGTCCAGGGGATGGGAAGAAATCCCCGCCTATCTGCTTATTATTCCCCTAAATCCCCAAGTCTCCGCTTAATTATCATATCCCCCCCCTCCCCTGCACGTCACAGGGCCCTGTGCACTGTACTCCCTGGTTTCTGGGCATGCCAAAGCGCCACTCACATAGAGCTCACGTAGAGCGCGCTTTGCCTCATCCCGGCCCCGTCTACCTGTGCTCTGTGCCGCAAATTTCTATTGCGCAGGCGCTGGAAAGTGACCAGTGACCCCTCCCCCGGTGCCTGCGCAATAGAAACCTGCGGCGCAGAGCACAGGTAGACGCGGCCAGGATGAAGCAAATAGCGCTGTATATGAGCGGCGCTATGCGAGTGACCGGAAGTCAGGGAGTACAGTGCACAGGGCCCTGTGCAAGGGAGGGGGGATATGAGAATTAAGCATATAGGCGGAGATTTAGGGGAATAATAAGCAGATAGGCGGGAATTTCTTCCCATCCCCCGGACACCAAGCCTGTGGAAAAAATAATTGATTGAAATGCTTTTCTCTGCAATCAGACCTCTACCATGGGCATATAGGTGATAGAAAAGTAAATTTATACATATCACCTGTATGCCCATAGTAGAGGTCTGATATCGCCCAAGGGGGTGACAGATTCCCTTTTAAAGAAGCATAGAGCATACAGTCTAGATCACGTGAAGTCATTATCCCCTCTACTCCTCCTTGGTCAGACCTCATCTGGATACTGCGTCCAGTTCTGGGAGGTATTAGGAGAAGTATAGAGTCTAGATCACGTGAAGTAATTATCCCCCTCTACTCCTCCTTGGTCAGACCTCATCTGGATACTGTGTCCAGTTCTGGGAGGTATTAGGAGAAGCATAGAGTCTAGATCACGTGAAGTCATTATCCCCTCTACTCCTCCTTGGTCAGACCTCATCTGGATGCTGTGTCCAGTTCTGGGAGGTATTAGGAGAAGCATAGAGTCTAGATCACGGGAAGTAATTATCCCCCTCTACTCCTCCTTGGTCAGACCTCATCTGGATACTGTGTCCAGTTCTGGGAGGTATTAGGAGAAGCATAGAGTCTAGATCACGTGAAGTCATTATCCCCTCTACTCCTCCTTGGTCAGACCTCATCTGGATGCTGTGTCCAGTTCTGGGAGGTATTAGGAGAAGCATAGAGTCTAGATCACGGGAAGTAATTATCCCCCTCTACTCCTCCTTGGTCAGACCTCATCTGGATACTGTGTCCAGTTCTGGGAGGTATTAGGAGAAGCACAGAGTCTAGATCACGTGAAGTAATTATCTCCTCTACTCCTCCTTGGTCAGACCTCATCTGGATGCTGTGTCCAGTTCTGGGAGGTATTAGGAGAAGCATAGAGTCTAGATCACGGGAAGTAATTATCCCCCTCTACTCCTCCTTGGTCAGACCTCATCTGGATACTGTGTCCAGTTCTGGGAGGTATTAGGAGAAGCATAGAGTCTAGATCACGTGAAGTAATTATCCCCCTCTACTCCTCCTTGGTCAGACCTCATCTGGATACTGTGTCCAGTTCTGGGAGGTATTAGGAGAAGCATAGAGTCTAGATCACGTGAAGTAATTATCCCTTCTACTCCTCCTTGGTCAGACCTCATCTGGATACTGTGTCCAGTTCTGGGAGGTATTAGGAGAAGCATAGAGTCTAGATCACGTGAAGTAATTATCCCCCTCTACTCCTCCTTGGTCAGACCTCATCTGGATACTGTGTCCAGTTCTGGGAGGTATTAGGAGAACCATAGAGTCTAGATCACGTGAAGTAATTATCCCCTCTACTCCTCCTTGGTCAGACCTCATCTGGATACTGTGTGTAGTTCTGGGAGGTATTAGGAGAAGCACAGAGTCTAGATCACGTGAAGTAATTATCCCCTCTACTCCTCCTTGGTCAGACCTCATCTGGATACTGTGTCCAGTTCTGGGAGGTGTTAGGAGAAGCATACATTCTAGATCACGTGAAGTAATTATCCCTTCTACTCCTCCTTGGTCACACCTCATCTGGATACTGTGTCCAGTTCTGGGAGGTATTAGGAGAAGCATAGAGTCTAGATCACGTGAAGTAATTATCCCCTCTACTCCTCCTTGGTCAGACCTCATCTGGATACTGTGTCCAGTTCTGGGAGGTATTAGGAGAAGCCCAGAGTCTAGATCACGTGAAGTAATTATCCCCTCTACTCCTCCTTGGTCAGACCTCATCTGGATACTGTGTCCAGTTCTGGGAGGTATTAGGAGAAGCATACAGTCTAGATCACGTGAAGTAATTATCCCCTCTACTCCTCCTTGGTCAGATCTCATCTGGATACTGTGTCCAGTTCTGGGAGGTATTAGGAGAAGCCCAGAGTCTAGATCACGTGAAGTAATTATCCCCCTCTACTCCTCCTTGGTCAGACCTCATCTGGATACTGTGTCCAGTTCTGGGAGGTATTAGGAGAAGCACAGAGTCTAGATCACGTGAAGTAATTATCTCCTCTACTCCTCCTTGGTCAGACCTCATCTGGATACTGTGTCCAGTTCTGGGAGGTATTAGGAGAAGCATAGAGTCTAGATCACGTGAAGTAATTATCCCCCTCTACTCCTCCTTGGTCAGACCTCATCTGGATACTGTGTCCAGTTCTGGGAGGTATTAGGAGAACCATAGAGTCTAGATCACGTGAAGTAATTATCCCCTCTACTCCTCCTTGGTCAGACCTCATCTGGATACTGTGTGTAGTTCTGGGAGGTATTAGGAGAAGCACAGAGTCTAGATCACGTGAAGTAATTATCCCCTCTACTCCTCCTTGGTCAGACCTCATCTGGATACTGTGTCCAGTTCTGGGAGGTGTTAGGAGAAGCATACATTCTAGATCACGTGAAGTAATTATCCCTTCTACTCCTCCTTGGTCACACCTCATCTGGATACTGTGTCCAGTTCTGGGAGGTATTAGGAGAAGCATAGAGTCTAGATCACGTGAAGTAATTATCCCCTCTACTCCTCCTTGGTCAGACCTCATCTGGATACTGTGTCCAGTTCTGGGAGGTATTAGGAGAAGCCCAGAGTCTAGATCACGTGAAGTAATTATCCCCTCTACTCCTCCTTGGTCAGACCTCATCTGGATACTGTGTCCAGTTCTGGGAGGTATTAGGAGAAGCATACAGTCTAGATCACGTGAAGTCATTATCCCCTCTACTCCTCCTTGGTCAGATCTCATCTGGATACTGTGTCCAGTTCTGGGAGGTATTAGGAGAAGCACAGAGTCTAGATCACGTGAAGTAATTATCTCCTCTACTCCTCCTTGGTCAGACCTCATCTGGATACTGTGTCCAGTTCTGGGAGGTATTAGGAGAAGCATAGAGTCTAGATCACGTGAAGTAATTATCCCCCTCTACTCCTCCTTGGTCAGACCTCATCTGGATACTGTGTCCAGTTCTGGGAGGTATTAGGAGAAGCCCAGAGTCTAGATCACGTGAAGTAATTATCCCCTCTACTCCTCCTTGGTCAGACCTCATCTGGATACTGTGTCCAGTTCTGGGAGGTATTAGGAGAAGCATACAGTCTAGATCACGTGAAGTCATTATCCCCTCTACTCCTCCTTGGTCAGATCTCATCTGGATACTGTGTCCAGTTCTGGGAGGTATTAGGAGAAGCACAGAGTCTAGATCACGTGAAGTAATTATCTCCTCTACTCCTCCTTGGTCAGACCTCATCTGGATACTGTGTCCAGTTCTGGGAGGTATTAGGAGAAGCATAGAGTCTAGATCACGTGAAGTAATTATCCCCTCTACTCCTCCTTGGTCAGACCTCATCTGGATACTGTGTGTAGTTCTGGGAGGTATTAGGAGAAGCCCAGAGTCTAGATCACGTGAAGTAATTATCCCCCTCTACTCCTCCTTGGTCAGACCTCATCTGGATACTGTGTCCAGTTCTGGGAGGTATTAGGAGAAGCACAGAGTCTAGATCACGTGAAGTAATTATCTCCTCTACTCCTCCTTGGTCAGACCTCATCTGGATACTGTGTCCAGTTCTGGGAGGTATTAGGAGAAGCATAGAGTCTAGATCACGTGAAGTAATTATCCCCCTCTACTCCTCCTTGTTCAGACCTCATCTGGATACTGTGTCCAGTTCTGGGAGGTATTAGGAGAAGCATAGAGTCTAGATCACGTGAAGTAATTATCCCCTCTACTCCTCCTTGGTCAGACCTCATCTGGATACTGTGTCCAGTTCTGGGAGGTATTAGGAGAAGCATACAGTCTAGATCACGTGAAGTAATTATCCCCCTCTACTCTTCCTTGGTCAGACCTCATCTGGATACTGTGTCCAGTTCTGGGAGGTATTAGGAGAAGCATACAGTCTAGATCATGTGAAGTAATTATCCCCTCTACTCCTCCTTGGTCAGACCTCATCTGGATACTGTGGCCAGTTCTGGGAGGTATTAGGAGAAGCATACAGTCTAGATCACGTGAAGTAATTATCCCCCTCTACTCTTCCTTGGTCAGACCTCATCTGGATACTGTGTCCAGTTCTGGGAGGTATTAGGAGAAGCATAGAGTCTAGATCACGTGAAGTAATTATCCCCCTCTACTCCTCCTTGGTCAGACCTCATCTGGATACTGTGCCCAGTTCTAGTCACCACATTTTAGAAAAGACATTGAAAAACTAGAGCAAGTTCAGAGAAGAGCGACCAGAATGGTGACCGGTCTGCAAACCATGTACTATGAGGAACGGTTGCAGGATCTGGGGATGTTTAGCTTGGAAAAGAGAAGACTGAGAGGAGACTTAATAGCTGTCTACAAATATCTCAAGGGCTGTCACATTGTAGAAGGATCATCTTTATTCTCATTTGCACAAGGAAAGACTAGAAGCAATGGGATGAAACTAAATGGGAGGAGACACAGATTAGATATTAGAAGACACTGTATGATAGTGAGGAGATCATTGAGTGGAACAGGCGGCCACTAGAGGTGGTGAGTTCTCCTTCAATGGACGTCTTCAAACAGAGGCTGGACAGATATCTGTCTGAGATGGTTTAGTGAGTCCTGCATTGAGCCGGAGGTTGGATACGATGATCCTGGAGGTTCCTTCCCATTCTATGATTCTCCTATATGTGTGTCTATAACGTAGGTAGGGGTTGTGTATGGTGCTGTGGGGGGAGTGGGGTGTGGCCGCTGTAGGGTGTGTGTGTGTGTGTGTCTGTGTGTATGTGTGGCCGGTGTAGGGGGGGGGGTGGAGGGTAGGGGGGGGTGTGTGTGTGTGTGTGTGGCCGGTTGGGGGGGGGGGGGGTGGCCGGTGTAGGGGGGGTGGAGGGTTGGGGTGTGTGTGGCCGGTGTAGGGGGGGTGGAGGGTTGGGGTGGGTGTGTGTGTGTGTGTGTGGCCGGTGTAGGGGGGGTGGAGGGTTGGGGTGTGTGTGTGTGTGTGTGTGTGTGTGGCCGGTGTAGGGGGGGTGGAGGGTTGGGGTGTGTGTGTGTGTGTGTGTGTGTGTGTGTGTGGCCGGTGTAGGGGGGGTGGAGGGTTGGGGTGTGTGTGTGTGTGTGGCCGGTGTAGGGGGGGTGGAGGGTTGGGGTGTGTATGTGTGGCCGGTGTAGGGGGGGTGGAGGATTGGGGTCTGTGTGTGTGTGTGTGGCCGCTGTAGGGGGTGGAGGGTTGGGTGTGTGTGTGTGGCCGCTGTAGGGGGTGGAGGGTTGGGTGTGTGTGGCCGCTGTAGGGGGTGGAGGGTTGGGTGTGTGTGTGTGGCCGGTGTAGGGGGGGTGGAGGGTTGGGGTGTGTGTGGCCGCTGTAGGGGGTGGAGGGTTGGGTGTGTGTGTGTGTGTAAGTGGCCGGTGGAGGGTTGGGGTGTGGGTGGGAGCTTGGTGTGTGGTGCTGTAGGGGGGTGGTGTATGATGCGGGGCTGTGTATGGCGATGTAGTGGTGTGTGCGGTTTATTAGCAGGCAGTGATCTGTGGCTTTTCTCTTCTGCAGATGGCTCTGTGGAGGTCGGGGAGGAGGACAGCTTTCTGGGGCAGACTGCCAGCACTACTAACACTCCACAGACCTTCAGCTACTTCTCGCAGGCCTCAAGCCTCACCAGCAGCAGTGACCCATTTGCCAGCATAGGGCAGATCCCGGCCACCACTGCACCTCAAGTGACCGGCTCTGTTGCCTTTCCGAAACCTCCAATGTCTGTGCCGTCTGGAGTTCAGAATGGACAAAACTTTATGGCTATCAGGACTTCATCTCCTTTTCCCAGTATTCCTCCAGAGGTTTCCAGTGACGCCTCTGGGGTTTTCTCTCCAGACACACAGATGTGTCCTCCACCAAGCATGTACTCTACTCCTCCCCCGGTCATCTCTCAGGCTGGTTATAACCCTTACCGTCATAACATACAGAGCAGCCGGGCAAATCCCTACCTAACTCCTCCACAGCTGCAGCAGGATGCACCCGTAGGCGTCAACAGCCAGGGGGCACTGGGACCTCCACTGCACCCAAGTTCTTCGGCTCCCCTGCCCCCTGTAAGTTAAAGGTCTGGTACTATATGTGTGTGTGTGTGTGTATATGTATGTATGTATGTATGTATGTATGTATGTATATATATATATATATATATATATATATATATATATATATGTATATGTATATGTATATGTATATGTATATGTATATATATATGTATATATATATATATATATATATGTATATGTATATGTATATATATATATATATATATGTATATATATATATGTGTGTGTCCACGATTTAAATTATATAGAGAAAAGTATTGTTCCTCACGTCTTAATCTTTGAATTTCATATTTTCATTCAATCCCATTGGCCCTCGGTGTATAACCTCTGGCTCCTCGCCCTCTGCCCAACCCACCCCCGCAGTGTATAACCTCTGGCCCTTTGCCCTCCTCTCCCTTGGTGTATAACCACCGGCCATCTTCCCAACCTTTAACCACCAGCTCCTCGACCTCCGCCCCTCCCTGGTGTATAACCTCTGGCCCCTCACCCTCTTCCCCTTCTCGGTGTAAAACCTCTGGGTCCTTGCCCTCCACCCCCATCCCTGGTGTATAACCTCCTGACCCTTGCCCAACCCCCGGTGTATAACCTCCCAGCTTTTTGCCCTCCTCCCCTCCCTGCTGTACAACCTCCTGCTCCTCCTCCTCCTCCACCTTCCCGGTGTATAACCTTTGGCCCTTCGCCCTCCTCCCCTCCGTGGTGTATAACATCCGGCTCCTCGCCCCCCCAATCCCTGGTGTATAACCTCCAGCCACCCTCCCTCGTCCCCCTCCTCAGTGTATTACCTCTGGTCCCTTGCCCCCCCCCCCAGGGTTTCAGGGCTGTGGAGTCGGTATAAAATGGACCGACTCCTAAAATATATAATACATTGGGTGCAGTTGTTCAATGCAGTTCGTGGGGAATGTTTTTCATAAGAATTTGAGGAAATTAGGAAACGTCCTATTCCTGATCTCAGGGTCTGGACTTTTAGCTGAGATTAATCTGTGCTGCAGTAAATTTATCACTTAAACCTGAGCCGTGTATGAGGGAGTGGTGGAGTCGGTTTGGCTTACCGACTCCACAGCCCTGCAGGGTATAGCCTCCAGCTCTTTACCTCCTCTCTGGTGTATAACCACCGGCTCCTCTCCCTCCACCTTCCTGGTGTATAACCACCGGCTCCTCTCCCTCCACCTTCCTGGTGTATAACCACCGGCTCCTCTCCCTCCACCTTCCTGGTGTATAACCACCGGCTCCTCTCCCTCCACCTTCCTGGTGTATAACCACCGGCTCCTCTCCCTCCACCTTCCTGGTGTATAACCACCGGCTCCTCTCCCTCCACCTTCCTGGTGTATAACCACCGGCTCCTCGCCTTCCTCCCCTCCATTGTAAAAAAAAAAAAAAAAAAAAAAAAAAAGAGGGTGACCCGAAGGTCAGAAATGAACGCTGTTAGGGCTTCAATGGGTGAAAAACTTGCATCATTTTATTGATAACAGGTTGGATAAAGTGCTTCAGACAAATAGATAAAAATCACCAAAGGTGCTCTCAACGGCACGTACCGGACTCATTTTTTAATTTCAAGAACCATAACAGATATATATGATACATGATGTATAATATGATAAATCACGTGCTATCCAAAATTATCAGATAACTGTCTCATTAATCTAGGCACATTGCATTGTCCACCTACATCAGTGGTACTACATTACATATTATTTTGTTCATTTGTAGTCCAAGACCGCCATACAGTGCACCTCCCCCATAGAAACACCTAAGTGCTTACAGGTGGCAAGGTGCTGGACCCATATGTTAAATTGGTCAGAGTACATGAACATTGTACAGTAGATATAGAATTTAGTAGAAGTTATAATAATCATGAACTATGTACCCACATATCATCAATTTACCAACAATATAACATATGACCACAATGGTATGACCACTGTATATGACGCGCCCCCTGTGCCTGTGCTGAGCAGGGGATACCCGGAGCCGGATCGCTGGGGGTTGTAGTCCTCCGTGGCGGTGACCCGGTCCGTGCCCAGGGCGGTCAAACCAGAGGCAGTCTTAATGTAATAGCAAATGTCCGACTGCGCCACCCGTGGATTGCGGTCAGTGGGGACCGCCGCTGCGCTGCAGACCGCTGAGGCTGATGTTGTATGCGCAGCCAAGTATGGGATAACTCCCCACGGGAGAAGTATGGCCTCAGGGCAGCTAATGTGGAAGATGGTGGGAGTGATGGTGTGAGCGTCCCAGTACTAATGGTGCTGGTGCGGCGATGAAACACAGAGACATGCGGTTGCAGTTTCCAATGCTTTACTCACAGTTGTTATTCGTGTCAATCCTGCAGGCGATGACTGCCCAAGCCGTGCTGCGTCCACCAGGCAAGGGACTCGACCAACTCCCAGGCAATTCCAGAGCGTGGCACAGGGCTCCCTTCCTTTCCTTTCTCTGGCCGTCCCCACCAGTGACCCACCTTTGTCCAGCTTCCTCGGGCCTTCTGTTGGCGAAACCTATCTCCGGTTTCCCTGACCCTATGCGGTATGCTTTCCTGGTAGGTGTAGTGAGGGGTCGCACCAAGATGTGGTCACAACCTCCGGTCTTTGGCTGAGGAATCTGTTGCCTCCACCAATTTGGGTTCCGGTACCCTGTTCTGCCAACCCTTCACCCTGTATCTCCTGGGCATATGGGGTTCCTTCTGCCTTCGTGTCTCTGGGCCTTTCTCTGTGTTCCTGTTCCTTGTTTCCTTTCTTACTTTCTTTTCTGTTCCTTCTCTCTCTCTCTCTCAGGCTCCGGCCTCCTGACAAGGCCTACCCGTGGAGCAGAGCCCCTGGAGCAGCTCTGCTCCCTGTCACTTTTCCTCAGACTGCACACCGATCTAAGATGGTGCCCACCTTATATACCACCTTCTCACACCTGAGCCCAGGTGACTAGCAACCAATGGGCTCCTACCTATGCCCAGAGACCCACCCCTATCTGCCCCTACAGCACTGGGTGTACTTTCCCCTCCCCACTCCAGGCAGGGACATGGTCGGTCGTGCCTGCACTTCTGTCTAGTGGGAGCACCGTTGAGCTGTCCCTCGGAAATGGGGTGTGTGTGGTGCATGCAGCTACCGAGCCCTGGTCCACACTCCATCCTTACCCGGGAGTGGAATATCACACCTCTGGTTTGAGGTGCAATACCCCTGTAGCAGCCGAGCCCTCGGGGTGCTACATATACATATTACCTCAGTCTCTCAAGTCCAGAAATACCGGCCACACGGTGCACCTCCCCCGACGCGCGTTTCGGCTAAGCCTTCCGCTAGTTCATGATTATTATAACTTATACTAAATTCTATATCTACTGTACAATGTTCATGTACTCTGACCAATTTAACATATGGGTCCAGCACCTTGCCACCTGTAAGCACTTAGGTGTTTCTATGGGGGAGGTGCAATGTTTGGCGGTCTTGGACTACAAATGAACAAAATAATATATGTAATGTAGTACCACTGATGTAGGTGGACAATGCAATGTGCCTAGATTAATGAGACAGTTATCTGATAATTTTGGATAGCACGTGATTTATCATATTATACATCATGTATCATATATATCTGTTATGGTTCTTGAAATTAAAAAATGAGTCCGGTACGTGCCGTTGAGAGCACCTTTGGTGATTTTTATCTATTTGTCTGAAGCACTTTATCCAACCTGTTATCAATAAAATGATGCAAGTTTTTCACCCATTGAAGCCCTAACAGCGTTCATTTCTGACCTTCGGGTCACCCTCTTTTTTGATATTATATAGAACGATTCGTCCCTATAGTAGCACAAACTAATATGGTCTCTAGTCACATGATGTTGCTCCAGTTCTCGCGAAGCCTTTATTTATAAACTCCCCTCCATTGTGTATACACACCGGGTCAAAATTGTTGGTGCCCCTCGTTTAATGAAAGAAAACCCCACACTGGTCACAGAAATGACCTGAATCTGACAGAAGTAATAATAAACTAAAAACCTATGAAGATGAAGAGATGAAGGTCAGACGTTGCTTCTCTGCTTCCACATGAAATCAGCCCGGACAGAGATGATGGTTCCTCTTAACCCCTTATCTACCAATGTCCTTTTTTTGGGACGCCTAATTTTTTGCTTCTAGCAACTAAGATTTTCTAATTAGGTCCAAAAAAAACAAAAATGACAATTGCTAATTTGGCAAGTAATGGGTTAACTTAATATTTTGTTGAACCTTTTGAGGCAATTACTGCAATCAGACGATTCCTGTAACTGTCAATGAGACTTCTGCACCTCTCTACAGGTATTTTGGAGACTCCTGATGAGTAAACTGCTCCAGTTGTCTCGTGGTTGAAGGTTGCCTTTTCCAGACTGTTTCAGCTCTTTCTAAAGATGCTCAATAGGATTTAGGTCCGGGCTCATCGAAGCCCCTTCAGAATAGTCCAGTGTTTTCCTCTTAGCCATTCTTGGGTGTTTTTAGCTGTGTTTTGGGTCATTATCCTATTGCAAGACCCATGACCTGCGACTGAGACCAAGCTTTCTGACACTGGGCAGCACATTTCTCTCTAGAATCCCTTGATAGTCTTGAGATTTCATTGTACCCTGCACAGATTCAAGACACCCTGTGCCAGAGGCAGCAAAGCAGCCCCAGAACATAACAGAGCCTCCACCATGTTTCACAGTTGGGACAGTGTTCTTTTCTTGATATGCTTCATTTTTCCGTCTGTGAACATAGAGCTGATGTGCCTTGCCAAAAACTTCCATTTTTGTCTCATCTGTCCATAGGACATACTCCCAGAAGCTTTGTAGCTTGTCAACATGTAGTTTGGCAAATTCCAGTCTGGCTTTTTTATGATTTTTTTCTCAACAATGGTGTTCTCCTTGGTCGTCTCCCATGAAGTCCACTTTGGATCAAACAACGACGGATGGTGCGATCTGACACTGATGTTCCTTGAGCTTGAAGTTCATCTTTAATCTCTTTAGAAGTTATCCTGTGCTCTTTTGTTACCACTTGTTTTATCCATCTCTTTGATTTGTCATCAATTTTTCTCCTGCCGCCACGTCCAGGGAGGTTGGCTACAGTCCCATGGATCTTACATTTCAGAATAATATGTGCAACTGTAGTCACAGGAACATCAATAATTTTCTTTCTAATCTCCTGAGACAACTCTTTCCTTTCCTTCCTCTGGTCCATGTTGAGTGTGGTACACACCATGTCACCAAACAGCACAGTGAGTATCTGTAGCCCTATATACAGGCACAGTGAGTATCTGTAGTCCTATATACAGCACAGTGAGTATCTGTAGCTCTATATACAGGCACAGTGAGTATCTGTAGCCCTATATACAGCACAGTGAGTATCTGTAGCTCTATATACAGCACAGTGAGTATCTGTAGCTCTATATACAGCACAGTGCGTATCTGTAGCTCTATATACAGCACAGTGAGTATCTGTAGCTCTATATACAGGCACAGTGAGTATCTGTAGCCCTATATACAGCACAGTGAGTATCTGTAGCTCTATATACAGCACAGTGAGTATCTGTAGCTCTATATACAGCACAGTGAGTATCTGTAGCTCTATATACAGCACAGTGAGTATCTGTAGCTCTATATACAGGCACAGTGAGTATCTGTAGTCCTATATACAGGCACAGTGAGTATCTGTAGCTCTATATACAGCACAGTGAGTATCTGTAGCTCTATATACAGCACAGTGAGTATCTGTAGCTCTATATACAGCACAGTGAGTATCTGTAGCTCTATATACAGGCACAGTGCGTATCTGTAGCTCTATATACAGCACAGTGCGTATCTGTAGCTCTATATACAGCACAGTGCGTATCTGTAGCTCTATATACAGCACAGTGAGTATCTGTAGCCCTATATACAGGCACAGTGAGTATCTGTAGCCCTATATACAGGCACAGTGAGTATCTGTAGCCCTATATACAGGCACAGTGAGTATCTGTAGCCCTATATACAGGCACAGTGAGTATCTGTAGTCCTATATACAGGCACAGTGAGTATCTGTAGCTCTATATACAGCACAGTGAGTGTCTGTAGTCCTATATACAGGCACAGTGAGTATCTGTAGCTCTATATACAGGCACAGTGCGTATCTGTAGCCCTATATACAGGCACAGTGAGTATCTGTAGTCCTATATACAGGCACAGTGAGTATCTGTAGTCCTATATACAGGCACAGTGAGTATCTGTAGCTCTATATACAGCACAGTGAGTGTCTGTAGTCCTATATACAGGCACAGTGAGTATCTGTAGCTCTATATACAGGCACAGTGAGTATCTGTAGCCCTATATACAGGCACAGTGAGTATCTGTAGCTCTATATACAGCACAGTGAGTATCTGTAGTCCTATATACAGGCACAGTGAGAATCTGTAGCCCTATATACAGGCACAGTGAGTATCTGTAGCTCTATATACAGGCACAGTGAGTATCTGTAGCTCTATATACAGGCACAGTGAGTATCTGTAGCTCTATATACAGGCACAGTGAGTATCTGTAGCCCTATATACAGCACAGTGAGTATCTGTAGCCCTATATACAGCACAGTGAGTATCTGTAGCTCTATATACAGGCACAGTGAGTATCTGTAGCCCTATATACAGCACAGTGAGTATCTGTAGCCCTATATACAGCACAGTGAGTATCTGTAGCTCTATATACAGGCACAGTGAGTATCTGTAGCTCTATATACAGCACAGTGAGTATCTGTAGCTCTATATACAGGCACAGTGAGTATCTGTAGTCCTATATACAGGCACAGTGAGTATCTGTAGCCCTATATACAGCACAGTGAGTATCTGTAGCTCTATATACAGGCACAGTGAGTATCTGTAGTCCTATATACAGGCACAGTGAGTATCTGTAGTCCTATATACAGGCACAGTGAGTATCTGTAGCTCTATATACAGCACAGTGAGTGTCTGTAGTCCTATATACAGCACAGTGAGTATCTGTAGCCCTATATACAGGCACAGTGAGTATCTGTAGCTCTATATACAGGCACAGTGAGTATCTGTAGCTCTATATACAGGCACAGTGCGTATCTGTAGCCCTATATACAGGCACAGTGAGTATCTGTAGCTCTATATACAGCACAGTGAGTATCTGTAGTCCTATATACAGGCACAGTGAGAATCTGTAGCCCTATATACAGGCACAGTGAGTGTCTGTAGCTCTATATACAAGCACAGTGAGTATCTGTAGCCCTATATACAGGCACAGTGAGTATCTGTAGCTCTATATACAGGCACAGTGAGTATCTGTAGCTCTATATACAGGCACAGTGAGTATCTGTAGCTCTATATACAGGCACAGTGAGTATCTGTAGCTCTATATACAGCACAGTGAGTATCTGTAGTCCTATATACAGGCACAGTGAGTATCTGTAGCTCTATATACAGCACAGTGAGTGTCTGTAGTCCTATATACAGGCACAGTGAGTATCTGTAGCTCTATATACAGCACAGTGAGTATCTGTAGCTCTATATACAGGCACAGTGAGTATCTGTAGCTCTATATACAGCACAGTGAGTATCTGTAGCTCTATATACAGGCACAGTGAGTATCTGTAGCTCTATATACAGGCACAGTGAGTATCTGTAGCTCTATATACAGCACAGTGAGTATCTGTAGCTCTATATACAGGCACAGTGAGTATCTGTAGCCCTATATACAGGCACAGTGAGTATCTGTAGCTCTATATACAGCACAGTGAGTATCTGTAGCTCTATATACAGCACAGTGAGTATCTGTAGTCCTATATACAGGCACAGTGAGTATCTGTAGCTCTATATACAGGCACAGTGAGTATCTGTAGCTCTATATACAGCACAGTGAGTATCTGTAGTCCTATATACAGGCACAGTGAGTATCTGTAGCTCTATATACAGCACAGTGAGTATCTGTAGTCCTATATACAGGCACAGTGAGTGTCTGTAGCTCTATATACAGGCACAGTGAGTATCTGTAGCTCTATATACAGCACAGTGAGTATCTGTAGCTCTATATACAGGCACAGTGAGTATCTGTAGCTCTATATACAGGCACAGTGAGTATCTGTAGCTCTATATACAGCACAGTGAGTATCTGTAGCTCTATATACAGGCACAGTGAGTATCTGTAGCCCTATATACAGGCACAGTGAGTATCTGTAGTCCTATATACAGGCACAGTGAGTATCTGTAGCTCTATATACAGGCACAGTGAGTATCTGTAGCTCTATATACAGGCACAGTGAGTATCTGTAGCTCTATATACAGGCACAGTGAGTATCTGTAGCTCTATATACAGGCACAGTGAGTATCTGTAGCTCTATATACAGGCACAGTGAGTATCTGTAGCTCTATATACAGGCACAGTGAGTATCTGTAGCTCTATATACAGGCACAGTGAGTATCTGTAGCTCTATATACAGGCACAGTGAGTATCTGTAGCCCTATATACAGGCACAGTGAGTATCTGTAGCTCTATATACAGGCACAGTGAGTATCTGTAGCTCTATATACAGGCACAGTGAGTATCTGTAGTCCTATATACAGGCACAGTGAGTATCTGTAGCTCTATATACAGGCACAGTGAGTATCTGTAGCTCTATATACAGGCACAGTGAGTATCTGTAGCTCTATATACAGCACAGTGAGTATCTGTAGTCCTATATACAGGCACAGTGAGTATCTGTAGCTCTATATACAGCACAGTGAGTATCTGTAGCTCTATATACAGCACAGTGAGTATCTGTAGCTCTATATACAGCACAGTGAGTATCTGTAGCTCTATATACAGCACAGTGAGTATCTGTAGCTCTATATACAGCACAGTGAGTATCTGTAGCTCTATATACAGGCACAGTGAGTATCTGTAGCTCTATATACAGGCACAGTGAGTATCTGTAGCTCTATATACAGCACAGTGAGTATCTGTAGCTCTATATACAGCACAGTGAGTATCTGTAGCTCTATATACAGCACAGTGAGTATCTGTAGCTCTATATACAGGCACAGTGAGTATCTGTAGCCCTATATACAGGCACAGTGAGTATCTGTAGCCCTATATACAGGCACAGTGAGTATCTGTAGTCCTATATACAGGCACAGTGAGTATCTGTAGCTCTATATACAGCACAGTGAGTATCTGTAGCTCTATATACAGCACAGTGAGTATCTGTAGTCCTATATACAGGCACAGTGAGTGTCTGTAGCTCTATATACAGGCACAGTGAGTGTCTGTAGCTCTATATACAGCACAGTGAGTATCTGTAGCTCTATATACAGGCACAGTGAGTATCTGTAGCCCTATATACAGCACAGTGAGTATCTGTAGCCCTATATACAGGCACAGTGAGTATCTGTAGTCCTATATACAGCACAGTGAGTATCTGTAGCTCTATATACAGGCACAGTGAGTATCTGTAGCCCTATATACAGCACAGTGAGTATCTGTAGCTCTATATACAGCACAGTGAGTATCTGTAGCTCTATATACAGCACAGTGAGTATCTGTAGTCCTATATACAGCACAGTGAGTATCTGTAGCTCTATATACAGGCACAGTGAGTATCTGTAGCTCTATATACAGCACAGTGAGTATCTGTAGCCCTATATACAGCACAGTGAGTATCTGTAGCCCTATATACAGCACAGTGAGTATCTGTAGCTCTATATACAGGCACAGTGAGTATCTGTAGCTCTATATACAGCACAGTGAGTATCTGTAGCTCTATATACAGGCACAGTGAGTATCTGTAACCCTATATACAGCACAGTGAGTATCTGTAGCCCTATATACAGGCACAGTGAGTATCTGTAGCTCTATATACAGGCACAGTGAGTATCTGTAGCTCTATATACAGCACAGTGAGTATCTGTAGCTCTATATACAGGCACAGTGAGTATCTGTAGCCCTATATACAGGCACAGTGAGTATCTGTAGCCCTATATACAGGCACAGTGAGTATCTGTAGCTCTATATACAGCACAGTGAGTATCTGTAGCTCTATATACAGCACAGTGAGTATCTGTAGCTCTATATACAGCACAGTGAGTATCTGTAGCTCTATATACAGCACAGTGAGTATCTGTAGCTCTATATACAGCACAGTGAGTATCTGTAGCTCTATATACAGCACAGTGAGTATCTGTAGCTCTATATACAGGCACAGTGAGTATCTGTAGCCCTATATACAGGCACAGTGAGTATCTGTAGCCCTATATACAGGCACAGTGAGTATCTGTAGTCCTATATACAGGCACAGTGAGTATCTGTAGCTCTATATACAGCACAGTGAGTATCTGTAGCCCTATATACAGGCACAGTGAGTATCTGTAGCCCTATATACAGGCACAGTGAGTATCTGTAGCCCTATATACAGGCACAGTGAGTATCTGTAGCCCTATATACAGGCACAGTGAGTATCTGTAGCCCTATATACAGGCACAGTGAGTATCTGTAGCTCTATATACAGCACAGTGAGTATCTGTAGCCCTATATACAGGCACAGTGAGTATCTGTAGTCCTATATACAGGCACAGTGAGTATCTGTAGCTCTATATACAGTACAGACCAAAAGTTTGGACACACCTTCTCATTTAAAGATTTTTCTGTATTTTCATGACTATGAAAATTGTATATTCACACTGAAGGCATCAAAACTATGAATTAACACATGTGGAATTATATACTTAACAAAAAAGTGTGAAACAACTGAAAATATGTCTTATATTCTAGGTTCTTCAAAGTAGCCACCTTTTGCTTTGATGACTGCTTTGCACACTCTTGGCATTCTCTTGATGAGCTTCAAGAGGTAGTCACCGGAAATGGTCTTCCAACAATCTTGAAGGAGTTCCCAGAGATGCTTAGCACTTGTTGGCCCTTTTGCCTTCACTCTGCGGTCCAGCTCACCCCAAACCATCTCGATTGGGTTCAGGTCTGGTGACTGTGGAGGCCAGGTCATCTGGCGTAGCCCCCCATCACTCTCCTTCTTGGTCAAATAGCCCTTACACAGCCTGGAGGTGTTTGGGGTCATTGTCCTGTTGAAAAATAAATGATGGTCCAACTAAACGCAAATCGGATGTAATAGCATGCCGCTGCAAGATGCTGTGGTAGCCATGCTGGTTCAGTATGCCTTAAATTTTAAATAAATCCCCAACAGAGTCACCAGCAAAGCACCCCCACACCATGACACCACCTCCTCCATGCTTCACGGTGGGAACCAGGCATGTAGAGTCCATCCATTCACCTTTTCTGCGTCGCACAAAGACACGGTGGTTGGAACCAAAGATCTCAAATTTGGACTCATCAGACCAAAGCACAGATTTCCACTGGTCTAATGTTGATTCCTTGTGTTCTTTAGCCCAAACAAGTCTCTTTTGCTTGTTGCCTGTCCTTAGCAGTGGTTTCCTAGCAGCTATTTTACCATGAAGGCCTGCTGCACAAAGTCTCCTCTTAACAGTTATTGAAGAGATGTGTCTGCTGCTAGAACTCTGTGTGGCATTGACCTGGTCTCTAATCTGAGCTGCTGTTAACCTGCGATTTCTGAGGCTGGTGACTCGGATAAACTTATCCTCAGAAGCAGAGGTGACTCTTGGTCTTCCTTTCCTGGGGCGGTCCTCATGTGAGCCAGTTTCTTTGTAGCGCTTGATGGTTTTTGCAACTGCACTTGAGGACACTTTCAAAGATTTCCCAATTTTTCGGACTGACTGACCTTTATTTCTAAAAGTAACAATGGCCACTCGTTTTTCTTTAATTAGCTGCTTTTTTCTTGCCATAATACAAATTCTAACAGTCTATTCAGTAGGACTATCAGCTGTGTATCCACCAGACTTCTGCACAACACAACTGATGGTCCCAACCCCATTTATAAGCCAAGAAATCCCACTTATTAAACCTGACAGGGCACACCTGTGAAGGGAAAACCATTTCCGGTGACTACCTCTTGAAGCTCATCAAGAGAATGCCAAGAGTGTGCAAAGCAGTCATCAAAGCAAAAGGTGGCTACTTTGAAGAACCTAGAATATAAGACATATTTTCAGTTGTTTCACACTTTTTTGTTAAGTATATAATTCCACATGTGTTAATTCATAGTTTTGATGCCTTCAGTGTGAATATACAATTTTCATAGTCAAGAAAATACAGAAAAATCTTTAAATGAGGAGGTGTGTCCAGACTTTTGGTCTGTACTGTACAGGCACAGTGAGTATCTGTAGCCCTATATACAGGCACAGTGAGTATCTGTAGCCCTATATACAGGCACAGTGAGTATCTGTAGCTCTATATACAGGCACAGTGAGTATCTGTAGCTCTATATACAGCACAGTGAGTATCTGTAGCCCTATATACAGGCACAGTGAGTATCTGTAGTCCTATATACAGCACAGTGAGTATCTGTAGTCCTATATACAGCACAGTGAGTATCTGTAGCTCTATATACAGCACAGTGAGTATCTGTAGCTCTATATACAGGCACAGTGAGTATCTGTAGCCCTATATACAGGCACAGTGAGTATCTGTAGCTCTATATACAGGCACAGTGAGTATCTGTAGCCCTATATACAGGCACAGTGAGTATCTGTAGCTCTATATACAGGCACAGTGAGTATCTGTAGCTCTATATACAGCACAGTGAGTATCTGTAGCTCTATATACAGGCACAGTGAGTATCTGTAGCCCTATATACAGCACAGTGAGTATCTGTAGCTCTATATACAGGCACAGTGAGTATCTGTAGCTCTATATACAGGCACAGTGAGTATCTGTAGCCCTATATACAGCACAGTGAGTATCTGTAGCTCTATATACAGCACAGTGAGTATCTGTAGCTCTATATACAGGCACAGTGAGTATCTGTAGCCCTATATACAGGCACAGTGAGTATCTGTAGCTCTATATACAGCACAGTGAGTATCTGTAGTCCTATATACAGGCACAGTGAGTATCTGTAGCCCTATATACAGCACAGTGAGTATCTGTAGTCCTATATACAGGCACAGTGAGTATCTGTAGTCCTATATACAGCACAGTGAGTATCTGTAGCTCTATATACAGCACAGTGAGTATCTGTAGTCCTATATACAGGCACAGTGAGTATCTGTAGCTCTATATACAGCACAGTGAGTATCTGTAGTCCTATATACAGGCACAGTGAGTATCTGTAGTCCTATATACAGCACAGTGAGTATCTGTAGCTCTATATACAGCACAGTGAGCATCTGTAGTCCTATATACAGCACAGTGAGTATCTGTAGCTCTATATACAGGCACAGTGAGTATCTGTAGCTCTATATACAGGCACAGTGAGTATCTGTAGCTCTATATACAGCACAGTGAGTATCTGTAGCTCTATATACAGGCACAGTGAGTATCTGTAGCCCTATATACAGGCACAGTGAGTATCTGTAGCTCTATATACAGCACAGTGAGTATCTGTAGTCCTATATACAGCACAGTGAGTATCTGTAGCTCTATATACAGGCACAGTGAGTATCTGTAGCCCTATATACAGGCACAGTGAGTATCTGTAGCTCTATATACAGCACAGTGAGTATCTGTAGTCCTATATACAGCACAGTGAGTATCTGTAGCTCTATATACAGCACAGTGAGTATCTGTAGCTCTATATACAGCACAGTGAGTATCTGTAGCTCTATATACAGGCACAGTGAGTATCTGTAGCTCTATATACAGGCACAGTGAGTATCTGTAGCTCTATATACAGCACAGTGAGTATCTGTAGCCCTATATACAGGCACAGTGAGTATCTGTAGCTCTATATACAGGCACAGTGAGTATCTGTAGCTCTATATACAGGCACAGTGAGTATCTGTAGCTCTATATACAGCACAGTGAGTATCTGTAGCCCTATATACAGGCACAGTGAGTATCTGTAGCTCTATATACAGCACAGTGAGTATCTGTAGCTCTATATACAGCACAGTGAGTATCTGTAGCTCTATATACAGCACAGTGAGTATCTGTAGCTCTATATACAGGCACAGTGAGTATCTGTAGCTCTATATACAGCACAGTGAGTATCTGTAGCCCTATATACAGGCACAGTGAGTATCTGTAGCTCTATATACAGGCACAGTGAGTATCTGTAGCCCTATATACAGCACAGTGAGTATCTGTAGTCCTATATACAGGCACAGTGAGTATCTGTAGTCCTATATACAGGCACAGTGAGTATCTGTAGCTCTATATACAGGCACAGTGAGTATCTGTAGCTCTATATACAGCACAGTGAGTATCTGTAGCTCTATATACAGGCACAGTGAGTATCTGTAGCTCTATATACAGCACAGTGAGTATCTGTAGCCCTATATACAGGCACAGTGAGTATCTGTAGTCCTATATACAGGCACAGTGAGTATCTGTAGCTCTATATACAGGCACAGTGAGTATCTGTAGCTCTATATACAGCACAGTGAGTATCTGTAGCTCTATATACAGGCACAGTGAGTATCTGTAGCTCTATATACAGGCACAGTGAGTATCTGTAGCTCTATATACAGGCACAGTGAGTATCTGTAGCTCTATATACAGGCACAGTGAGTATCTGTAGCTCTATATACAGGCACAGTGAGTATCTGTAGCTCTATATACAGGCACAGTGAGTATCTGTAGCTCTATATACAGGCACAGTGAGGATCTGTAGCTCTATATACAGGCACAGTGAGGATCTGTAGCCCTATATACAGGCACAGTGAGGATCTGTAGCCCTATATACAGGCACAGTGAGGATCTGTAGCCCTATATACAGGCACAGTGAGGATCTGTAGCCCTATATACAGGCACAGTGAGTATCTGTAGCCCTATATACAGGCACAGTGAGTATCTGTAGCCCTATATACAGGCACAGTGAGTATCTGTAGCCCTATATACAGGCACAGTGAGTATCTGTAGCCCTATATACAGGCACAGTGAGTATCTGTAGCCCTATATACAGGCACAGTGAGTATCTGTAGCCCTATATACAGCACAGTGAGTATCTGTAGCTCTATATACAGGCACAGTAAGTATCTGTAGCCCTATATACAGGCACAGTGAGTATCTGTAGCTCTATATACAGCACAGTGAGTATCTGTAGCTCTATATACAGCACAGTGAGTATCTGTAGCTCTATATACAGCACAGTGAGTATCTGTAGCTCTATATACAGCACAGTGAGTATCTGTAGTCCTATATACAGCACAGTGAGTATCTGTAGCCCTATATACAGGCACAGTGAGTATCTGTAGCCCTATATACAGGCACAGTGAGTATCTGTAGCCCTATATACAGCACAGTGAGTATCTGTAGCTCTATATACAGCACAGTGAGTATCTGTAGCTCTATATACAGCACAGTGAGTATCTGTAGCTCTATATACAGCACAGTGAGTATCTGTAGCCCTATATACAGGCACAGTGAGTATCTGTAGCCCTATATACAGGCACAGTGAGTTTCTGTAGCTCTATATACAGCACAGTGAGTATCTGTAGCTCTATATACAGCACAGTGAGTATCTGTAGCCCTATATACAGCACAGTGAGTATCTGTAGCTCTATATACAGCACAGTGAGTATCTGTAGCTCTATATACAGCACAGTGAGTATCTGTAGCTCTATATACAGCACAGTGAGTATCTGTAGTCCTATATACAGCACAGTGAGTATCTGTAGCCCTATATACAGGCACAGTGAGTATCTGTAGCCCTATATACAGGCACAGTGAGTATCTGTAGCCCTATATACAGCACAGTGAGTATCTGTAGCTCTATATACAGCACAGTGAGTATCTGTAGCTCTATATACAGCACAGTGAGTATCTGTAGCTCTATATACAGCACAGTGGGTATCTGTAGCCCTATATACAGGCACAGTGAGTATCTGTAGCCCTATATACAGGCACAGTGAGTTTCTGTAGCTCTATATACAGCACAGTGAGTATCTGTAGCTCTATATACAGGCACAGTGAGTATCTGTAGCTCTATATACAGGCACAGTGAGTATCTGTAGCTCTATATACAGGCACAGTGAGTGTCTGTAGCTCTATATACAGCACAGTGAGTATCTGTAGCCCTATATACAGGCACAGTGAGTATCTGTAGCCCTATATACAGCACAGTGAGTATCTGTAGCTCTATATACAGCACAGTGAGTATCTGTAGCTCTATATACAGGCACAGTGAGTATCTGTAGCTCTATATACAGGCACAGTGAGTATCTGTAGCTCTATATACAGGCACAGTGAGTATCTGTAGCTCTATATACAGCACAGTGAGTATCTGTAGCCCTATATACAGCACAGTGAGTATCTGTAGCTCTATATACAGCACAGTGAGTATCTGTAGCTCTATATACAGCACAGTGAGTATCTGTAGTCCTATATACAGCACAGTGAGTATCTGTAGCCCTATATACAGGCACAGTGAGTATCTGTAGCCCTATATACAGGCACAGTGAGTATCTGTAGCCCTATATACAGCACAGTGAGTATCTGTAGCTCTATATACAGGCACAGTGAGTATCTGTAGTCCTATATACAGCACAGTGAGTATCTGTAGCTCTATATACAGGCACAGTGAGTATCTGTAGCCCTATATACAGGCACAGTGAGTATCTGTAGCCCTATATACAGGCACAGTGAGTATCTGTAGCTCTATATACAGGCACAGTGAGTATCTGTAGCTCTATATACAGGCACAGTGAGTATCTGTAGCTCTATATACAGGCACAGTGAGTATCTGTAGCTCTATATACAGGCACAGTGAGTATCTGTAGCTCTATATACAGGCACAGTGAGTATCTGTAGCTCTATATACAGGCACAGTGAGTATCTGTAGCTCTATATAGAGGCACAGTGAGTGTCTGTAGCTCTATATACAGCACAGTGAGTATCTGTAGCTCTATATACAGCACAGTGAGTATCTGTAGCTCTATATACAGCACAGTGAGTATCTGTAGCTCTATATACAGCACAGTGAGTATCTGTAGTCCTATATACAGCACAGTGAGTATCTGTAGCCCTATATACAGGCACAGTGAGTATCTGTAGCCCTATATACAGGCACAGTGAGTATCTGTAGCCCTATATACAGCACAGTGAGTATCTGTAGCTCTATATACAGCACAGTGAGTATCTGTAGCTCTATATACAGCACAGTGAGTATCTGTAGCTCTATATACAGCACAGTGAGTATCTGTAGCTCTATATACAGCACAGTGAGTATCTGTAGCTCTATATACAGCACAGTGAGTATCTGTAGCCCTATATACAGGCACAGTGAGTATCTGTAGCCCTATATACAGGCACAGTGAGTTTCTGTAGCTCTATATACAGCACAGTGAGTATCTGTAGCTCTATATACAGGCACAGTGAGTATCTGTAGCTCTATATACAGGCACAGTGAGTATCTGTAGCCCTATATACAGGCACAGTGAGTATCTGTAGCTCTATATACAGCACAGTGAGTATCTGTAGCCCTATATACAGCACAGTGAGTATCTGTAGCTCTATATACAGCACAGTGAGTATCTGTAGCTCTATATACAGCACAGTGAGTATCTGTAGTCCTATATACAGCACAGTGAGTATCTGTAGCCCTATATACAGGCACAGTGAGTATCTGTAGCCCTATATACAGGCACAGTGAGTATCTGTAGCCCTATATACAGCACAGTGAGTATCTGTAGCTCTATATACAGCACAGTGAGTATCTGTAGCTCTATATACAGCACAGTGAGTATCTGTAGCTCTATATACAGCACAGTGGGTATCTGTAGCCCTATATACAGGCACAGTGGGTATCTGTAGCCCTATATACAGGCACAGTGAGTATCTGTAGCCCTATATACAGGCACAGTGAGTTTCTGTAGCTCTATATACAGCACAGTGAGTATCTGTAGCTCTATATACAGGCACAGTGAGTATCTGTAGCTCTATATACAGGCACAGTGAGTATCTGTAGCTCTATATACAGGCACAGTGAGTGTCTGTAGCTCTATATACAGCACAGTGAGTATCTGTAGCCCTATATACAGGCACAGTGAGTATCTGTAGCCCTATATACAGCACAGTGAGTATCTGTAGCTCTATATACAGCACAGTGAGTATCTGTAGCTCTATATACAGGCACAGTGAGTATCTGTAGCTCTATATACAGGCACAGTGAGTATCTGTAGCTCTATATACAGGCACAGTGAGTATCTGTAGCTCTATATACAGCACAGTGAGTATCTGTAGCCCTATATACAGCACAGTGAGTATCTGTAGCTCTATATACAGCACAGTGAGTATCTGTAGCTCTATATACAGCACAGTGAGTATCTGTAGTCCTATATACAGCACAGTGAGTATCTGTAGCCCTATATACAGGCACAGTGAGTATCTGTAGCCCTATATACAGGCACAGTGAGTATCTGTAGCCCTATATACAGCACAGTGAGTATCTGTAGCTCTATATACAGGCACAGTGAGTATCTGTAGTCCTATATACAGCACAGTGAGTATCTGTAGCTCTATATACAGGCACAGTGAGTATCTGTAGCCCTATATACAGGCACAGTGAGTATCTGTAGCCCTATATACAGGCACAGTGAGTATCTGTAGCTCTATATACAGGCACAGTGAGTATCTGTAGCTCTATATACAGGCACAGTGAGTATCTGTAGCTCTATATACAGGCACAGTGAGTATCTGTAGCTCTATATACAGGCACAGTGAGTATCTGTAGCTCTATATACAGGCACAGTGAGTATCTGTAGCTCTATATAGAGGCACAGTGAGTGTCTGTAGCTCTATATACAGCACAGTGAGTATCTGTAGCCCTATATACAGGCACAGTGAGTATCTGTAGCCCTATATACAGCACAGTGAGTGTCTGTAGCTCTATATACAGCACAGTGAGTATCTGTAGCCCTATATACAGCACAGTGAGTGTCTGTAGCCCTATATACAGCACAGTGAGTGTCTGTAGCTCTATATACAGCACAGTGAGTATCTGTAGCCCTATATACAGGCACAGTGAGTATCTGTAGCCCTATATACAGCACAGTGAGTATCTGTAGCCCTATATACAGCACAGTGAGTATCTGTAGCCCTATATACAGCACAGTGAGTATCTGTAGCTCTATATACAGCACAGTGAGTGTCTGTAGCCCTATATACAGCACAGTGAGTATCTGTAGCCCTATATACAGGCACAGTGAGTATCTGTAGCCCTATATACAGCACAGTGAGTGTCTGTAGCTCTATATACAGCACAGTGAGTATCTGTAGCCCTATATACAGCACAGTGAGTGTCTGTAGCCCTATATACAGCACAGTGAGTGTCTGTAGCTCTATATACAGCACAGTGAGTATCTGTAGCCCTATATACAGGCACAGTGAGTATCTGTAGCCCTATATACAGCACAGTGAGTATCTGTAGCCCTATATACAGCACAGTGAGTATCTGTAGCTCTATATACAGCACAGTGAGTATCTGTAGCCCTATATACAGCACAGTGAGTATCTGTAGCTCTATATACAGCACAGTGAGTATCTGTAGCTCTATATACAGCACAGTGAGTATCTGTAGCCCTATATACAGCACAGTGAGTGTCTGTAGTCCTATATACAGGCCCACTGACTGATTACAGGACTGTAGACCCCTGTGATGATAATTACTGGACACAACTTGATTTATCATGTCCCCTTTGTCACATGATTTTCAGGGGTCCCATCATTTCTCTCCAGGCTGATTTCTTGTGGAAGCAGAGAAGCAATGTCTGACTGTCATTTCTTCATTTTCATAGATTGTTAACTTGAATCTGACAAAAGTAGTAATACATTTTTTCTGTGGCCATTGTGGATTTCTCTTAAATTAAACGAGGGGGACCAACAATTTTCACCACGTGTGCATCACCCGTGATTAACCTTTTGGCCCCTTGCCGCCCCTTTCCGGTTTATTACCTCTGGCCCCTCGCCCTCCGGGTGTATAACCTCCGGCTCCTCCCCAGTGTTTTTACTTCTGGCCCCTCGCCCTCCGGGTGTATAACCTCCGGCTCCTCCCCAGTGTTTTTACTTCTGGCCCCTCGCCCTCCGGGTGTATAACCTCTGGCTATTCTCCCTCCTCTTGCCCCCACCTGGTATATAAGCTCCGGCTCCTCACCCTCCCGCTTCTCTCCGGTGGATATAACTAACATCTGACTCCTCTTCCCACTCCTCCTCCCATCCCCGGTGTATAGTCTTCGGCCCCTTGCCCTTTGCCCCTCTCCAGTATATAGCTAACCTTCTGCCCATCACCCTCCGCTATTCCCAGGTGTGTAACTTTCGACTGCCCTTCTCCAGTGTTACTTCTAGCCCCTCGCTGTCCACCTCTCCCTCTCCTCCCCGATGTAGAACCTTCCAGCCCTTCCCTGGTGTATAACCTCTTGACACCCGACCCCTCCTGGTGTATAACCTCCATCCCCTCCCCCCCCCCCCCCCCCCGGTGTATAATCTCCGGACCGGACCCTCGCCCCACTTGCCCGCTCCTGGTGTATAACTTCCATCCCTCCCCTTCCCGATGTATAACCTCCGGACCCTCGCCTTCCGCGTCCCCTTTGTATAACCTCTGGAGTATGTGGTGGGAACACACACTTTTCTCCATCTAGTGTACATACAGTTAGGTCCATATATATTTGGACAGAGAGAACATTTTTCTAATTTTGCTTCTAGACATTACCACAATGAATTTTAATCAAAACAATTCATATGCAGTTGAAGTTCAGACTTTCAGCTTTCATTTGAGGGGATCCACATTAAAATTGGATGAAGGGTTTAGGAGTTTCAGCTCCTTAACATGTGCCACCCTGTTTTTAAAGGGACCAAAAGTAATTGGACAATTGACTCCAAGTCTATTTCATAGACAGGTGTGGGCAATCCCTTCGTTATGTCATTCTCCATTAAGCAGATACAAGGCCTGGAGTTGATTTGAGGTGTGGTGCTTGCATTTGGAAGGTTTTTCTGTGAAGTAAACATGCGGTCAAAGGAGCTCTCCATGCAGGTGAAACAAGCCATCCTTAAGCTGCAAAAACAGAAAAAACACATCCGAGAAATTGCTACAATATTAGGAGTGACAAAATCTACAGTTTGGTACATCCTGAGAAAGAAAGAAAGCACAGGTGAACTCATCAATGCAAAAAGACCTGGGCGCCCACGGAAGACAACAGTGGTGGATGATCGCAGAATAATCTCCATGGTGAAGAGAAACCCCTTCACAACAGCCAACCAAGTGACCAACACTCTCCAGGAGGTAGGCGTATCAATATCCAAATCTACCATAAAGAGAAGACTGCATGAAAGTAACTACAGAGGGTTCACTGCACGGTGCAAGCCACTCATAAGCATCAAGAAGAAAAAGGCTAAAAAACATCTAAAAAAAGCCAGCACAGTTCTGGAAGAACATTCTCAAGATCAACCTCTACCAGAATGATGGAAAGAGAAAAGTATGGCGAAGGCGTGGTACAGCTCATGATCCAAAGCATACCACATCATCTGTAAGACACGGCGGAGGCAGTGTGATGGCTTGGGCATGCATGGCTGCCAGTGGCACTGGGTCACTAGTGTTTATTGATGATGTGACACAGGACAGAAGCAGACGAATGAATTCTGATGTATTCAGAGCCATACTGTGTGCTCAGATCCAGCCAAATGCAGCCAAACTGATTGGTCGTCGTTTCATACTACAGATGGACAATGACCCAAAACATAAAGCCAAAGCAACCCAGGAGTTTATTAAAGCAAAGAAGCAGAATATTCTTGAATGGCCAAGTCAGTCACCTGATCTCAACCCAATTGAGCATGCATTTCACTTGTTAAAGACTAAACTTCAGACAGAAAGGCCCACAAACAAACAGCAACTGAAGACCACCGCAGTGAAGGCCTGGCAGAGCATCAAAAAGGAGGAAACACAGCGTCTGGTGATGTCCATGAGTTCAAGACTTCAGGCAGTCATTGCCAACAAAGGGTTTTCAACCAAGTACTAGAAATGAACATTTTATTTACAATTATTTCATCTGTCCAATTACTTTTGGTCCCTTTAAAAACAGGGTGGCACATGTTAAGGAGCTGAAACTCCTAAACCCTTCATCCAATTTTAATGTGGATACCCTCAAATGAAAGCTGAAAGTCTGAACTCCAACTGCATCTGAATTGTTTTGTTTAAAATTCATTGTGGTAATGTCTAGAAGCAAAATTAGAAAAATGTTCTCTCTGTCCAAATATATATGGACCTAACTGTAAATATCTGGTTATTTCGGTACCCTTCTGTGGGGGAAGCATAGATTCGGGAAATGTCATGACTGTCGGTGCCTCCGTTCCACTAGTTTAGGGGGGGGTGAGAATACTTGGCTCTTTCCTTTGCCCCCGTAGACTTGTAAAGATAAGGTCGCAGCCACGTTTTTTAGCCTGTGGCTGCTGTAGGGTCTCTGGCTCGCTACAGGAGCACTTTGGTGTTCCGCCCTCTTGTACATTCATGTCATCCTGGGTAGGCCGCAGAGTACCAGGATCTGCTCGCGTGGTCGGTGGGGTTCAGCAGTGCTGGCCTGTGCCCTGAAGCGATTTTATCCGTGTTGGCATGTCTGAACTTATACCTAAACTCACTGTGGATTTCTCCTTGCAGCCTCCTGCAACATCTGCTTTTATGTCATCACCAACGGCTCAGTACTATTCAAACTCCAAACACACAGGACCCCCCGTGCCAATCACAGCTCCTTTCTTGCCCAACCTGTATGAGCCTGTCCAGCCACATTGGTTCTTCTGCAAGTTAGTGGAAGATAGGGAAATCTGGCTGCCGTTCAGCATTTATGACTCCGCTAACCTTGAAGAAGTCTATAACTCAGGTAAGTGATGAGTGTCCTTATAAGGGTGGTCATCATCTTCTGTCCTCCAGCAGGTCATTATGAGGGTCCTCATCTGTGGTACAGCACTTGCTATGAGGGAGATCATCACTTTGTGTGGTGCATTATGAGGGTGCTCATCATCGTTGTTATGAGGGTGCTCATCATCATCATCATCGTTGTTGAAGCGGGTTGTTATGAGGGTGCTCATCATGATCATGATCGTTGTTGAAGCGGGTTGTTATGAGGGTGGTCATCATCATCATCATCATCGTTGTTGAAGCGGGTTGTTATGAGGGTGGTCATCTCTCGTGGTGAAGTTGTGAGGCCTCAGATGGTCACTCAATGTTTGTCACTCATGTCTCCTTTTAGTTCAGCCAGATCCAGAAAGCGTGGTTGTGAGCACAGCTGGGGGGCGCTATGACGTCTGCCTCTATGATCGGGAGATGAAGGCCGTGTACTGGGAGGAGGAGGACTCGGAAGTCAGACGATGCTCCTGGTTCTATAAAGGAGACACAGACAGCAGGTTCATTCCTTACAGTGAGGACTTCAGTGAGAAGCTGGAAGTGAGTGTCCAGACCAGGGGCCCCCAGATAGGCGTAGGAGTTCTGCTACAAAATCCTAAAATTACTGCCATCCCCCCTGCAGCCCCAACACGTCTGACCCTGCGCGTCTCTTCAGCCCCAACACGTCTGACCCTGCGCGTCTCTTCAGCCCCAACACGTCTGACCCTGCGCGTCTCTTCAGCCCCAACACGTCTGACCCTGCGCGTCTCTTCAGCCCCAACACGTCTGACCCTGCGCGTCTCTTCAGCCCCAACACGTCTGACCCTGCGCGTCTCTTCAGCCCCAACACGTCTGACCCTGCGCGTCTCTTCAGCCCCAACACGTCTGACCCTGCGCGTCTCTTCAGCCCCAACACGTCTGACCCTGTGCGTCTCTTCAGCGTGTTGTGTACGTGGGAATGGGGTCCGCAATCAAATCGTTATTATAGGGCAGTTTTACTAAGGAAGGTGGGCAGGCTGGATGTAATGCAAATAGGTGGGCTCATCCTAAATATCAAAGAGCTGACGCCTCATTAGAAGTCAGCGAGTAACTTACTGGCCAAAGGGGAACGCCGCCTCCAGCCACAGTTTGGCCACTGTGTAAAATGTGCAGAAAACCAGAATGCGATTTGGAAATCTTATTGCCTCATTTTATCCCACAGGACAGAGGACACATCTGAATTTGAATGTTGGATATTTTTTCATTTTATATGAAAAAATTAACAAATTTGTGATATTAAAGGCAGCAGCACATCTGAGAAAGTTGTGCCTGGGCCTCGTCCACCACTGGGCCTCGTCCACTTTTTCTTTTTACAGTTTGTATACTTTGGGTAGGTGCAGAAGAGCATTGCTGGAGTTTTGGGAGAGAAATATTCTCCCCTTGTCTGATGTTTGACTCTCGCTGCTCTGTAGTTGCAGATTTCTGCCAGATGTTCCTGTTGGTGGAAGGTCCGCTGGCGCCACTTCATTACTGAACTCTCCTGTGAAGGATGCAGCATGGGGTTTACTATCGACTATCCAGTTTCTGATTTTCCTTAAGGCTGTGTGCCCACTATGCGTTTTTTTTAAGCATTTCCGCAGAGGCAATTTCGCCGCAGAAACGTTTAGAAAGTGCTTGGTAGAAGGCCTGCCGTGTTCCCCATTGATAATCCGTGCTGTGCACATGCTGCGGAAATTTCCACTGTGCATGATCATTGCGGAAAAATCCGCAGCATTACCAATTATTTTGCGTAATCGCGGCGTTTTCACCGCCATTGACTTGCATTGAATTCCATAATATCCGCATGACTACATGTGCGCATATGGATATTAAGCGATTCAATGTGCGGATGGTACCCGGGTGTGAAGGAGAGGAGACTCTCCTCCGGACCACCCCCACCTACCATAGAACCTGTAAAAAAAAAAAGAATAAAATAAAAAGAATACATTATACTTACCTTCTGATGGCCCCCTATGTCCTTAGCGCTGCATCCTGGCTCCTTGGTGACTTGCGATGGTCTAAAAGGACCTGCCACGATGTCATTTAGTCATGTGACGGGTCACACGACCGCTGACGTCGGCGGTCACATGACCTGTCACATGACTAAATGATGTCATGGAAGGTCCTTTTACACAACCGCGAGACACCGGGGAAACTGGACGCATCAGAGAAGGAGACTGGGGGCCATCGGAAGGTAAGTATGTTTTTATTTTTTTATACCATTTTTATTAGTTTAAAAAAAAAAAAAAAAAAAAAAACTTGGTCACACTATATCTGCCGGTTGCATGGATTTATATAGTGTGAACAAATTGTCAAGCACTTTCCAAGAGATGCTAAAATCGCTCGTCAACCCGCATGTGAAGAACGCTTGTCCCTTCAGAAAAAATGCACGCTCAATCCGCACGCGCACAATCCGCACGCGCTGTCCGCATGTGAAGAACGCTTGTCCCTGCAGAAAAAATGCACGCTCAATCCGCACGCACAATCCGCACGCGCTGTCCGCATGTGAAGAACGCATGTCCCTGCAGAAAAAACGCACGCTCAATCCGCACGCACAATCCGCACGCGCTGTCCGCATGTGAAGAACGCTTGTCCCTGCAGAAAAAACGCACGCGCACAATCCGCACGCACTGTCCGCATGTGAAGAACGCTTGTCCCTGCAGAAAAAACGCACGCACAATCCGCACGCGCTGTCCGCACGTGAAGAACGCTTGTCCCTGCAGAAAAACGCACGCTCAATCCGCATGCGCACAATCCGCACGCGCTGTCCGCATGTGAAGAACGCTTGTCCCTGCAGAAAAAACGCACGCTCAATCCGCACGCGCTTAATCTGCACGCGCACAATCCGCATGTGAAGAATGCTTGTCCCTGTAGAAAAAACGCACGCGCACAATCCGCACGCGCTGTCCGCATGTGAAGAACGCTTGTCCCTGCAGAAAAACGCACGCTCAATCCGCATGCGCTCAATCCGCACGCGCTGTCCGCATGTGAAGAACGCTTGTCCCTGCAGAAAAAACGCACGCTCAATCCGCACGCGCTTAATCTGCACGCGCACAATCCGCATGTGAAGAATGCTTGTCCCTGTAGAAAAAACGCACGCACAATCCGCACGCGCTGTCCGCACGCGAAGAACACTTGTCCCTGCAGAAAAAACGCACGCTCAATCCGCACGCGCACAATCCGCACGCGCTGTCCGCATGTGAAGAACACTTGTCCCTGCAGAAAAAACGCACGCTCAATCCGCACGCGCATAATCCGCACGCGCTGTCCGCATGTGAAGAACACTTGTTCCTGCAGAAAAAACGCACGCGCTGTCCGCACGCGAAGAACACTTGTCCCTGCAGAAAAAACGCACGGTCAATCCGCACGCGCACAATCCGCACGCGCTGTCCGCATGTGAAGAACGCTTGTCCCTGCAGAAAAAACGCACGCGCACAATCCGCACGCACAGTCCGCATGTGAAGAACGCTTGTCCCTGCAGAAAAAACGCACGCTCAATCTGCACGCGCTCAATCCGCACGCGCTCAATCCGCACGCGTTTTTTCTGCCAGGGAGATGCAGAAACGCTCATGAAACGTCCGGGGTATTTCTGCATGGTGGGCACAGAGCCGTTTTTCTGTAATTGTTCCACAGCTCGGTGACCTCCGACCATCGTTGTTTCTCCGAGATGCTGCTTCTTTTACACGCTTTATACTCAGTCATGTGACTTAATGAAAATTTACCCTTCAGGTTTTTTTTTTTTTTTTTTATTGCTACCACTTCACCAGCCCCTAATTAACCCTGTCATGACTACTCTGATATGTCGCAGCCTTCAGTTTCTAAATTTAGCCTAATTTTTTTCAAATGAAATGTCCAATGTCTCATCTGTCCTGTGTGATAGTATGGAGATTACAGACTTCCAGATCATCGCATTCTGGTTTAATTTACATTTTACACAGCGGCAAAACTATTTTGGAAATGGGATTATAGTTTACACACCAGATCCTGCCATCAGATGGGAGAGGAGAGATGAGGGTTACACGCCAGATCCTGCCATCAGATGGGAGAGGAGAGATGAGGGTTACACACCAGATCCTGCCATCAGATGGAGAGGAGAGATGAGGGTTACACACCAGATCCTGCCGTCAGATGGGAGAGGAGAGATGAGGGTTACACACCAGATCCTGCCGTCAGATGGGAGAGGAGAGATGAGGGTTACACACCAGATCCTGCCATCAGATGGAGAGGAGAGATGAGGATTACACACCAGATCCTGCCATCAGATGGAGAGGAGAGATGAGGGTTACACGCCAGATCCTGCCATCAGATGGAGCGGAGAGATGAGGGTTACACACCAGATCCTGCCGTCAGATGGGAGAGGAGAGATGAGGGTTACACGCCAGATCCTGCCATCAGATGGAGAGGAGAGATGAGTGTTACACACCAGATCCTGCCGTCAGATGGGAGAGGAGAGATGAGGGTTACACACCAGATCCTGCCGTCAGATGGGAGAGGAGAGATGAGGGTTACACGCCAGATCCTGCCATCAGATGGAGAGGAGAGATGAGGGTTACACACCAGATCCTGCCGTCAGATGGAGAGGAGAGATGAGGGTTACACACCAGATCCTGCCATCAGATGGAGAGGAGAGATGAGGGTTACACACCAGATCCTGCCGTCAGATGGGAGAGGAGAGATGAGGGTTACACACCAGATCCTGCCATCAGATGGAGAGGAGAGATGAGGGTTACACACCAGATCCTGCCGTCAGATGGGAGAGGAGAGATGAGGGTTACACGCCAGATCCTGCCGTCAGATGGGAGAGGAGAGATGAGGGTTACACACCAGATCCTGCCATCAGATGGAGAGGAGAGATGAGGGTTACACAACAGATCCTGCCATCAGATGCAAGAGGAGAGATGAGGGTTACACACCAGATCCTGCCATCAGATGGGAGAGGAGAGATGAGGGTTACACGCCAGATCCTGCCATCAGATGGGAGAGGAGAGATGAGGGTTACACAACAGATCCTGCCATCAGATGGAGAGGAGAGATGAGGGTTACACGCCAGATCCTGCCATCAGATGGAGAGGAGAGATGAGGGTTACACGCCAGATCCTGCCATCAGATGGAGAGGAGAGATGAGGGTTACACAACAGATCCTGCCATCAGATGCAAGAGGAGAGATGAGGGTTACACACCAGATCCTGCCATCAGATGGGAGAGGAGAGATGAGGGTTACACGCCAGATCCTGCCATCAGATGGAGAGGAGAGATGAGGGTTACACGCCAGTTCCTGCCATCAGATGGGAGAGGAGAGATGAGGGTTACACGCCAGATCCTGCCATCAGATGGAGAGGAGAGATGAGGGTTACACACCAGATCCTGCCATCAGATGGAAAGGAGAGATGAGGGTTACACGCCAGATCCTGCCATCAGATGGAGAGGAGAGATGAGGGTTACACGCCAGATCCTGCCATCAGATGGAGAGGAGAGATGAGGGTTACACTCCAGATCCTGCCATCAGATGGAAAGGAGAGATGAGGGTTACACGCCAGATCCTGCCATCAGATGGAGCGGAGAGATGAGGGTTACACACCAGATCCTGCCGTCAGATGGGAGAGGAGAGATGAGGGTTACACGCCAGATCCTGCCATCAGATGGAGAGGAGAGATGAGTGTTACACACCAGATCCTGCCGTCAGATGGGAGAGGAGAGATGAGGGTTACACAACAGATCCTGCCATCAGATGCAAGAGGAGAGATGAGGGTTACACACCAGATCCTGCCATCAGATGGGAGAGGAGAGATGAGGGTTACACACCAGATCCTGCCATCAAATGGGAGAGGAGAGATGAGGGTTACACAGCAGATCCTGCCATCAGATGGAAAGGAGAGATGAGGGTTACACGCCAGATCCTGCCATCAGATGGAGAGGAGAGATGAGGGTTACACGCCAGTTCCTGCCATCAGATGGGAGAGGAGAGATGAGGGTTACACGCCAGATCCTGCCATCAGATGGAGAGGAGAGATGAGGGTTACACACCAGATCCTGCCATCAGATGGAAAGGAGAGATGAGGGTTACACGCCAGATCCTGCCATCAGATGGAGAGGAGAGATGAGGGTTACACTCCAGATCCTGCCATCAGATGGAAAGGAGAGATGAGGGTTACACGCAGATCCTGCCATCAGATGGGAGAGGAGAGATGAGGGTTACACGCCAGATCCTGCCATCAGATGGGAGAGGAGAGATGATAGTTACACGCCAGATCCTGCCATCAGATGGGAGAGGAGAGATGAGGGTTACACACCAGATCCTGCCATCAGATGGAGAGGAGAGATGAGGGTTACACACCAGATCCTGCTATCAGATGGAGAGGAGAGACGAGGGTTACACACCAGATCCTGCCATCAGATGGGAGAGGAGAGATGAGGGTTACACACCAGATCCTGCCATCAGATGGAGAGGAGAGATGAGGGTTACACGCCAGATCATGCCATCTGATGGAGAGGAGAGATGAGGGTTACACACCAGATCCTGCCATCAGATGAGACAGGAGAGATGAGGGTTACACACCAGATCCTGCCATCAGATGCAAGAGGAGAGATGAGGGTTACACGCCAGATCCTGCCATCAGATGGGAGAGGAGAGATGAGGGTTACACACCAGATCCTGCCATCAGATGGGAGAGGAGAGATGAGGGTTACACGCCAGATCCTGCCATCAGATGGAGAGGAGAGATGAGTGTTACATACCAGATCCTGCCATCAGATGGAGAGGAGAGATGAGGGTTACACACCAGATCCTGCCATCAGATGGGGAGGAGAGATGAGGGTTACACACCAGATCCTGCCGTCAGATGCAAGAGGAGAGATGAGGATTACACACCAGATCCTGCCATCAGATGTAGAGGAGAGATGAGGGTTACACACCAGATCCTGCCATCAGATGGAGAGGAGAGATGAGGGTTACACAGCAGATCCTGCCATCAGATGGAGAGGAGAGATGAGGGTTACACGCCAGATCCTGCCATCAGATGGAGAGGAGAGATGAGGTTACACACCAGATCCTGCCATCAGATGGAGAGGAGAGATGAGGGTTACACGCCAGATCATGCCATCTGATGGAGAGGAGAGATGAGGGTTACACACCAGATCCTGCCATCAGATGGGACAGGAGAGATGAGGGTTACACACCAGATCCTGCCATCAGATGCAAGAGGAGAGATGAGGGTTACACGCCAGATCCTGCCATCAGATGGAGAGGAGAGATGAGGGTTACACGCCAGATCCTGCCATCAGATGGAAGAGGAGAGATGAGGGTTACACACAAGATCCTGCCATCAGATGGGAGAGGAGAGATGAGGGTTACACGCCAGATCCTGCCATCAGATGGAGAGGAGAGATGAGGATTACACGCCAGATCCTGCCATCAGATGGAGAGGAGAGATGAGGGTTACACGCCAGATCCTGCCATCAGATGGAGAGGAGAGATGAGGGTTACACGCCAGATCCTGCCATCAAATGGAGAGGAGAGATGAGGGTTACACGCCAGATCCTGCCATCAGATGGAGAGGAGAGATGAGGGTTACACACCAGATCCTGCCGTCAGATGGGAGAGGAGAGATGAGGGTTACACACCAGATCCTGCCGTCAGATGGAGAGGAGAGATGAGGGTTACTCACCAGATCCTGCCATCAGATGGAGAGGAGAGATGAGAGTTACACGCCAGATCCTGCCGTCAGATGGAGAGGAGAGATGAGGGTTACACACCAGATCCTGCCGTCAGATGGGAGAGGAGAGATGAGGGTTACACAACAGATCCTGCCGTCAGATGGAGAGGAGAGATGAGGGTTACACACCAGATCCTGCCGTCAGATGGAGAGGAGAGATGAGGGTTACACACCAGATCCTGCCGTCAGATGGAGAGGAGAGATGAGGGTTACACGCCAGATCCTGCCGTCAGATGGGAGAGGAGAGATGAGGGTTACACGCCAGATCCTGCCATCAGATGGAGAGGAGAGATGAGGGTTACACACCAGATCCTGCCGTCAGATGGAGAGGAGAGATGAGGGTTACACACCAGATCCTGCCGTCAGATGGAGAGGAGAGATGAGGGTTACACACCAGATCCTGCCGTCAGATGGAGAGGAGAGATGAGGGTTACACACCAGATCCTGCCGTCAGATGGGAGAGGAGAGATGAGGGTTACACGCCAGATCCTGCCGTCAGATGGAGAGGAGAGATGAGGGTTACACGCCAGATCCTGCCATCAGATGGGAGAGGAGAGATGAGGGTTACACCCCAGATCCTGCCATCAGATGGGAATGGAGAGATGAGGGTTACACCCCAGATCCTGCCATCAGATGGGAATGGAGAGATGAGGGTTACACTCCAGATCCTGCCATCTGATGGAGAGGAGAGATGAGGGTTACACGCCAGATCCTGCCATCAGATGGGAGAGGAGAGATGAGGGTTACACGCCAGATCCTTTCATCAGATGGAGAGGAGAGATGAGGGTTACACACCAGATCCTGCCGTCAGATGGAGAGGAGAGATGAGGGTTACACACCAGATCCTGCCATCAGATGGAGAGGAGAGATGAGGGTTACACACCAGATCCTGCCATCAGATGGGAGAGGAGAGATGAGGGTTACACGCCAGATCCTGCCATCAGATGGAGAGGAGAGATGAGGGTTACACACCAGATCCTGCTATCAGATGGAGAGGAGAGATGAGGGTTACACGCCAGATCCTGCCATCAGATGGGAGAGGAGAGATGAGGGTTACACACCAGATCCTGCCATCAGATGGGAGAGGAGAGATGAGGGTTACACACCAGATCCTGCCATCAGATGGGAGAGGAGAGATGAGGGTTACACACCAGATCCTGCCATCAGATGGGAGAGGAGAGATGAGGGTTACACACCAGATCCTGCCATCAGATGGGAGAGGAGAGATGAGGGTTACACACCAGATCCTGCCATCAGATGGGAGAGGAGAGATGAGGGTTACACACCAGATCCTGCCATCAGATGGGAGAGGAGAGATGAGGGTTACACACCAGATCCTGCCATCAGATGGGAGAGGAGAGATGAGGGTTACACACCAGATCCTGCCATCAGATGGGAGAGGAGAGATGAGGGTTACACACCAGATCCTGCCATCAGATGGGAGAGGAGAGATGAGGGTTACACACCAGATCCTGCCATCAGATGGGAGAGGAGAGATGAGGATTACACACCAGATCCTGCCATCAGATGGAGAGGAGAGATGAGGGTTACACGCCAGATCATGCCATCTGATGGAGAGGAGAGATGAGGGTTACACACCAGATCCTGCCATCAGATGAGACAGGAGAGATGAGGGTTACACACCAGATCCTGCCATCAGATGCAAGAGGAGAGATGAGGGTTACACGCCAGATCCTGCCATCAGATGGGAGAGGAGAGATGAGGGTTACACACCAGATCCTGCCATCAGATGGGAGAGGAGAGATGAGGGTTACACGCCAGATCCTGCCATCAGATGGAGAGGAGAGATGAGTGTTACATACCAGATCCTGCCATCAGATGGAGAGGAGAGATGAGGGTTACACGCCAGATCCTGCCATCAGATGGAGAGGAGAGATGAGGGTTACACACCAGATCCTGCCGTCAGATGGAGAGGAGAGATGAGGGTTACACACCAGATCCTGCCATCAGATGGGGAGGAGAGATGAGGGTTACACACCAGATCCTGCCGTCAGATGCAAGAGGAGAGATGAGGATTACACACCAGATCCTGCCATCAGATGTAGAGGAGAGATGAGGGTTACACACCAGATCCTGCCATCAGATGGAGAGGAGAGATGAGGGTTACACAGCAGATCCTGCCATCAGATGGAGAGGAGAGATGAGGGTTACACGCCAGATCCTGCCATCAGATGGAGAGGAGAGATGAGGTTACACACCAGATCCTGCCATCAGATGGAGAGGAGAGATGAGGGTTACACGCCAGATCATGCCATCTGATGGAGAGGAGAGATGAGGGTTACACACCAGATCCTGCCATCAGATGGGACAGGAGAGATGAGGGTTACACACCAGATCCTGCCATCAGATGCAAGAGGAGAGATGAGGGTTACACGCCAGATCCTGCCATCAGATGGAGAGGAGAGATGAGGGTTACACGCCAGATCCTGCCATCAGATGGAAGAGGAGAGATGAGGGTTACACACAAGATCCTGCCATCAGATGGGAGAGGAGAGATGAGGGTTACACGCCAGATCCTGCCATCAGATGGAGAGGAGAGATGAGGATTACACGCCAGATCCTGCCATCAGATGGAGAGGAGAGATGAGGGTTACACGCCAGATCCTGCCATCAGATGGAGAGGAGAGATGAGGGTTACACGCCAGATCCTGCCATCAAATGGAGAGGAGAGATGAGGGTTACACGCCAGATCCTGCCATCAGATGGAGAGGAGAGATGAGGGTTACACACCAGATCCTGCCGTCAGATGGGAGAGGAGAGATGAGGGTTACACACCAGATCCTGCCGTCAGATGGAGAGGAGAGATGAGGGTTACTCACCAGATCCTGCCATCAGATGGAGAGGAGAGATGAGAGTTACACGCCAGATCCTGCCGTCAGATGGAGAGGAGAGATGAGGGTTACACACCAGATCCTGCCGTCAGATGGGAGAGGAGAGATGAGGGTTACACAACAGATCCTGCCGTCAGATGGAGAGGAGAGATGAGGGTTACACACCAGATCCTGCCGTCAGATGGAGAGGAGACATGAGGGTTACACACCAGATCCTGCCGTCAGATGGAGAGGAGAGATGAGGGTTACACGCCAGATCCTGCCGTCAGATGGGAGAGGAGAGATGAGGGTTACACGCCAGATCCTGCCATCAGATGGAGAGGAGAGATGAGGGTTACACACCAGATCCTGCCGTCAGATGGAGAGGAGAGATGAGGGTTACACACCAGATCCTGCCGTCAGATGGAGAGGAGAGATGAGGGTTACACACCAGATCCTGCCGTCAGATGGAGAGGAGAGATGAGGGTTACACACCAGATCCTGCCGTCAGATGGGAGAGGAGAGATGAGGGTTACACGCCAGATCCTGCCGTCAGATGGAGAGGAGAGATGAGGGTTACACGCCAGATCCTGCCATCAGATGGGAGAGGAGAGATGAGGGTTACACACCAGATCCTGCCATCAGATGGGAATGGAGAGATGAGGGTTACACTCCAGATCCTGCCATCTGATGGAGAGGAGAGATGAGGGTTACACACCAGATCCTGCCATCAGATGGGAGAGGAGAGATGAGGGTTACACGCCAGATCCTGCCATCAGATGGAGAGGAGAGATGAGGGTTACACACCAGATCCTGCCGTCAGATGGAGAGGAGAGATGAGGGTTACACACCAGATCCTGCCATCAGATGGAGAGGAGAGATGAGGGTTACACACCAGATCCTGCCATCAGATGGGAGAGGAGAGATGAGGGTTACACGCCAGATCCTGCCATCAGATGGAGAGGAGAGATGAGGGTTACACGCCAGATCCTGCTATCAGATGGAGAGGAGAGATGAGGGTTACACGCCAGATCCTGCCATCAGATGGGAGAGGAGAGATGAGGGTTACACACCAGATCCTGCCATCAGATGGGAGAGGAGAGATGAGGGTTACACACCAGATCCTGCCATCAGATGGGAGAGGAGAGATGAGGGTTACACACCAGATCCTGCCATCAGATGGGAGAGGAGAGATGAGGGTTACACACCAGATCCTGCCATCAGATGGGAGAGGAGAGATGAGGGTTACACACCAGATCCTGCCATCAGATGGGAGAGGAGAGATGAGGGTTACACACCAGATCCTGCCATCAGATGGGAGAGGAGAGATGAGGGTTACACACCAGATCCTGCCATCAGATGGGAGAGGAGAGATGAGGGTTACACACCAGATCCTGCCATCAGATGGGAGAGGAGAGATGAGGGTTACACACCAGATCCTGCCATCAGATGGGAGAGGAGAGATGAGGATTACACACCAGATCCTGCCATCAGATGGAGAGGAGAGATGAGGGTTACACACCAGATCCTGCCATCAGATGGAGAGGAGAGATGAGGGTTACACACCAGATCCTGCCATCAGATGGAGAGGAGAGATGAGGGTTACACACCAGATCCTGCCATCAGATGGAGAGGAGAGATGAGGGTTACACACCAGATCCTGCCGTCAGATGCAAGAGGAGAGATGAGGATTACACACCAGATCCTGCCATCAGATGGAGAGGAGAGATGAGGATTACATACCAGATCCTGCCATCAGATGTAGAGGAGAGATGAGGGTTACACGCCAGATCCTGCCATCAGATGGAGAGGAGAGATGAGGGTTACACGCCAGATCCTGCCATCAGATGGAGAGGAGAGATGAGGGTTACACACGAGATCCTGCCGTCAAATGGAGAAGAGATATTGATCCAATCAAGTAAACCTTAGACTCTTAGACCCGACAGATTCCTGAAGCCCAGAGTCTTCTGTCACCAATCTCATGTAACAGGGAAGTTCCCCCATAAAGTCTAGTTCCTCGACACTGGTCTCTCCAGTATGGTCTGGCTTCTCAGTTGGTGGAGTAGCCCCTCTACTAGTCCTGGTCCCAGCTTTATATTCTTTTCTTGATGTTTTATACAAATGTTGGAAGCCAGTATCGGCCACCATTCCTCTTCCCGTAGGAGTTGTCTCCCGGTGAATGGCATATTCCTGTTTTCCTATATGGTCAGTATATGTCTTGTTTGTGACCGGGTCTTCTGATATGAATGCTGAGGATGAGCAGAATGATTGGCCTTCAGAGCAGGGAATTGTGGGAGCATTCAGTGATGGCGTGTGATCACCCAGACCATACTAATCGTGGTTGTGTTTTGTACAGATGGAGTATAAGAAGGCGGTGAGCAGTAACCAGTGGCACCGGAGGCTGGAGTTCCCGGGAGGAGAGACTATTGTGATGCACAACCCTAAGGTGTGTAATACCTGCCTATCCCTGCCACCATCTCTTCCCATCGTCATGAGTCAACTGACCTGCTGCAAAACTGTGCCAATCCCAGCACGACAGGCGAGCCCCAACGTGCCGTCATAGGCATATAATAGGCTAGGAGGATATAACAGTGTCATCGACAGCAGGAGCACATAATGCTGCACACAGAAGTTGTAGTTCTGCCTCTGGTAACGTTCAGGGGGAGCAGACATATTAGACTGGCGGGCCATATGGCGGGTCATATATAACCCCTATCTCTATCACATGTATCCTGCACAAGAGGGGGCACCTACCATGGGTTATGGTGGAAGCTGAGAGGGGGCACCTACCATGGGTTATGGTGGAAGCTGAGAGGGGGCACCTACCATGGGTTATGGTGGAAGCTGAGAGGGGGCACCTACCATGGGTTATGGTGGAAGCTGAGAGGGGGCACCTACCATGGGTTATGGTGGAAGCTGAGACGCTGCGGGGACAATCGGGGCTATATTACACTAGTTACAGACTCCATATGATAAAACCTTTGCAGACGTAGGTCTATTGTTTTTTCCTCTCCAGAAGTCGGCTGATGGCTGTTCTTCTTTTTGGGCTCGTTCCTCAGTCTTTCTGTACTGACGTGTCTCTTTGTCAGTCATGTATACACACATTGTCTGATGGACACAGCTGCAGCACGTGAACTATGGGGGATATACAGTACAGACCAAAAGTTTGGACACACCTTCTCATTTAAAGATTCTTCTGTATTTTCATGACTATGAAAATTGTACATTCACACTGAAGGCATCAAAACTATGAATTATCACATGTGGAATTATATACTTAACCAAAAAGTGTGAAACAACTGAAAATATGTCTTATATTCTAGGGTCTTCACAGTAGCCACCTTTTGCTTTGATGACTGCTTTGCACACTCTTGGCATTCTCTTGATGAGCTTCAAGAGGTAGTCACTGGAAATGGTCTTCACTTCACAGGTGTGCCCTGTCAGGTTTAATAAGTGGGATTTCTTGCCTTATAAATGGGGTTGGGACCATCAGTTGTGTTGTGCAGAAGTCAGGTGGATACACAGCTGATAGTCCTACTGAATAGACTGTTAGAATTTGTGTTATGGCAAGAAAAAAGCAGCTAAGTAAAGAAAAACGAGTGGCCATCATTACTTTAATAAACGAAGGTCAGTCAGTCCGAAAAATTGGGCAAACTTTGAAAGTGTCCCCAAGTGCAGTTGCAAAAAACATCAAACGCTACAAAGAAACTGGCTCACATGAGGACCGCCCCAGGAAAGGAAGACCAAGAGTCACCTCTGCTTCTGAGGATAAGTTTATCCGAGTCACCAGCCTCAGAAATCGCAGGTTAACAGCAGCTCAGATTAGAGACCAGGTCAATGCCACACAGAGTTCTAGCAGCAGACACATCTCTACAACAACTGTTAAGAGGAGACTTTGTGCAGCAGGCCTTCATGGTAAAATAGCTGCTAGGAAACCACTGCTAAGGACAGGCAACAAGCAGAAGAGACTTGTTTGGGCTAAAGAACACAAGGAATGGACATTAGACCAGTGGAAATCTGTGCTTTGGTCTGATGACTCCAAATTTGAGATCTTTGGTTCCAAACACCGTGTCTTTGTGCGACGCAGAAAAGGTGAATGGATGGACTCTACATGCCTGGTTCCCACCGTGAAGCATGGAGGAGGAGGTGTGATGGTGTGGGGGGCTGTGCTGGTGACACTGTTGGGGATTTATTCAAAAATTTTTTTTGAATCAGATATTTTTTATTAACATATTTTTCAACATTACAAATAAACAACAGTGAGACATCACCAAACTGGTAGTGCCTCTCAAAACCCACCCATTCCCCTTCCCCCTACCCAGTACAACCCCAAGAACCATATGACAAGAGCAAATTTTGTTATTACAGACCGTGTACTATCATATAGCTTATTTGACCGTTAAGGCATTGATAAACTGATCCAAGTATATATAGCATAGCATCCGACAATCAGCAATTAGTTATACAGAATATGGGAGACCACAACATTTCAATCTCAAGTGATATTTAAATTAGACATGACATAATGACCATGAAACGTGCTCCATTTACCCCAGATTTTGTCAAATTTCCGTATAGCCTTCCGTTTTTTGTACACTCCCTCTTCTAATCTCAATAAAAGACGCATTCTATCCAGGAATTCTTGGAACCTGAGAGGGGAGGGATCCAGCCAATGTGCAGCTATAAGCTTTCTGACCTGGGATCCAGCCAATGTGCAGCTATAAGCTTTCTGACCTGGGATCCAGCCAATGTGCGGCTATAAGCTTTCTGACCTGGGATCCAGCCAATGTGCGGCTATAAGCTTTCTGACCTGGGATCCAGCCAATGTGCGGCTAGAAGCTTTCTGACCTGGGATCCAGCCAATGTGCGGCTATAAGCTTTCTGACCTGGGATCCAGCCAATGTGCGGCTATAAGCTTTCTGACCTGGGATCCAGCCAATGTGCGGCTAGAAGCTTTCTGACCTGGGATCCAGCCAATGTGCGGCTAGAAGCTTTCTGACCTGGGATCCAGCCAATGTGCGGCTAGAAGCTTTCTGACCTGGGATCCAGCCAATGTGCGGCTATAAGCTTTCTGACCTGGGATCCAGCCAATGTGCGGCTAGAAGCTTTCTGACCTGGGATCCAGCCAATGTGCGGCTAGAAGCTTTCTGACCTGGGATCCAGCCAATGTGCGGCTAGAAGCTTTCTGACCTGGGATCCAGCCAATGTGCGGCTAGAAGCTTTCTGACCTGGGATCCAGCCAATGTGCGGCTAGAAGCTTTCTGACCTGGGATCCAGCCAATGTGCGGCTAGAAGCTTTCTGACCTGGGATCCAGCCAATGTGCGGCTAGAAGCTTTCTGACCTGGGATCCAGCCAATGTGCGGCTAGAAGCTTTCTGACCTGGGATCCAGCTAATGTGCGGCTAGAAGCTTTCTGACCTGGGATCCAGCCAATGTGCGGCTAGAAGCTTTCTGACCTGGGATCCAGCCAATGTGCGGCTAGAAGCTTTCTGACCTGGGATCCAGCCAATGTGCGGCTAGAAGCTTTCTGACCTGGGATCCAGCCAATGTGCGGCTAGAAGCTTTCTGACCTGGGATCCAGCCAATGTGCGGCTAGAAGCTTTCTGACCTGGGATCCAGCCAATGTGCGGCTAGAAGCTTTCTGACCTGGGATCCAGCCAATGTGCGGCTAGAAGCTTTCTGACCTGGGATCCAGCCAATGTGCGGCTAGAAGCTTTCTGACCTGGGATCCAGCCAATGTGCGGCTAGAAGCTTTCTGACCTGGTATAGAGTCCTCTTAATAGCTATTATTTCATCCTCTTCACATCCTATTATTTCTACATGGCCTAATACACACACTTTAGAATATAGGGGTAAATTACACTCAAACACCATATTAATATATTGCACACACTCATTCCAGAATACAGCGACCCTCCTACACGTCCACATCATATGCATAAGATCTGCTCCTTCCTCTCCACATTTCGGACACATACTGTCATTCCTTACCCCAATGCGCTGTAGAAATTTGGGGGTTCTATATACTCTATGTAATAAATACAACTGTGAGAGTCTATGTGCCTCACATGTAGATAATGTCGGGACACTCTCCACCACATCTTCCCACTCCTCTGAGGATATAGTACCAATGTCGCGTTCCCACCTCTCCTTGACATTTAAGGGTCTGTCCCACTGAAATTGCTGCATAAGTATCCCATAAATTCTGGATATCATTCCCTTCCCACCTCTATGGCATAATAATGTGTTAAACAGTAGATGATGTTGGATTTTACTCTGCATATGTCGTGGCTGTACAAACCATGCGTGCCTCAATTGGAGATAAAAGTAGAAACTGGTTTGTGGGACACAATATTCGTCTTTTATCTGTTGGAACGATTTAAGTATTTCCCCTTCTAATATTTGCGCCACATTAGTTATTCCCAATTTTTCCCATATTCCGAATCCTTTCAATTTATGGATCTCTGGAAGGCCCGCATTATGCCACAGCGGAGTAAACGGGGTGAAGCCTTTCATTCCCAACAGCAGTTTGATTTTCTGCCACGTTTTCCCCATAAGTGTTAGGGTCGGGAGGTGTCTCCTAGCATCCCACCTTGAGATTCCTGTTTCTAAAAAGGAGGTAATTGGCAGATTGTGTGAGAGTAGACGTATCAGTTTATCCAGGTTCCCCTGAACCAACCCCAGCTGTTGAGTCTGAGAGGCCAGAAAGTATATCCATGGATTAGGTGCGGCTAGTCCCCCCTGATCTTTAGGCCTTTGAAGTGTATTCAAACTAATTCTGGCCACCCCTTTTTTCCAGATCAACTCCCGAAACAATGCCTGAAACTTATAAAATATTCTCCTGGGGATCCAGACAGGTGAATTATGAAGGATATATAATAATTGGGGCATTAACACTATTTTAATTAGATTAGTTCGACCTACCATTGATAGGGGAAGTTTACTCCAAGTATTGGCCTTTTGTTGAAACTTGGCAAGCAGCTCAAGTAAATTTAAAGGAATATAATCTCCGATAGATGCGGTCACTCTAACTCCGAGATATTTGAATTCCCGCACAACCTTCAAGCTGGTACTCCCTACCTTCGTATTCTGAGACAAACCATGAACCGGCATAAGGACTGATTTGTCCTAATTAATCCGCAAGCCAGAATAATCTCCAAACTCCGTTATTAGATTCATAGCCGCCATCAGAGATTGCTCCGTGTCACCCAGAAACAGAAGGTCGTCAGCATATAGGGCCACCCGCTCCTCCAGTGTTTTGTAGCGGAAACCCTGAATTTCACTGCTGGAAGAAAGCTTAACAGCCAATGGCTCCACAGCCAGGGCGAATAGTAGGGGGGACAACGGGCAGCCTTGACGCGTGCCCCTGCCCATTTCAATGTTACCAGAAAGATTGCCATTAATTCTAATTGAGCTACCGGATTGTTATATAGAAGTTGCACCCAGGCTCGAAATTCAGCACCAAATCCCATCTTTCTCAAAACAGCCCATAAGTACTCCCACTCGACACTATCAAAAGCCTTAGCGGCATCAAGCGATAGCACTGCCCTACCACCCACATTGTGCGGCTGCATTTGTAGGTTAAGGAACAGCCGACGCAGATTAATTGCCATTGACTTGGCCGGTATAAACCCAGTCTGGTCTTCTGCAATCAGGTGCGTAATAACCGCCCCTAATCTGGTAGCCAAGACCTTAGCTAGAATTTTAACATCTACCGAGAGTAAGGATATTGGCCTATATGATTCGGGGTTTAGTGCATCCTTTCCAGGTTTAAGCAAAAGAACTATGTTAGCCTCCCTCATTGAAGTCGGCAAGGCCCCCCCCTCCCTCGCTTCCTTAAAGACTTCCAGTAACCTGGGAAGTAAAAACCCCCCCAGCCGCCTTATAAATTTCCGCGGGGATCCCGTCAGCACCAGGGGCTTTGTTATTCTGAAAATCTTTTAAAGCTTCCTGCATCTCCTCCAGGGTGATTGGTGCATCTAGTTGCTCTCTCTGGCTATCTGTTAGACATGGCATTTGCATATCATGAAGGTATAGATCTATGTCCCTTTGCTCCTTAGTCAGTTTGGACGCATATAATTGTCTGTAGAACTGAAAAAATTCTTCCATTATATCCTTTGAGTCAGTAATTACCGCACCCCTAGTATCCCTGATAGGTGCAATCATAGGAGCCCCAGTCTGGGCCTTGGCTATAGTGGCCAGCACGTGCCCTGCACTCTCTCCCTCCACATAAAACTGCTGTTTAAGAAAGAATCGTTTATGTTCTGCTTGTTTCAATGTATGGTCATTTAGTGTATCCTGTGCCCGTATCCAGTGTTCCCTGTTCTCTATAATTGGAGACTCAACATACCTCTGTTCCAGTATGTCTACTTCCCTCCGCAGCTCCTGAAGACGAGCCCTGTTTCTGGATTTAACCACGGAAATCTCCTTAATCAGGATCCCCCTTAAGAACGCCTTCATGGCTTCCCATACCGTATCTAAAGGAGCAGAGCCTTTATTGTCTTTAAAGAAATGATCTAATTTACCTGCTAAATCCACCTGTTCCCCAAACACGTCCAGCCAGTAGGGGTTAAACCTCCACAGTGCCCTTCTGTTTATGGTGCCAGGATCGACCCCCAGAACAACCAATAATGGGGAATGATCAGATAACAATCTCGTGCAGTATTCTACTTTAGTAACTAGAGGAACCAGATGACTATTTCCCAGAGCCAGGTCCATTCTGGACAGAGAGGAATAGGATGCTGAATAACACGAATACTGCTTAACATTAGGGAATCGAGCCCGCCACACATCCACCAGATTGATTTCCTGCAGGACCCTTGCCAACGATGTCTCTTGAGCAGCCCCTCCCCCCACATTACCCCTATACTTATCAAGCTCAGCGTGTAGATACATATTAAAATCACCGATAACTAACAGGGGTATGGTAGAAAATTCCGTTATCCACGGGAATAGTTGTCGCAGAGTCTGTATAGAGAAAGGTGGAGGAACATATAGAGCGATTAGGCAAACTCTAAGCCCAGCCACTCTGCACACTAGACATACATACCTACCCTCTGTCACATTCTAAGCCCAGCCACTCTGCACACTAGACATGCATACCTACCCTCTGTCACATTCTAAGCCCAGCCACTCTGCACACTAGACACACATACCTACCCTCTGTCACATTCTAAGCCCAGCCACTCTGCACACTAGACACACATACCTACCCTCTGTCACATTCTAAGCCCAGCCACTCTGCACACTAGACACACATACCTACCCTCTGTCACATTCTAAGCCCAGCCACTCTGCACACTAGACATACATACCTACCCTCTGTCACATTCTAAGCCCAGCCACTCTGCACACTAGACATACATACCTACCCTCTGTCACATTCTAAGCCTAGCCACTCTGCACACTAGACATACATACCTACCCTCTGTCACATTCTAAGCCCAGCCACTCTGCACACTAGACACACATACCTACCCTCTGTCACATTCTAAGCCCAGCCACTCTGCACACTAGACATACATACCTATCCTCTGTCACATTCTAAGCCCAGCCACTCTGCACACTAGACACACATACCTACCCTCTGTCACATTCTAAGCCCAGCCACTCTGCACACTAGACACACATACCTATCCTCTGTCACATTCTAAGCCCAGCCACTCTGCACACTAGACATACATACCTACCCTCTGTCACATTCTAAGCCCAGCCACTCTGCACACTAGACACACATACCTACCCTCTGTCACATTCTAAGCCCAGCCACTCTGCACACTAGACACACATACCTACCCTCTGTCACATTCTAAGCCCAGCCACTCTGCACACTAGACATACATACCTACCCTCTGTCACATTCTAAGCCCAGCCACTCTGCACACTAGACACACATACCTACCCTCTGTCACATTCTAAGCCCAGCCACTCTGCACACTAGACACACATACCTACCCTCTGTCACATTCTAAGCCCAGCCACTCTGCACACTAGACATACATACCTATCCTCTGTCACATTCTAAGCCCAGCCACTCTGCACACTAGACACACATACCTACCCTCTGTCACATTCTAAGCCCAGCCACTCTGCACACTAGACACACATACCTACCCTCTGTCACATTCTAAGCCCAGCCACTCTGCACACTAGACACGCATACCTACCCTCTGTCACATTCTAAGCCCAGCCACTCTGCACACTAGACACGCATACCTACCCTCTGTCACATTCTAAGCCCAGCCACTCTGCACACTAGACACGCATACCTACCCTCTGTCACATTCTAAGCCCAGCCACTCTGCACACTAGACACACATACCTACCCTCTGTCACATTCTAAGCCCAGCCACTCTGCACACTAGACACACATACCTACCCTCTGTCACATTCTAAGCCCAGCCACTCTGCACACTAGACACACATACCTACCCTCTGTCACATTCTAAGCCCAGCCACTCTGCACACTAGACACACATACCTACCCTCTGTCACATTCTAAGCCCAGCCACTCTGCACACTAGACACACATACCTACCCTCTGTCACATTCTAAGCCCAGCCACTCTGCACACTAGACACACATACCTATCCTCTGTCACATTCTAAGTCCAGCCACTCTGCACACTAGACACGCATACCTACCCTCTGTCACATTCTAAGCCCAGCCACTCTGCACACTAGACATACATACCTATCCTCTGTCACATTCTAAGCCCAGCCACTCTGCACACTAGACATACATACCTATCCTCTGTCACATTCTAAGCCCAGCCACTCTGCACACTAGACACACATACCTACCCTCTGTCACATTCTAAGCCCAGCCACTCTGCACACTAGACACGCATACCTACCCTCTGTCACATTCTAAGCCCAGCCACTCTGCACACTAGACACGCATACCTACCCTCTGTCACATTCTAAGCCCAGCCACTCTGCACACTAGACACGCATACCTACCCTCTGTCACATTCTAAGCCCAGCCACTCTGCACACTAGACACGCATACCTACCCTCTGTCACATTCTAAGCCCAGCCACTCTGCACACTAGACACACATACCTACCCTCTGTCACATTCTAAGCCCAGCCACTCTGCACACTAGACACACATACCTACCCTCTGTCACATTCTAAGCCCAGCCACTCTGCACACTAGACACACATACCTACCCTCTGTCACATTCTAAGCCCAGCCACTCTGCACACTAGACACACATACCTACCCTCTGTCACATTCTAAGCCCAGCCACTCTGCACACTAGACACACATACCTATCCTCTGTCACATTCTAAGTCCAGCCACTCTGCACACTAGACACACATACCTACCCTCTGTCACATTCTAAGCCCAGCCACTCTGCACACTAGACACACATACCTACCCTCTGTCACATTCTAAGCCCAGCCACTCTGCACACTAGACACACATACCTACCCTCTGTCACATTCTAAGCCCAGCCACTCTGCACACTAGACACACATACCTACCCTCTGTCACATTCTAAGCCCAGCCACTCTGCACACTAGACACACATACCTACCCTCTGTCACATTCTAAGCCCAGCCACTCTGCACACTAGACACACATACCTACCCTCTGTCACATTCTAAGCCCAGCCACTCTGCACACTAGACACACATACCTACCCTCTGTCACATTCTAAGCCCAGCCACTCTGCACACTAGACACACATACCTACCCTCTGTCACATTCTAAGCCCAGCCACTCTGCACACTAGACACACATACCTACCCTCTGTCACAGATACTTCTCTCACATTCAAAGGGTAAATTCAGATGAATCAATATACTAACCCCCGTAGAGTAAGTACTATGTGTAGAATGATAGGCCGGACCCTCCAAAGCTTGCTCAGTGCCGCAGCGGCCCCCGTATTGCAATGCGTTTCTTGCAGACAGATTATCGACTCCCGATATTCCTTAAGATATTTAAGTGCCGCAAATCTTTTGTTGTGATCTCCCATACCCCTGACATTCCAGGATACTACATTAATCTGCTTGACCATGTTTTAACGATTGAAGATGAACTGTCACATGCCCCCCTCCGCACCCACTCGTGTGTCTGACCATCAAGATTATAGTATTGTATTAATACACAGTCTGCACCAAACAAAGTAAGTTCTGTTCTTTTACCCCCCCCCCCCCCCCCGCTACCTCATTTAACATCCCCCCCCCCCCCTTAATCAAATGAATACCAGCAGCCGTAACATGTAGAGTCTGGTGTATAGCCTCATGCAGCCTAGTAGGCCTTAAGCACACGAGGCGCCGCAGCATGAGATGCATCAGAGACCCCCTCACTCCCCCCATACAACGCTCCCAGAACATTCAAACAGCAGAATGTCTTATCCCTGCCTATACATTGTAGGTGAAACCAGCACCTCAACAGCCATATAAGTATATTGGCCTGCCCGAGGTATATATGAGAGCCAGGTTATAAGCAGTATACAAAAACTGAAAAATAATAATCATAAATTCAGTAGGCAACAGAGGAGTATTATCCACTAGAATTCAAAATCCCTGGATTATTATATTATATTCTGTCAAGAATCTTCTCAAAATTGGTGTCAGCCCGCCCGGATTTGTCTCTTTTAAGTCCAGCCACTTTACAGCCACCTTTGGTGAATCAAAGAAATGAGTTTCACCCAGTGCTGTGACCCGCAGCCGTGCAGGATATAGCATTGCATAGGGTACTTGAAGTGCTCTCAATCTGCGCTTCACATCTTGAAATTGGGCGCGTCTCCTTTCAACCTCCACAGAGAAGTCAGGATAGAAGGACACTCTCGCCCCCTCTATACATAAGTCATTAGCCGACCGCGCCAACTGTAGGCTTTTATCTCTGTCACGAAAATGCAGCATTTTGATTAGAACTGTACGCAGCATTGCCCCAGGCGGTGGAGGTCTGGTGGGGACCCTGTGTGCCCTCTCAATAGCGAACATTCTAGAGAATTTATCTTTTCCAAAGGATTGCAGCAGCCATGTCTCAAAAAAGTCCACCACCTCCCTGCCCTCCGCCTTCTCAGGCACTCCCACAATACGCACGTTATTTCTTCTTAGGCGATTTTCAAGATCATCCGTTTTGTTGAGTAAATAGTTGATAGTCAGTAGCTGTTTTAAGTGTTTTAGTCATAGGAGACACAGTATCCTCCAAATCCCCCACTCTGCCTTCTGTTGCAGTGAGGCGCTCCCTCATTTTCTGCATGTCATGGCGTATGAGATATGTCTATTTTCACAGACCCTATATGTTCAGTGAGATCTGCTTTGCTATGTGAGATGGCCAGCAGCACATCTTTTAAAGTAGGCTCATCATCCTTTGTCACTGTGTCAGCATCACTGGTAACCTGAGCCTCCCTGCTGGGGGTAGTTGTTGGATTGGGAGTCTGTATTTTCCTTTGATATGGCTTCTCCTGTGCCTCCCCCGCTGCCCTCTCCACATCCCCCTCCGTTACCGTGCTTTTTAATGACTGCACATTCTGATCGGGTGCAGGCTCCTCAGCTCCTCCGCCGTGTGCATATTTGGAGAGCTGGATCGCCGTCTCCATACGCTTCTCCCGCTGCCTTGGAGTCTCGGTCCCTGCCTCAGAGGCCGCGGCGCCATTTTGGCCCTCATGCTGCGATGCGCTGGCCGCCTGTCTCTGCTTGCTGTCTCGCCGGGTCATCCCGTACTTCACCACCGATTGCTCCCCCGCACTCCTGAGACCCCAGGCCACCCGGTAAGTCCTCTCAGATGTAGTATTTCCCTCGGACAGGAAGGATTACAGGTCAGGGTTCAGGAGCTCCTCTGCCTCACGTCTGCTCACATACTCGGCCACGCCCCCGGATTTATTCAAAATTTAAGGCATACTGAACCAGCATGGCTACCACAGCATCTTGCAGCGGCATGCTATTCCATCCGGTTTGCGTTTAGTTGGACCACCATTTATTTTTCAACAGGACAATGACCCCAAACACACCTCCAGGCTGTGTAAGGGCTATTTGACCCAGAAGGAGAGTGATGGGGGGCTACGCCAGATGACCTGGCCTCCACAGTCACCAGACCTGACCCCAATCGAGATGGTTTGGGGTGAGCTGGACCGCAGAGTGAAGGCAAAAGGGCCAACAAGTGCTAAGCATCTCTGGGAACTCCTTCAAGATTGTTGGAAGACCATTTCCGGTGACTACCTCTTGAAGCTCATCAAGAGAATGCCAAGAGTGTGCAAAGCAGTCATCAAAGCAAAAGGTGGCTACTGTGAAGAACCTAGAATATAAGACATATTTTCAGTTGTTTCACACTTTTTTGTTAAGTATATAATTCCACATGTGTTAATTCATAGTTTTGATGCCTTCAGTGTGAATGTACAATTTTCATAGTCATGAAAATACAGAAAAATCTTTACATGAGAAGGTGTGTCCAAACTTTTGGTCTGTACTGTATATCAGGGGTTTATGATGGCATTATACACATTTCTCTATATAGGAAAGGCAGAATAAATACAAGTTCATTCAAAGCCAAACAAAAGTCACATTTTTATCCAGAAATTACGTTTCATTTGCATGGTCATCCATATGGCATCTGGTTTTACATAGCAGAAGTTATTAAAATTTACAAGACCAAATATACTTTCCTAAGTTACAGAATTACTGTGTGTCATATAGGTCCGATGCTATAGAGTTGATCCGTATGGGATAAGATGTTTTTTGCTCACCCATACCCATGAATAAGTGAGCACCATCTGAAATGCCAGAGAGACCGGTAAATGCTGCAATTATTTTCTGCTGTTGACATTTGGTTTGGGATAAAGATGCTTTTCTGAGCGGCCGTATTGGTTATCATTGGCCGGAGTGCGGCCTGGTTTTGGTCCCTTCCAGCACCTGTTGTGTGACAGTAGTTTAAGACTCCTGTGCTGTGTCCAATCTCCAGGTGATCGTCCAGTTCCAGCACAGCGCCATCCCAGATGAGTGGGGTACCCCTCAGGATGGTCAGGCCAGACCGCGCGTAGTAAAGAGGGGCGTGGACGACCATGACGACATACCAGACGGTAATCTAGCCCTGCAGACTCTATGTACTTGGTAGCCGCCTTCACCTTTGGCGCATCCTCCGGCATATCTCTGGGACCATAGGCTTAGACGTGGCCCACAGAGAAGCTGCAGAACATCTCTGGGGTCACTGTGATTCTGCTCTGTAATGCATGGGGGGTGCAGATGACCCTCTTGTTGGAGAACCTGTCACCTTCTACACTTTTAACTCCTTAATGACCGCTGATGCACTTAAAAACAGCGGCCACTTATTCTTTCATCGCCATTTTAAAACGGTGGTTGGGAATAAGGTGATAGCGCCCCTAGAGTCAGAAAATCTCCAGCGTTTCAGCTCCCGGGGTAGCTGAAAGCCTGGACTACACCATCAGGACTAGTTTTTCCGGTCTCCTATCACAGGATCGCTGTTATTCAACAAATAACAATAATCGCGTTAAGGAGAGAGAAATGATCTCCCCAGGCCCCCACCATACCTTAGCACCGAAGCCCCCATTCCCCCAGCACCACCTCCTCCTTCTCCTGTAGCAGAATGGCGGGCGCATGCACAGTACGCCCACCGAGATCTGCCTGCCTGCACCTGGCAACAGCAGGGATTTTTTCCTATTGGCTCCTGACTTTTTGGTCACTGTGATAGACCCGTATATGCCCAATATTTGCTATACATAGCCGCACTGGGGCTGTGCCTCTCTTCTTTCCTTGTAGTTGTTCTGAGACAGAAGACAGTGCTGTCCTGTCGATACAAAAGAATCACGTTTCTAGCTCAGTTTCAATAAATCCTATCACAAACTCCTAATCACCCCTTGACCATCTTCTCCATGTCATCTCCCTAGTCAGATTACCTTTTTTTTATTTTATAATTTTTATTTCTTTCATTCTGTAATGTCTGTGGTAGTGGAAACCACTGTGCTGGGGACCAAGGAGAGCCTGGAGGGGCTTAACTAGGTGAACACCTGACTATTCGCCAGGACCCCTGATGGCGGTGTAAGACTTGGCTCCAGATGCTCACCAGGTGCTCCTCCAGGATGGACTTGTGGCACATGGCAGCTGACCACCAAAGGGGCAGGGAGCTGGAGTGGCAGGTGCAGGCAGGAATGACTGGTATACAGGCAGGCACAGCAGGTGCAGGTACAGCTGGTATACAGGCACAGTAGGTGCAGGAAGGTATGGCTGCTATACAGGTAGGCATGGCAGATGCTGGCAGGTACAGCTGGTGTGCAGGCAGGCACAAGGGACCTGAGAACTAGTAAACGTGCCATTGGCTGGGGACACTTTTGGACGGTCTACACTGTCTCTTTAAGAGACCGGGAGCGCCTGACCGCCCGAAGGGCACAGGCCCGAGGATATGCCAGGAGTGCACAGACCCCGGGAAGCAGGAGGAGGATTATGCACGGGACGAGGGCCGGGCGATGAGTGAGTCGGGTGTCCCTGCCAAGGGAGGAGAGGATGGGAAGCGTACAGGGACGCCGATGCAACAGTACCTACCCTTTACGCCCCCTCCTCCAAGCTCGCCAGAAACCTCTCCAGGAGGAGAGGGGTGTGATGAAACAGCTTCTTATCTTAATTAGCCAGACATCTAGATTTCTTAAACCAAGAGAAATGCACTATTGTGTTTGTGTTGACTTCAGAACTTGTGTGTGTTTCTATGGTGGGTCAAGAAGGACAGACCTGTATTTGTATAATCCAGAATGTTGTCTTCTCTTGGTTCTGAAACAATGATATTTGTTACTATGCTAATTCCAGATTGTACTAAAGCCAGATAGATGTTTTTTTACAAGAGCCCCCTGCTATACCAACTATGTAAATTGATTAAATGCTCAGACCTGAGCCCTGTGGAATAATACCCTTGTTTGAGCTGTGGATGTGTACATGAAAGAACCAATGTGAACTAAATAAATAAAACTTTTTAAGGAACATATGCCTCTGTAGCAGGCAGAATTGAAAGAGACTTTACAAGGACTATCAAAGATCAGACTCTCTTCCGATCATTAACTTGGTAGCATGGCTTTATCCAAAGAGACACAGATTTGGATTCTACATGATTCCAGCCTAAGGATATATGGCCCTGACTGGAAAAATACGGATCTGCTCCATTGACCATCAGAGAGCCCATGGATATATTTGGGGAGATCAGGTTGGGATGATTAAGTCACCTGGCCCCATGGATGGATGTTTTGGGGTTGCCAGGTGGGACCCTCCAGTCGCCTGGAACCCATGGAGACATTCAGAGAAGCCAGATTGGGACCAGCTGGTCATCTGGCCTCATGGAAACTCTCGGAAAGGCCAAGGTGGGACCCTCGAGTTTCCTGGCCTTGTATCTCGATGGACTGTCAGCTTCCTAAGCTTGCCACTACCTTCTCTCTGTGGGGGCCTGCCAAAAGCGGGGGGCCACTGGTTGAGGTAGTTGACCCTGGAAGTCTCCAAAGTTGCAGCTGTTTTATCCCAGGCGGGCGAAGAAGGAAGGGTGAGACTGTGTAATCTTATACCATCTTGGGTATTTGCTGGGACTGTTCTGTGTTTATTGTCCATTTGGTGGTTCAATAATAAATATCTTTTTATTTATATAGCGCCAACATTTTCCGCCGCGCTTTACAGTTCAATTTACAGACATTATCGGCACTGTTCCCATTGGAGCTCACAATGTACATTCACTCTCAGTACGTCTTTGGAGTGTGGGAGGAAACCAAAGAACCCGGAGGAAACCCAGGCAAACACTGGGAGAACATACAAACTCCTTGCAGATGTTGTCCTTGGTGGGATTTGAACTCAGGAACCCAGCGCTGCAGTGCTAACCACTGAGCCACCATACTGCCCTTCAATAAAGTATTGCCACACTGTTTTACCCTCACCCTGTGTTGTCTGAGTAGTAGTATGCCCACAGAAGACCCCGTGTCTTCACAAGGGGCATGGATGTTCTCCTTGGGCTCCCAATACCTCTCCTCAGGACTACACTCCTTCAAATCCACAAGAAAAAAGGTTTTTCCTCTTGCCCTTTTTGTGGCCAGAATATTCGCTACCTCAAAAACCTCTTCAGAGCTTACTTGAGCAGGAGCGGTACCCGTGTCCTTAAGGAAAAAACTGAAGAAGACAGGCTTGAGGAAAGACTCGTGGAATGAATTGGGGATCCGTAAAGAGGCCGGGAGTTTGAACTTGTAAGCTATGACATTGATCTGTTTGAAAACCTCAAATGGACCGATAAAGCGAGGACCCAACTTGTACGAAGGTAGTTTGAGAAGGACAAACTTTGAAGAAAGCCAAACCTTATCCCCAGGACGAAACAGGCAGGTCTAAATGTCTCTTGTCCGCGTCTCTCTTCATCCGTTCAGAAGATTTCATTAATGTGGTCTTTGTGTCCTCCCAGATTCTAGAGAAGCCCTTGATGAGCAATTCAGCTGCAGGAATGTCGGTGGTAGTTGACCATACACAATAAAAAACTGAGATTTTGCTGAGCGCTCGCTCACATGGTTTTTGTATGAGAATTCGGCCCAAGGCAGGAGATCGACCCAGTCACTGTGGTGGGCATTGACGAAATGCCGTAGGAAGTTGGTTAGGATCTGACTAACCCGCTCTACCTGGCCATTGGATTGAGGATGGTAGGCTGAAGAGAAGTCCAAGGTGGCATTTAGTAGTTTGCAGGTAGCCTTCCAGAAGCGAGATGAAAACTGGACGCTTTATTTAATTTTATTTATTTTACTCACTTGTATAGCGCCATTAATATATAGTGTTTCTGTCATAGACTATATGAAGAGGTAATTTATGGAGGCAGAAGATATGTTGGATGAACTTCTCAGCAAGCACAGGAGCAGACGAAAGACTGGACAGCGGAGTACAATGGGCCATCTTCGAGAAAAAATCCACAGCTATCCAGATGACGGTACATCCGGCTGATACTGGAAGATCGATAATAAAGTCCATCGCAGTGTGCTGCCAGGGAGCTGATGGTACGGGCAAAGGAAGTAACCAACCGGTAGGAAGCCATTTCGGAGTCTTATTCTGAGCACAGGAGGGACAGGCCGAGACTAAATTCGCAATATCTTTGAGCAGTGATGGCCACCAATAATGTCGAGAAATGAGAAGAGCCTTTTTATTCTATTCGGCATGACCAAACAATTTAGATGAGTGACCCCACTGAAGGACCCGCTTCCTGTCTGGTACAGCAACAAAGGTATTTCCGGATGGAGCCCAGGATAAATCCACCAGAGTGACAGTAACCACTTTGGAGGAGTCAATGATGTGTAGAAGATCTTCCTTGTGATCGGAAGACAGAAAGGGCCTGGAAAGTGCATGCTCCTTATTGTTCTTGTCTGCCGTCCGGAAATGAAGAATGAAATTGTGACGATAGAGCCTATAATCTTAATAAGCCAAACATTTAGATTTAAGTCAAGAGAAATACACTATTATCTTTGTGTTTCAGTTGACTTATAATTGTATGTGTATTTCTGTGCCTGGTCAAGAATGTCATACTATTTGGATAAAACTGAATGTTGACTTGTCTTCGTTTGGAAACAATGATGTTGATTTAAAGAGCCCCCTGGGATACCAACTATGTAAATTGATTAGCTCAAACAATGAGACCTGAGTAGTGCCCTCCCTAACACCTTACCTGTGACTGTGTACTTGCACAGACAACTGTAACTGTTTTTAAGGTGCATGTGCTTCTGTAGCAGTCAGACAGAATCGAGGAGCATCAGAAAGACTTTACAAGAAGAATGAGAGACATCCTTCAGAAAAGTAGATAGATTTCATGGCAGCTCCATCCAAAGAGACACAGATTTGGGTTCTACGTGATTCTAGCCTAAGGGTATCGGCCCTAACTGGAAAGATACAGATCTGCTCCACTGACCATCAGAGAGACATGGATACATTTTGGGGAGAACAGGTTGGGACGATGAAGTCACCTGGCCCCATGGATATGTTGAGTGGGGTTGCCAGGAGGGACCCACCGGTCGCCTTGAACCAATGGAGACATTCGGAGAAGCCAGATTGGGACCCACCGGTCATCTGTCCCCATGGAAACTCTCGGAGAGGCCAGGGTCGGACTCTTGGGTCTCCTGGCCTTGTACCTCTATGGACTGCTAGCTTCCTAAGCTTGCCGCTACCTCCTCTCTGTGGGAGCCCTCCAGAAGCTCGGAGCCACTGGTTGAGTTAGTTGGCCCTGGAAGTCCCAAAGTCGCAGCTGCTCTATCCCAGGCAGGCGGAGAAGCAAGGGTGAGGACTGTGTAATGTTCCACCATCTTGGGTATTTGCTGGGACTGTTCTATGTGTTTATTGGCCGCTTTGTGGTTCAATAAAGTATTGCCATGCTGTTTTACCCGCACCCTGTGTTGTCTGAGTAGCGTTACGCGTTAGGATATGCCCTTGAAATGGATGTTTCTACAAAACAACGACCCTAAACACACCAGTAAACAAGCAAAATCTTGGTTCCAGTCCAACAAAATTGAGGTTATGGAGTGGCCAGCCCAATCCCCAGACCTTGAACACACTATTATTTTGAACACTACTATATTTACACTGAGAAAATAGCAAAAAAGGCAATGGTAGTTACCAGCCAAGGTGTCAAGGAAAATGCACAACAGGGTGCAGCAGGCCCCCTTTTGTTAGAAGGAGGAAGCACAGGTGCAGAATGCTGGTTAACAACCACTCTCAACCTCTCAGTCCATGTAGGGGGTGATTGCCTAGCACTAAAACTGCACACAGATGAAGCTTGCAATAGGGCACAAGTCACACACATGTAGCACCGTGCCTAGCCAGCAACCTATTACATGCCAGTACTATACGATTAGGCGGGATGCCCGACACACTATCAGTGCATAAGAGGTGAAAGCCTCTAATTTACAAGGTCACCATTGATGGGCCTGGCTGCACCGTGTAATATGAAAAAAAGTGCATAGAAGGTATTAGTTAATATTTTGGCCAAAATAAGTAAGCTCGCAACCCACCTCAGGGGTCCTCACTTTCTTGCGAGTCCCTATTCTATAATTAAAAACAAACTGCACAGCCAAAAAGCTTCATCTGTGTGCTAGGCAATCACCCCCTACATGAAGTGAGAGGTTGAGAGTGGTTGTTCATCAGCATTCTGCACCTGTGCTACCTCCTTCTAACAAAGGGGGGCCTGCTGCACCCTGTTGTGCATTTTCCTTGACACCTTGGCTGGTAACTACCATTGCATTTTTTGCTATTTTCTCAGCGTGAATATAGTAGTGTTCAAAATAATAGTGTGTTCAAGGTCTGGGGATTGGGCTGGCCACTCCATAACCTCAATTTTGTTGGACTGGAGCCAAGATTTAGCTTGTTTACTGGTGTGTTTAGGGTCGTTGTTTTATAGAAACATCCATTTCAAGGGCATGTCCTCTTCAGCATAAGGCAACATGACCTCTTCAAGTATTTTAATATATGCAGACTGGTCCCTGATCCCTGGTATGCGGTAAATAGGTCCGGCACCATAGTAAGAGGAACATGCCCATATCATGATGCTTCCACCATGCTTCACTGTCTGCAGGGTGTACTGTGGCTTGAATGCAGAGTTTGGGGGTTGTCTGACCTACTGTCTGCAGCACTTGGACCTAAAAAGAACAATTTTACTTTCATCAGTCCACAAAATGTTTCCCCACTTCTCTTTAGGCCGGTTGATGTGTTCTTTGGCAAATAGTATCCGCTTCAGTACATGTCGTTGTTGTGGTTTTTTTATTTTTTTAACAGTGGAAATTTGCTGGAACTTCTTGCTAGGAGACGCCTGTGTGAAACTAATCTCTTAACTGTCACAGTCCTCATAGGTGACTGGAGACTGTCTGTGATCATCCTGGAGCTGACCATTGGCTGAGCCTTTGCCATCTGGCTATTCTTCCATCCATTCGGATGGTAGTCTTACATTTTCTGCCACGTCTCTCTGGTTTGCTTTCCATTATAAAGCATTGATGATCATTTTATCTGAACAGCCGATCATTGTCTGCACTTCTTTATAAGTTTTTACCTTCTCCAATCAACTTTTTAATCAAAGTACGCTGTTCTTCTGAACAATGTCTAGAACGACCCATATTTTTCAGGCTTTCAAGGAGAAATGCATGTCAAACAAGTGCTGGCTTCACCCTTAAATAAAGGGCCACCTGATTCACATCTTCATAGAATGATTGACCTCACTAATTGAACTCCACACTGCTATTATATTGAACACCCCCTCCCCCTTCCAATTAATAAAATACTCAGACTCAAAAACCTGCAGATCATGAATGCGGAGTCTGTTGGTCTTCTTAGAATCTATTGCACCAACTGGTAAATTGTTTGATATGTGGTAATATAATTTATACAAAAAACAGGGATTAATCTGGTTAGTCATATTGGACTAGTATTTTGAATTACTGGATGCATTGCTTCTTCAAGCAAAAAGCGCCACTCCTCCAGAGCCAGTCTAATCACCAGCAGTTCTCGATTACCTATGAAATAGTTGTGTTCTGGAACCGAGAAAATCTTGGAAAAGAAACCGCAGGTTACTATATGGCCGGAAGGAGACTTCTGGGTGAGGAATGCTTCTGCCACAGATGAAGAATCGTTCACCTCCAAAAATAATTGTTTATTGTTGTCAGGTCAGTGCAGCACCGAGGAGAAGGCCTGTTTTAAGGAGACAAAGGCGCTTTCAGCCTTTGAAGTCAATACCCTAGAGTTAACTCCCTTGCGGGTCAGGGCAGAAATGGGGGCGGTCCGAGAGGAGAAATACGGAATGAACTGGCGGTAGTAATTAGCGAAACCGCTGGATTGCTTTCAGACCGTAAGGACAGGGCCACTTCTGAACGGCGGACACCTTCTCGGGATCCATCCTCAGTTCAATCTTAGATGATGTACCCAAGGAATGGAAGAGAGGTTTGCTTGAAGACACAGTTCTCATACTTGGCGTACAAACGGTTCTTCCTCAATCTGCAGAACCTGGTGGACATCCCTTCTGTCTGTGGGCAGATCTGGAGAGAACACAAATATGTCGTCCTGGTAAACTGCCACACGCGAGTAGAGAAGGTCCTGGAGGATATTGTTCACCAGTTCTTTGAAGACTGCTGGGGCATTACAAAGCCCAAACAACATCACGCAATACTCATAATGGCCATCCCAGGTGTTAGTCAGGCTTCCACTTGTTCCCCTGGCCTTTTCAGATTAGGTTATATGCCCCCCTTAGGTCCAGTTTTGTAAAGACCATGGAGCCTTTGAGACAATCAAACAACTCTGATATGATAGGGAGAGGATATTTATTCTTGATTGTTATCTGGTTAAGACCCCTATAGTCAATACAGGGATGAAGTGAGCTCTACTTCTTCTTTACAATGAAGAATCCTTCTCCAGCCAGCAAGGATGACTTCCAGATAAATCCCCTGGCTAGGTTCTCTTTGATATATTCGGACATGGCTCGGGTCTCAGCCTGGGACAGATGGTAGATACGGCCTCATGGAGGAGAAGAGCCAGGGAGGAGGTCTATAGGACCGTAGTATGGCCTGTGTGGTGACAGCGTCTCCGTCTACTTTTTATTGAAAACATTCTTGTAAGTTCAATAAGCGGTAGGCAAGCCAGGTAAGTCTGATGGATTAGCCGGAGGTTGATCAGGACAAATGGGGACAAGACATCTCTCGTGATAAGCCTGACCCCAACTAAGTATTTATCCGGATTTCCAATCCAAGACTGGCTTGTGCGTACGCAGCCATGGCAGGCCCAAGAGTATAGTATGGGATAGACCTGATAGTACATAGAGAGGGATCTTGTCGCAATTCTGTTGTCAGATTACTTGGGGCCAGTGGCTCCTTCCCTCTCCGTAATGCTATGAGCGCTCTAGCTATCTCTGCTCCCCAGATTACTTCTGATGGTGAAGTTGCTGGGCCACGTACCTTACTGAACTCCTGAATCAGCCCTAGATCTGTCCCCCTGCCCCACCCAGGGAAGTGGGGAGGCATAGTGTATGGATAAACACAAACCAGGAGGGATGTACAGAGATAAATGAAAATACCAATCATACAAATATGCACTCAGACAATAGAGAGAAACACCTGGGAGAAAAGGAAGGGAAACTAAATAGGAGAGGATGAGGATTTGTACACAGCTGAAATACCAAGTAACAGTCAAAGATAAACATTTCAAACACCCCTACCAACAGACTCCTCCACTCCTTGGGCAGTAAAAGACTTAACACTGGCAACCCAGATTGCCAGAGGGGAGTATATATAGGAGAGGGGAGTGGCTAATACTGAACAGCGGAGATCATTCAAGCTGGGAGTTTTGAGACTACAAGCTGAACAGATTAACCCCTGCACTGCTAACAGAAACCTGCACCGTTCAATAAGAAGTGCTTCTCCTCAGTGCAGGAGTACATGAAATGAGACGCTGCTGTCTTCTGTCCCCTCTGTCGCAGTAAACCCATGACAGATCTTCACTGAGTGCAACATTCCTACCCGAAGTTCTACAGGCTCGGAAACTAAAAGAACTGCCTCGGATAGAGGTTTCCCATCCTCGGATGATACCACCAAAGGACTCTGTAAACTTTGGATGGAGAACTGATACCTCTCCACAATGGTCAGTTGAATGAAATTTCTTGAGGAACCAGACTCCAGATAGCTCGATTCAATGAAACTGATGTTGCCACAGGAAACTGACACTGACAGCGTCTATAGGGGTGAGGAGTAGGCCTCGCCCAGAGTATCCTCTCCTACAGACCCTAGGCTTTGGAGTTTCCCGGTTTTTCAGGTCAGGAGCGAATTGAATTTTTGGGATTATCGCAATAGAAGCGCTTTCCCTTGTGCCTTAGCCTGTTTTCCAGGTCATCTGTTTTTGCCAGTAATGCTATTTGCTGTGCTGACTGCCTGCTCCCCTTTCTTGCCAGAGCCAGTTGATCTTCTATGGTACTACTCTGCCCTCTGTTGCTTCTGTTCTGTCTTTTACTTTCTGCAGGACAGAAGAAGTCTACCGCTTCTTAGTGTCCAGTAGGAGTATACGCATGACACAGCACACGTTCCCTCTGCCAGCAACATTATAGGCTAAGGACACATCGGCGCATACGCCCAAATTCCAGGTTACACAGCAGATCCTGCTATTAGATGGAGAGGAGAGATAAGGGTTACACACCAGATCCTGCCATCAGATGGAGGGGAGAGATGAGGGTTACACACCAGATCCTGCCATCAGATGGAGGGGAGAGATGAGGGTTACACACCAGATTCTGCTATTAGAGGGAGAGGAGAGATGAGGGTTACACACCAGATCCTGCCATCAGATGGGAGAGGAGAGATGAGGGTTACACACCAGATTCTGCTATTAGAGGGAGAGGAGAGATAAGGGTTACACACCAGATCCTGCCATCAGCTGGAGGGGAGAGATGAGGGTTACACACCAGATTCTGCTATTAGAGGGAGAGGAGAGATAAGGGTTACACACCAGATCCTGCCATCAGATGGAGAGGAGAGATGAGGGTTACACACCAGATTCTGCTATTAGAGAGAGAGGAGAGATGAGGGTTACACCCCAGATCCTGCCATCAGATGGAGAGGAGAGATGAGGGTTACACCCCAGATCCTGCCATCAGATGGAGAGGAGAGATGAGGGTTACACACCAGATCCTGCCATCAGATGGAGAGGAGAGATGAGGGTTACACACCAGATCCTGCCATCAGATGGAGAGGAGAGATGAGGGTTACACACCAGATCCTGCCATCAGATGGAGAGGAGAGATGAGGGTTACACAGCAGATCCTGCCATCAGATGGGAGAGGAGAGATGAGGGTTACACAGCAGATCCTGCCATCAGATGGGAGAGGAGAGATGAGGGTTACACGCCAGATCCTGCCGTCAGATGGAGAGGAGAGATGAGGGTTACACACCAGATCCTGCCGTCTGATGGAGAGATGAGGGTTACACACCAGATCCTGCCATCAGATTTAGAGATGAGGGTTACACACCAGATCCTGCCATCAGATGAAGAGGAGAGATGAGGGTTACACACCAGATCCTGCCAACAGATGGAGAGGAGAGATGGGGGTTACACACCAGATCCTGCCATCAGATGGAGAGGAGAGATGAGGGTTACACAGCAGATCCTGCCATCAGATGGGAGAGGAGAGATGAGGGTTACACACCAGATCCTGCCATCAGATGCAAGAGGAGAGATGAGGGTTACACACCAGATCCTGCCGTCAGATGGAGGGGAGAGATGAGGGTTACACACCAGATTCTGCTATTAGAGGGAGAGGAGAGATGAGGGTTACACGCCAGATCCTGCCATCAGATGGAGAGGAGAGATGAGGGTTACACACCAGATCCTGCCATCAGATGGAGAGGAGAGAAGAGGGTTACACACCAGATCCTGCCAACAGATGGAGAGGAGAGATGGGGGTTACACACCAGATCCTGCCATCAGATGGAGAGGAGAGATGAGGGTTACACAGCAGATCCTGCCATCAGATGGGAGAGGAGAGATGAGGGTTACACACCAGATCCTGCCATCAGATGCAAGAGGAGAGATGAGGGTTACACACCAGATCCTGCCGTCAGATGGAGAGGAGAGATGAGGGTTACACACCAGATCCTGCCATCAGATGGGAGAGGAGAGATGAGGGTTACACGCCAGATCCTGCCGTCAGATGGAGAGGAGAGATGAGGGTTACACACCAGATCCTGCCGTCTGATGGAGAGATGAGGGTTACACACCAGATCCTGCCGTCAGATGGAGAGGAGAGATGAGGGTTACACGCCAGATCCTGCCATCAGATGGAAGAGGAGAGATGAGGGTTACACACCAGATCCTGCCATCAAATGGGAGAGGAGAGATGAGGGTTACACACCAGATCCTGCCATCAGATGGAGAGGAGAGATGAGGGTTACACACCAGATCCTGCCATCAGATGGGAGAGGAGAGATGAGGGTTACACGCCAGATCCTGCCATCAGATGGAGAGGAGAGAAGAGGGTTACACGCCAGATCCTGCCATCAGATGGAGAGGAGAGATGAGGGTTACATACCAGATCCTGCCATCAGATGGAGAGGAGAGATGAGGATTACATACCAGATCCTGCCATCAGATGGAGAGGAGAGATGAGGGTTACACAGCAGATCCTGCCATCAGATGGAGAAGAGAGATGAGGGTTACACACCAGATCCTGCCATCAGATGGAGTAGAGAGATGAGGGTTACACACCAGATCCTGCCATCAGATGGGAGAGGAGAGATGAGGGTTACACACCAGATCCTGCCATCAGATGGAGAGGAGAGATGAGGGTTACACAGCAGATCCTGCCATCAGATGGAGAAGAGAGATGAGGGTTACACACCAGATCCTGCCATCAGATGGAGAGGAGAGATGAGGGTTACACACCAGATCCTGCCATCAGATGGAGAAGAGAGATGAGGGTTACACACCAGATCCTGCCATCAGATGGGAGAGGAGAGATGAAGGTTACACACCAGATCCTGCCATCAGATGGGAGAGGAGAGATGAGGGTTACACACCAGATCCTGCCATCAGATGGGAGAGGAGAGATGAGGGTTACATACCAGATCCTGCCATCAAATGGAGAAGAGAGATGAGGGTTGCACACCAGATCCTGCCATCAGATGGGAGAGGAGAGATGAGGGTTACATACCAGATCCTGCCATCAAATGGAGAAGAGAGATGAGGGTTGCACACCCGATCCTGCCATCAGATGGAGAGAAGAGATGAGGGTTACACACCAGATCCTGCCATCAGATGGAGAGGAGAGATGAGGGTTACACACCAGATCCTGCCATCAGAAGGAGAGGAGAGATGAGGGTTACACACCAGATCCTGCCATCAGATGGAGAGGAGAGATGAGGGTTACACGCCAGATCCTGCCATCAGATGGAGAGGAGAGATGAGGGTTACACGCCAGATCCTGCCATCAGATGGAGAGGAGAGATGAGGGTTACACACCAGATCCTGCCATCAGATGGGAGAGGAGAGATGAGGGTTACACACCAGATCCTGCCATCAGATGGGAGAGGAGAGATGAGGGTTACACACCAGATCCTGCTATCAGATGGGAGAGGAGAGATGAGGGTTACATACCAGATCCTGCCATCAGAGGGAGAGGAGAGATGAGGGTTACACATCAGATTCTGCCGTCAGATGGAGAGGAGAGATGAGGGTTACACACCAGATCCTGCCGTCAGATGGAGAGGAGAGATGAGGATTACACACCAGATCATGCCATCAGATGGAGAGGAGAGATGAGGGTTACACACCAGATCCTGCCGTCAGATGGAGAGGAGAGATGAGGGTTACACACCAGATCCTGCCGTCAGATGGAGAGGAGAGATGAGGGTTACACACCAGATCCTGCCATCAGAAGGAGAGATGAGGGTTACACACCAGATCCTGCCATCAGATGGAGAGGAGAGATGAGAGTTACACGCCAGATCCTGCCGTCAGATGGAGAGGAGAGATGAGGGTTACACACCAGATCCTGCCATCAGATGGAGAGGAGAGATGAGGGTTACACACCAGATCCTGCCGTCAGATGGAGAGGAGAGATGAGGGTTACACACCAGATCCTGCCATCAGAAGGAGAGATGAGGGTTACACACCAGATCCTGCCATCAGATGGAGAGGAGAGATGAGGGTTACACACCAGATCCTGCCATCAGATGGAGAGGAGAGATGAGGGTTACACACCAGATCCTGCCATCAGATGGGAGAGGAGAGATGAGGGTTACATACCAGATCCTGCCATCAGAGGGAGAGGAGAGATGAGGGTTACACACCAGATCCTGCCATCAGATGGAGAGGAGAGATGAGGGTTACACACCAGATCCTGCCATCAGATGGAGAGGAGAGATGAGGGTTACACATCAGATCCTGCCATCAGATGGAGAGGAGAGATGAGGGTTACACACCAGATCCTGCCGTCAGATGGAGAGGAGAGATGAGGGTTACACGCCAGATCCTGCCGTCAGATGGAGAGGAGAGATGAGGGTTACACGCCAGATCCTGCCGTCAGATGGAGAGGAGAGATGAGGGTTACACGCCAGATCCTGCCGTCAGATGGAGAGGAGAGATGAGGGTTACACGCCAGATCCTGCCATCAGATGGAGAGGAGAGATGAGGGTTACATGCCAGATCCTGCCATCTGATGGAGAGGAGAGACGAGGGTTACACGCCAGATCCTGCCATCAGAAGGGAGAGGAGAGATGAGGGTTACACACCAGATCCTGCCATCAGATGGGAGAGGAGAGATGAGGGTTACACACCAGATCCTGCCATCAGATGGAGAGGAGAGATGAGGGTTACTCACCAGATCCTGCCATCAGATGGAGAGGAGAGATGAGGGTTACACACCAGATCCTGCCATCAGATGGAGAGGAGAGATGAGGGTTACGCATCAGATCCTGCCATCAGATGGGAGAGGAGAGATGAGGGTTACACACCAGATCCTGCCATCAGATGGAGAGGAGAGATGAGGGTTACACACCAGATCCTGCCATCAGATGGAGAGGAGAGATGAGGGTTACACACCAGATCCTGCCATCAGATGGGAGAGGAGAGATGAGGGTTACATACCAGATCCTGCCATCAGATGGAGAGGAGAGACGAGGGTTACACGCCATATCCTGCCATCAGATGGAGAGGAGAGACGAGGGTTACACGCCAGATCCTGCCATCAGAAGGGAGAGGAGAGATGAGGGTTACACACCAGATCCTGCCATCAGATGGGAGAGGAGAGATGAGGGTTACACACCAGATCCTGCCATCAGATGGAGAGGAGAGATGAGGGTTACTCACCAGATCCTGCCATCAGATGGAGAGGAGAGATGAGGGTTACACACCAGATCCTGCCATCAGATGGAGAGGAGAGATGAGGGTTACACATCAGATCCTGCCTTCAGATGGGAGAGGAGAGATGAGGATTACACGCCAGATCCTGCCATCAGATGGAGAAGAGAGATGAGGGTAACACGCCAGATCCTGCCATCAGATGGAGAGGAGAGATGAGGGTTACACACCAGATCCTGCCATCAGATGGAGAGGAGAGACGAGGGTTACACGCCAGATCCTGCCATCAGAAGGAGAGGAGAGGCGAGGGTTACACGCCAGATCCTGCCATCAGATGGAGAGGAGAGACGAGGGTTACACGCCAGATCCTGCCATCAGAAGGAGAGGAGAGATGAGGGTTACACACCAGATCCTGCCATCAGAAGGGAGAGGAGAGATGAGGGTTACACTCCAGATCCTGCCATCAGATGGAGAAGAGAGATGAGGGTAACACACCAGATCCTGCCATCAGATGGGAGAGGAGAGATGAGGGTTACACACCAGATCCTGCCATCAGATGGGAGAAGAGAGATGAGGGTTACACACCAGATCCTGCCATTAGATGGGAGAGGAGAGATGAGGGTTACACTCCAGATCCTGCCATCAGATGGAGAAGAGAGATGAGGGTAACACGCCAGATCCTGCCATCAGATGGAGAGGAGAGATGAGTGTTACACGCCAGATCCTGCCATCAGATGGAGAGGAGAGACGAGGGTTACACGCCAGATCCTGCCATCAGAAGGGAGAGGAGAGATGAGGGTTACACACCAGATCCTGCCATCAGATGGGTGAGGAGAGATGAGGGTTACATACCAGATCCTGCCATCAGATGGAGAGGAGAGATGAGGGTTACACACCAGATCCTGCCATCAGATGGAGAGATGAGGGTTACATGCCAGATCCTGCCATCAGATGGGAGAGGAGAGATGAGGGTTACACACCAGATCCTGCCATCAGATGGAGAGGAGAGATGAGGGTTACACTCCAGATCCTGCCATCAGATGGAGAGGAGAGATGAGGGTTACACTCCAGATCCTGCTATCAGATGGAGAAGAGAGATGAGGGTAACACGTGAGATCCTGCCATCAGATGGGAGAGGAGAGATGAGGGTTACACTCCAGATCCTGCCATCAGATGGGAGAGGAGAGATGAGGGTTACACACCAGATCCTGCCATCAGATGGAGAAGAGAGATGAGGGTAACACGCCAGATCCTGCCATCAGATGGAGAGGAGAGATGAGTGTTACACGCCAGATCCTGCCATCAGATGGAGAGGAGAGATGAGGGTTACACACCAGATCCTGCCATCAGATGGAGAGGAGAGACGAGGGTTACACGCCAGATCCTGCCATCAGACGGGAGAGGAGAGATGAGGGTTACACACCAGATACTGCCATCAGATGGGAGAGGAGAGATGAGGGTTACACGCCAGATCCTGCCATCAGATGGAGAGGAGAGATGAGGGTTACACGCCAGATCCTGCCATCAGATGGAGAGGAGAGATGAGGGTTACACGCCAGATCCTGCCATCAGATGGAGAGGAGAGATGAGGGTTACACGCCAGATCCTGCCGTCAGATGGAGAGGAGAGATGAGGGTTACACGCCAGATCCTGCCATCAGATGGAGAGGAGAGATGAGGGTTACACGCCAGATCCTGCCATCAGATGGGAGAGGAGAGATGAGGGTTACACGCCAGATCCTGCCATCAGATGGAGAGGAGAGATGAGGGTTACACACCAGATCCTGCCATCAGATGGAGAGGAGAGATAAGGGTTACACTCCAGATCCTGCCATCAGATGGGAGAGGAGAGATGAGGGTTACACACCAGATCCTGCCATCAGATAGAGAAGAGAGATGAGGGTAACACGCCAGATCCTGCCATCAGATGGAGAGGAGAGATGAGTGTTACACGCCAAATCCTGCCATCAGATGGAGAAGAGAGATGAGGGTTACACACCAGATCCTGCCATCAGATGGAGAGGAGAGATGAGGGTTACACGCCAGATCCTGCCATCAGATGGAGAGGAGAGATGAGGGTTACATGCCAGATCCTGCCATCAGATGGGAGAGGAGAGATGAGGGTTACACGCCAGATCCTGCCATCAGATGGAGAGGAGAGATGAGGGTTACACACCAGATCCTGCCATCAGATGGAGAGGAGAGATAAGGGTTACACTCCAGATCCTGCCATCAGATAGAGAAGAGAGATGAGGGTAACACGCCAGATCCTGCCATCACATGGAGAGGAGAGATGAGTGTTACACGCCAAATCCTGCCATCAGATGGAGAAGAGAGATGAGGGTAACACGCCAGATCCTGCCATCAGATGGAGACGAGAGATGAGTGTTACACGCCAGATCCTGCCATCAGATGGAGAGGAGAGACGAGGGTTACACCCAGATCCTGCCATCAGAAGGGAGAGGAGAGATGAGGGTTACACACCAGATCTTGCCATCAGATGGAGAGGAGAGATGAGGGTTACACGCCAGATCCTGCCGTCAGATGGAGAGGAGAGATGAGGGTTACACGCCAGATCCTGCCATCAGATGGGAGAGGAGAGATGAGGGTTACACGCCAGATCCTGCCATCAGATAGAGAGGAGAAATGAGGGTTACACACCAGATCCTGCCATCAGATGGAGAGGAGAGATGAGGGTTACACACCAGATCCTGCCATCAGATGGGAGAGGAGAGATGAGGGTTACACGCCAGATCCTGCCATCAGATGGAAAGGAGAGATGAGGGTCACGCATCAGATCCTGCCATCAGATGGGAGAGGAGAGATGAGGGTTACACACCAGATCCTGCCATCAGATGGAGAGGAGAGATGAGGGTTACGCATCAGATCCTGCCATCAGATGGGAGAGGAGAGATGAGTGTTACACACCAGATCCTGCCATCAGATGGGAGAGGAGAGATGAGGGTTACACACCAGATCCTGCCATCAGATGGGAGAGGAGAGATGAGGGTTACATACCAGATCCTGCCATCAGATGGAGAGGAGAGATGAGTGTTACACGCCAGATCCTGCCATCAGATGGAGAGGAGAGACGAGGGTTACACGCCAGATCCTGCCATCAGAAGGGAGAGGAGAGATGAGGGTCACGCATCAGATCCTGCCATCAGATGGGAGAGGAGAGATGAGGGTTACACACCAGATCCTGCCATCAGATGGAGAGGAGAGATGAGGGTTACGCATCAGATCCTGCCATCAGATGGGAGAGGAGAGATGAGTGTTACACACCAGATCCTGCCATCAGATGGGAGAGGAGAGATGAGGGTTACACACCAGATCCTGCCATCAGATGGGAGAGGAGAGATGAGGGTTACATACCAGATCCTGCCATCAGATGGAGAGGAGAGATGAGTGTTACAAGCCAGATCCTGCCATCAGATGGAGAGGAGAGACGAGGGTTACACGCCAGATCCTGCCATCAGAAGGGAGAGGAGAGATGAGGGTTACACGCCAGATCCTGCCATCAGAAGGGAGAGGAGAGATGAGGGTTACACGCCAGATCCTGCCATCAGAAGGGAGAGGAGAGATGAGGGTTACACGCCAGATCCTGCCATCAGATGGGAGAGGAGAGATGAGGGTTACACACCAGATCCTGCCATCAGATGGAGAGGAGAGATGAGGGTTACACACCAGATCCTGCCATCAGATGGGAGAGGAGAGATGAGGGTTACACACCAGATCCTGCCATCAGATGGGAGAGGAGAGATGAGAGTTACAAGCCAGATCCTGCCATCAGATGGAGAGGAGAGATGAGGGTTACACGCCAGATCCTGCCATCAGAAGGGAGAGGAGAGATGAGGGTTACACGCCAGATCCTGCCGTCAGATGAGAGGAGAGATGAGGGTTACACGCCAGATCCTGCCGTCAGATGGAGAGGAGAGATGAGGGTTACACGCCAGATCCTGCCATCAGATAGAGAGGAGAGATGAGGGTTACACACCAGATCCTGCCATCAGATGGAGAGGAGAGATGAGGGTTACACGCCAGATCCTGCCATCAGATGGAAAGAAGAGATGAGGGTTACGCATTAGGTCCTGCCATCAGATGGGAGAGGAGAGATGAGGATTACACACCAGATCCTGCCATCAGATGGAGAGGAGAGATGAGGGTTACGCATCAGATCCTGCCATCAGATGGGAGAGGAGAGATGAGGGTTACACACCAGATCCTGCTGTCAGATGGAGAGGAGAGATGAGGGTTACACGCCAGATCCTGCCATCAGATGGAGAGGAGAGATGAGGGTTACATGCCAGATCCTGCTGTCAGATGGAGAGGAGAGATGAGGGTTACACACCAGATCCTGCCATCAGATGGGAGAGGAGAGATGACGGTTACACACCAGATCCTGCCATCACATGGAGAGGAGAGATGAGGGTTACACACCAGATCCTGCCATCAGATGGAAAGGAGAGATGAGGGTTACACACCAGATCCTGCCATCAGATGGGAGAGGAGAGATGAGGGTTACATACCAGATCCTGCCATCAGATGGAGAGGAGAGATGAGGGTTACACACCAGATCCTGCCATCAGATGGAAAGTAGAGATGAGGGTTACACACCAGATCCTGCCATCAGATGGAAAGGAGAGATGAGGGTTACACACCAGATCCTGCCGTCAGATGGAGAGGAGAGATGAGGGTTACACACCAGATCCTGCCATCAGATGGAGAGGAGAGATGAGGGTTACACGCCAGATCCTGCCATCAGATGGAGAGGAGAGATGAGGGTTACACACCAGATCCTGCCGTCAGATGGAGAGGAGAGATGAGGGTTACACACCAGATCCTGCCATCAGATGGGAGAGTAGAGATGAGGGTTACACGCCAGATCCTGCCGTCAGATGGAGAGGAGAGATGAGGGTTACACGCCAGATCCTGCCGTCAGATGGAGAGGAGAGATGAGGGTTACACGCCAGATCCTGCCATCAGATGGGAGAGGAGAGATGAGGGTTACACGCCAGATCCTGCCATCAGATGGGAGAGGAGAGATGAGGGTTACACGCCAGATCCTGCCATCAGATATAGAGGAGAGATGAGGGTTACACACCAGATCCTGCCATCAGATGGAGAGGAGAGATGAGGGTTACAACCCAGATCCTGCCATCAGATGGAGAGGAGAGATGAGGGTTACACACCAGATCCTGCCATCAGATGGAGAGGAGAGATGAGGGTTACACACCAGATCCTGCCATCAGATGGAGAGGAGAGATGAGGGTTACACACCAGATCCTGCCATCAGATGGAGAGGAGAGATGAGGGTTACACAGCAGATCCTGCCATCAGATGGGAGAGGAGAGATGAGGGTTACACAGCAGATCCTGCCATCAGATGGGAGAGGAGAGATGAGGGTTACACGCCAGATCCTGCCGTCAGATGGAGAGGAGAGATGAGGGTTACACACCAGATCCTGCCGTCTGATGGAGAGATGAGGGTTACACACCAGATCCTGCCATCAGATTTAGAGATGAGGGTTACACACCAGATCCTGCCATCAGATGGAGAGGAGAGATGAGGGTTACACACCAGATCCTGCCAACAGATGGAGAGGAGAGATGGGGGTTACACACCAGATCCTGCCATCAGATGGAGAGGAGAGATGAGGGTTACACAGCAGATCCTGCCATCAGATGGGAGAGGAGAGATGAGGGTTACACACCAGATCCTGCCATCAGATGCAAGAGGAGAGATGAGGGTTACACACCAGATCCTGCCGTCAGATGGAGGGGAGAGATGAGGGTTACACACCAGATTCTGCTATTAGAGGGAGAGGAGAGATGAGGGTTACACGCCAGATCCTGCCATCAGATGGAGAGGAGAGATGAGGGTTACACACCAGATCCTGCCATCAGATGGAGAGGAGAGAAGAGGGTTACACACCAGATCCTGCCAACAGATGGAGAGGAGAGATGGGGGTTACACACCAGATCCTGCCATCAGATGGAGAGGAGAGATGAGGGTTACACAGCAGATCCTGCCATCAGATGGGAGAGGAGAGATGAGGGTTACACACCAGATCCTGCCATCAGATGCAAGAGGAGAGATGAGGGTTACACACCAGATCCTGCCGTCAGATGGAGAGGAGAGATGAGGGTTACACACCAGATCCTGCCATCAGATGGGAGAGGAGAGATGAGGGTTACACGCCAGATCCTGCCGTCAGATGGAGAGGAGAGATGAGGGTTACACACCAGATCCTGCCGTCTGATGGAGAGATGAGGGTTACACACCAGATCCTGCCATCAGATGGAGAGGAGAGATGAGGGTTACACGCCAGATCCTGCCATCAGATGGAGAGGAGAGATGAGGGTTACACGCCAGATCCTGCCATCAGATGGAAGAGGAGAGATGAGGGTTACACACCAGATCCTGCCATCAAATGGGAGAGGAGAGATGAGGGTTACACACCAGATCCTGCCATCAGATGGAGAGGAGAGATGAGGGTTACACACCAGATCCTGCCATCAGATGGGAGAGGAGAGATGAGGGTTACACACCAGATCCTGCCATCAGATGGAGAGGAGAGAAGAGGGTTACACGCCAGATCCTGCCATCAGATGGAGAGGAGAGATGAGGGTTACATACCAGATCCTGCCATCAGATGGAGAGGAGAGATGAGGATTACATACCAGATCCTGCCATCAGATGGAGAGGAGAGATGAGGGTTACACAGCAGATCCTGCCATCAGATGGAGAAGAGAGATGAGGGTTACACACCAGATCCTGCCATCAGATGGAGTAGAGAGATGAGGGTTACACACCAGATCCTGCCATCAGATGGGAGAGGAGAGATGAGGGTTACACACCAGATCCTGCCATCAGATGGAGAGGAGAGATGAGGGTTACACAGCAGATCCTGCCATCAGATGGAGAAGAGAGATGAGGGTTACACACCAGATCCTGCCATCAGATGGAGAGGAGAGATGAGGGTTACACACCAGATCCTGCCATCAGATGGAGAAGAGAGATGAGGGTTACACACCAGATCCTGCCATCAGATGGGAGAGGAGAGATGAAGGTTACACACCAGATCCTGCCATCAGATGGGAGAGGAGAGATGAGGGTTACACACCAGATCCTGCCATCAGATGGGAGAGGAGAGATGAGGGTTACATACCAGATCCTGCCATCAAATGGAGAAGAGAGATGAGGGTTGCACACCAGATCCTGCCATCAGATGGGAGAGGAGAGATGAGGGTTACATACCAGATCCTGCCATCAAATGGAGAAGAGAGATGAGGGTTGCACACCAGATCCTGCCATCAGATGGAGAGGAGAGATGAGGGTTACACACCAGATCCTGCCATCAGATGGAGAGGAGAGATGAGGGTTACACACCAGATCCTGCCATCAGAAGGAGAGGAGAGATGAGGGTTACACACCAGATCCTGCCATCAGATGGAGAGGAGAGATGAGGGTTACACGCCAGATCCTGCCATCAGATGGAGAGGAGAGATGAGGGTTACACGCCAGATCCTGCCATCAGATGGAGAGGAGAGATGAGGGTTACACACCAGATCCTGCCATCAGATGGGAGAGGAGAGATGAGGGTTACACACCAGATCCTGCCATCAGATGGGAGAGGAGAGATGAGGGTTACACACCAGATCCTGCTATCAGATGGGAGAGGAGAGATGAGGGTTACATACCAGATCCTGCCATCAGAGGGAGAGGAGAGATGAGGGTTACACGCCAGATCCTGCCATCAGATGGAGAGGAGAGATGAGGGTTACACACCAGATCCTGCCATCAGATGGAGAGGAGAGATGAGGGTTACACATCAGATTCTGCCGTCAGATGGAGAGGAGAGATGAGGGTTACACACCAGATCCTGCCGTCAGATGGAGAGGAGAGATGAGGATTACACACCAGATCATGCCATCAGATGGAGAGGAGAGATGAGGGTTACACACCAGATCCTGCCGTCAGATGGAGAGGAGAGATGAGGGTTACACACCAGATCCTGCCGTCAGATGGAGAGGAGAGATGAGGGTTACACACCAGATCCTGCCATCAGAAGGAGAGATGAGGGTTACACACCAGATCCTGCCATCAGATGGAGAGGAGAGATGAGAGTTACACGCCAGATCCTGCCGTCAGATGGAGAGGAGAGATGAGGGTTACACACCAGATCCTGCCATCAGATGGAGAGGAGAGATGAGGGTTACACACCAGATCCTGCCGTCAGATGGAGAGGAGAGATGAGGGTTACACACCAGATCCTGCCATCAGAAGGAGAGATGAGGGTTACACACCAGATCCTGCCATCAGATGGAGAGGAGAGATGAGGGTTACATACCAGATCCTGCCATCAGATGGAGAGGAGAGATGAGGGTTACACACCAGATCCTGCCATCAGATGGGAGAGGAGAGATGAGGGTTACATACCAGATCCTGCCATCAGAGGGAGAGGAGAGATGAGGGTTACACACCAGATCCTGCCATCAGATGGAGAGGAGAGATGAGGGTTACACACCAGATCCTGCCATCAGATGGAGAGGAGAGATGAGGGTTACACACCAGATCCTGCCATCAGATGGGAGAGGAGAGATGAGGGTTACACACCAGATCCTGCCGTCAGATGGAGAGGAGAGATGAGGGTTACACACCAGATCCTGCCGTCAGATGGAGAGGAGAGATGAGGGTTACACACCAGATCCTGCCGTCAGATGGAGAGGAGAGATGAGGGTTACACATCAGATCCTGCCATCAGATGGAGAGGAGAGATGAGGGTTACACGCCAGATCCTGCCGTCAGATGGAGAGGAGAGATGAGGGTTACACGCCAGATGCTGCCGTCAGATGGAGAGGAGAGATGAGGGTTACACGCCAGATCCTGCCGTCAGATGGAGAGGAGAGATGAGGGTTACACGCCAGATCCTGCCGTCAGATGGAGAGGAGAGATGAGGGTTACACGCCAGATCCTGCCATCAGATGGAGAGGAGAGATGAGGGTTACATGCCAGATCCTGCCATCAGATGGAGAGGAGAGACGAGGGTTACACGCCAGATCCTGCCATCAGAAGGGAGAGGAGAGATGAGGGTTACACACCAGATCCTGCCATCAGATGGGAGAGGAGAGATGAGGGTTACACACCAGATCCTGCCATCAGATGGAGAGGAGAGATGAGGGTTACTCACCAGATCCTGCCATCAGATGGAGAGGAGAGATGAGGGTTACACACCAGATCCTGCCATCAGATGGAGAGGAGAGATGAGGGTTACGCATCAGATCCTGCCATCAGATGGGAGAGGAGAGATGAGGGTTACACACCAGATCCTGCCATCAGATGGAGAGGAGAGATGAGGGTTACACACCAGATCCTGCCATCAGATGGGAGAGGAGAGATGAGGGTTACATACCAGATCCTGCCATCAGATGGAGAGGAGAGATGAGTGTTACACGCCATATCCTGCCATCAGATGGAGAGGAGAGACGAGGGTTACACGCCAGATCCTGCCATCAGAAGGGAGAGGAGAGATGAGGGTTACACACCAGATCCTGCCATCAGATGGGAGAGGAGAGATGAGGGTTACACACCAGATCCTGCCATCAGATGGAGAGGAGAGATGAGGGTTACTCACCAGATCCTGCCATCAGATGGAGAGGAGAGATGAGGGTTACACACCAGATCCTGCCATCAGATGGAGAGGAGAGATGAGGGTTACACATCAGATCCTGCCTTCAGATGGGAGAGGAGAGATGAGGATTACACGCCAGATCCTGCCATCAGATGGAGAAGAGAGATGAGGGTAACACGCCAGATCCTGCCATCAGATGGAGAGGAGAGATGAGGGTTACACACCAGATCCTGCCATCAGATGGAGAGGAGAGACGAGGGTTACACGCCAGATCCTGCCATCAGAAGGAGAGGAGAGGCGAGGGTTACACGCCAGATCCTGCCATCAGATGGAGAGGAGAGACGAGGGTTACACGCCAGATCCTGCCATCAGAAGGAGAGGAGAGATGAGGGTTACACACCAGATCCTGCCATCAGAAGGGAGAGGAGAGATGAGGGTTACACTCCAGATCCTGCCATCAGATGGAGAAGAGAGATGAGGGTAACACACCAGATCCTGCCATCAGATGGGAGAGGAGAGATGAGGGTTACACACCAGATCCTGCCATCAGATGGGAGAAGAGAGATGAGGGTTACACACCAGATCCTGCCATTAGATGGGAGAGGAGAGATGAGGGTTACACTCCAGATCCTGCCATCAGATGGAGAAGAGAGATGAGGGTAACACGCCAGATCCTGCCATCAGATGGAGAGGAGAGATGAGTGTTACACTCCAGATCCTGCCATCAGATGGAGAGGAGAGACGAGGGTTACACGCCAGATCCTGCCATCAGAAGGGAGAGGAGAGATGAGGGTTACACACCAGATCCTGCCATCAGATGGGAGAGGAGAGATGAGGGTTACATACCAGATCCTGCCATCAGATGGAGAGGAGAGATGAGGGTTACACACCAGATCCTGCCATCAGATGGAGAGATGAGGGTTACATGCCAGATCCTGCCATCAGATGGGAGAGGAGAGATGAGGGTTACACACCAGATCCTGCCATCAGATGGAGAGGAGAGATGAGGGTTACACTCCAGATCCTGCCATCAGATGGAGAGGAGAGATGAGGGTTACACTCCAGATCCTGCTATCAGATGGAGAAGAGAGATGAGGGTAACACGTGAGATCCTGCCATCAGATGGGAGAGGAGAGATGAGGGTTACACTCCAGATCCTGCCATCAGATGGAGAGGAGAGATGAGGGTTACACACCAGATCCTGCCATCAGATGGGAGAGGAGAGATGAGGGTTACACACCAGATCCTGCCGTCAGATGGAGAGGAGAGATGAGGGTTACACACCAGATCCTGCCGTCAGATGGAGAGGAGAGATGAGGGTTACACACCAGATCCTGCCGTCAGATGGAGAGGAGAGATGAGGGTTACACATCAGATCCTGCCATCAGATGGAGAGGAGAGATGAGGGTTACACACCAGATCCTGCCGTCAGATGGAGAGGAGAGATGAGGGTTACACGCCAGATCCTGCCGTCAGATGGAGAGGAGAGATGAGGGTTACACGCCAGATCCTGCCGTCAGATGGAGAGGAGAGATGAGGGTTACACGCCAGATCCTGCCGTCAGATGGAGAGGAGAGATGAGGGTTACACGCCAGATCCTGCCATCAGATGGAGAGGAGAGATGAGGGTTACATGCCAGATCCTGCCATCAGATGGAGAGGAGAGACGAGGGTTACACGCCAGATCCTGCCATCAGAAGGGAGAGGAGAGATGAGGGTTACACACCAGATCCTGCCATCAGATGGGAGAGGAGAGATGAGGGTTACACACCAGATCCTGCCATCAGATGGAGAGGAGAGATGAGGGTTACTCACCAGATCCTGCCATCAGATGGAGAGGAGAGATGAGGGTTACACACCAGATCCTGCCATCAGATGGAGAGGAGAGATGAGGGTTACGCATCAGATCCTGCCATCAGATGGGAGAGGAGAGATGAGGGTTACACACCAGATCCTGCCATCAGATGGAGAGGAGAGATGAGGGTTACACACCAGATCCTGCCATCAGATGGGAGAGGAGAGATGAGGGTTACATACCAGATCCTGCCATCAGATGGAGAGGAGAGATGAGTGTTACACGCCATATCCTGCCATCAGATGGAGAGGAGAGACGAGGGTTACACGCCAGATCCTGCCATCAGAAGGGAGAGGAGAGATGAGGGTTACACACCAGATCCTGCCATCAGATGGGAGAGGAGAGATGAGGGTTACACACCAGATCCTGCCATCAGATGGAGAGGAGAGATGAGGGTTACTCACCAGATCCTGCCATCAGATGGAGAGGAGAGATGAGGGTTACACACCAGATCCTGCCATCAGATGGAGAGGAGAGATGAGGGTTACACATCAGATCCTGCCTTCAGATGGGAGAGGAGAGATGAGGATTACACGCCTGATCCTGCCATCAGATGGAGAAGAGAGATGAGGGTAACACGCCAGATCCTGCCATCAGATGGAGAGGAGAGATGAGGGTTACACACCAGATCCTGCCATCAGATGGAGAGGAGAGACGAGGGTTACACGCCAGATCCTGCCATCAGAAGGAGAGGAGAGGCGAGGGTTACACGCCAGATCCTGCCATCAGATGGAGAGGAGAGACGAGGGTTACACGCCAGATCCTGCCATCAGAAGGAGAGGAGAGATGAGGGTTACACACCAGATCCTGCCATCAGAAGGGAGAGGAGAGATGAGGGTTACACTCCAGATCCTGCCATCAGATGGAGAAGAGAGATGAGGGTAACACACCAGATCCTGCCATCAGATGGGAGAGGAGAGATGAGGGTTACACACCAGATCCTGCCATCAGATGGGAGAAGAGAGATGAGGGTTACACACCAGATCCTGCCATTAGATGGGAGAGGAGAGATGAGGGTTACACTCCAGATCCTGCCATCAGATGGAGAAGAGAGATGAGGGTAACACGCCAGATCCTGCCATCAGATGGAGAGGAGAGATGAGTGTTACACGCCAGATCCTGCCATCAGATGGAGAGGAGAGACGAGGGTTACACGCCAGATCCTGCCATCAGAAGGGAGAGGAGAGATGAGGGTTACACACCAGATCCTGCCATCAGATGGGAGAGGAGAGATGAGGGTTACATACCAGATCCTGCCATCAGATGGAGAGGAGAGATGAGGGTTACACACCAGATCCTGCCATCAGATGGAGAGATGAGGGTTACATGCCAGATCCTGCCATCAGATGGGAGAGGAGAGATGAGGGTTACACACCAGATCCTGCCATCAGATGGAGAGGAGAGATGAGGGTTACACTCCAGATCCTGCCATCAGATGGAGAGGAGAGATGAGGGTTACACTCCAGATCCTGCTATCAGATGGAGAAGAGAGATGAGGGTAACACGTGAGATCCTGCCATCAGATGGGAGAGGAGAGATGAGGGTTACACTCCAGATCCTGCCATCAGATGGGAGAGGAGAGATGAGGGTTACACACCAGATCCTGCCATCAGATGGAGAAGAGAGATTAGGGTAACACGCCAGATCCTGCCATCAGATGGAGAGGAGAGATGAGTGTTACACGCCAGATCCTGCCATCAGATGGAGAGGAGAGATGAGGGTTACACACCAGATCCTGCCATCAGATGGAGAGGAGAGACGAGGGTTACACGCCAGATCCTGCCATCAGACGGGAGAGGAGAGATGAGGGTTACACACCAGATCCTGCCATCAGATGGGAGAGGAGAGATGAGGGTTACACGCCAGATCCTGCCATCAGATGGAGAGGAGAGATGAGGGTTACACGCCAGATCCTGCCATCAGATGGAGAGGAGAGATGAGGGTTACACGCCAGATCCTGCCATCAGATGGAGAGGAGAGATGAGGGTTACACGCCAGATCCTGCCGTCAGATGGAGAGGAGAGATGAGGGTTACACGCCAGATCCTGCCATCAGATGGAGAGGAGAGATGAGGGTTACACGCCAGATCCTGCCATCAGATGGGAGAGGAGAGATGAGGGTTACACACCAGATCCTGCCATCAGATAGAGAAGAGAGATGAGGGTAACACGCCAGATCCTGCCATCAGATGGAGAGGAGAGATGAGTGTTACATGCCAAATCCTGCCATCAGATGGAGAAGAGAGATGAGGGTTACACACCAGATCCTGCCATCAGATGGAGAGGAGAGATGAGGGTTACACGCCAGATCCTGCCATCAGATGGAGAGGAGAGATGAGGGTTACACGCCAGATCCTGCCATCAGATGGGAGAGGAGAGATGAGGGTTACACGCCAGATCCTGCCATCAGATGGAGAGGAGAGATGAGGGTTACACACCAGATCCTGCCATCAGATGGAGAGGAGAGATAAGGGTTACACTCCAGATCCTGCCATCAGATAGAGAAGAGAGATGAGGGTAACACGCCAGATCCTGCCATCAGATGGAGAGGAGAGATGAGTGTTACACGCCAAATCCTGCCATCAGATGGAGAAGAGAGATGAGGGTAACACGCCAGATCCTGCCATCAGATGGAGAGGAGAGATGAGTGTTACACGCCAGATCCTGCCATCAGATGGAGAGGAGAGACGAGGGTTACACCCAGATCCTGCCATCAGAAGGGAGAGGAGAGATGAGGGTTACACACCAGATCTTGCCATCAGATGGAGAGGAGAGATGAGGGTTACACGCCAGATCCTGCCATCAGATAGAGAGGAGAAATGAGGGTTACACACCAGATCCTGCCATCAGATGGAGAGGAGAGATGAGGGTTACACACCAGATCCTGCCATCAGATGGGAGAGGAGAGATGAGGGTTACACGCCAGATCCTGCCATCAGATGGAAAGGAGAGATGAGGGTCACGCATCAGATCCTGCCATCAGATGGGAGAGGAGAGATGAGGGTTACACACCAGATCCTGCCATCAGATGGAGAGGAGAGATGAGGGTTACGCATCAGATCCTGCCATCAGATGGGAGAGGAGAGATGAGTGTTACACACCAGATCCTGCCATCAGATGGGAGAGGAGAGATGAGGGTTACACACCAGATCCTGCCATCAGATGGGAGAGGAGAGATGAGGGTTACATACCAGATCCTGCCATCAGATGGAGAGGAGAGATGAGTGTTACACGCCAGATCCTGCCATCAGATGGAGAGGAGAGACGAGGGTTACACGCCAGATCCTGCCATCAGAAGGGAGAGGAGAGATGAGGGTTACACGCCAGATCCTGCCATCAGATGGGAGAGGAGAGATGAGGGTTACACACCAGATCCTGCCATCAGATGGAGAGGAGAGATGAGGGTTACACACCAGATCCTGCCATCAGATGGGAGAGGAGAGATGAAGGTTACACACCAGATCCTGCCATCAGATGGGAGAGGAGAGATGAGAGTTACACACCAGATCCTGCCATCAGATGAGAGAGGAGAGATGAGGGTTACATACCAGATCCTGCCATCAGATGGAGAGGAGAGATGAGTGTTACAAGCCAGATCCTGCCATCAGATGGAGAGGAGAGACGAGGGTTACACGCCAGATCCTGCCATCAGAAGGGAGAGGAGAGATGAGGGTTACACGCCAGATCCTGCCATCAGAAGGGAGAGGAGAGATGAGGGTTACACGCCAGATCCTGCCATCAGAAGGGAGAGGAGAGATGAGGGTTACACGCCAGATCCTGCCATCAGATGGGAGAGGAGAGATGAGGGTTACACACCAGATCCTGCCATCAGATGGAGAGGAGAGATGAGGGTTACACACCAGATCCTGCCATCAGATGGGAGAGGAGAGATGAGGGTTACACACCAGATCCTGCCATCAGATGGGAGAGGAGAGATGAGAGTTACAAGCCAGATCCTGCCATCAGATGGAGAGGAGAGATGAGGGTTACACGCCAGATCCTGCCATCAGAAGGGAGAGGAGAGATGAGGGTTACACGCCAGATCCTGCCGTCAGATGAGAGGAGAGATGAGGGTTACACGCCAGATCCTGCCGTCAGATGGAGAGGAGAGATGAGGGTTACACGCCAGATCCTGCCATCAGATAGAGAGGAGAGATGAGGGTTACACACCAGATCCTGCCATCAGATGGAGAGGAGAGATGAGGGTTACACGCCAGATCCTGCCATCAGATGGAAAGGAGAGATGAGGGTTACGCATTAGGTCCTGCCATCAGATGGGAGAGGAGAGATGAGGATTACACACCAGATCCTGCCATCAGATGGAGAGGAGAGATGAGGGTTACGCATCAGATCCTGCCATCAGATGGGAGAGGAGAGATGAGGGTTACACACCAGATCCTGCTGTCAGATGGAGAGGAGAGATGAGGGTTACACGCCAGATCCTGCCATCAGATGGAGAGGAGAGATGAGGGTTACATGCCAGATCCTGCTGTCAGATGGAGAGGAGAGATGAGGGTTACACACCAGATCCTGCCATCAGATGGGAGAGGAGAGATGACGGTTACACACCAGATCCTGCCATCACATGGAGAGGAGAGATGAGGGTTACACACCAGATCCTGCCATCAGATGGAAAGGAGAGATGAGGGTTACACACCAGATCCTGCCATCAGATGGGAGAGGAGAGATGAGGGTTACATACCAGATCCTGCCATCAGATGGAGAGGAGAGATGAGGGTTACACACCAGATCCTGCCATCAGATGGAAAGGAGAGATGAGGGTTACACACCAGATCCTGCCATCAGATGGAAAGGAGAGATGAGGGTTACACACCAGATCCTGCCGTCAGATGGAGAGGAGAGATGAGGGTTACACACCAGATCCTGCCATCAGATGGAGAGGAGAGATGAGGGTTACACGCCAGATCCTGCCATCAGATGGAGAGGAGAGATGAGGGTTACACACCAGATCCTGCCGTCAGATGGAGAGGAGAGATGAGGGTTACACACCAGATCCTGCCATCAGATGGGAGAGTAGAGATGAGGGTTACACGCCAGATCCTGCCGTCAGATGGAGAGGAGAGATGAGGGTTACACGCCAGATCCTGCCGTCAGATGGAGAGGAGAGATGAGGGTTACACGCCAGATCCTGCCATCAGATGGGAGAGGAGAGATGAGGGTTACACGCCAGATCCTGCCATCAGATGGGAGAGGAGAGATGAGGGTTACACGCCAGATCCTGCCATCAGATATAGAGGAGAGATGAGGGTTACACACCAGATCCTGCCATCAGATGGAGAGGAGAGATGAGGGTTACACGCCAGATCCTGCCATCAGATGGAAAGGAGAGATGAGGGTTACGCATCTGTTCCTGCCATCAGATGGGAGAGGAGAGATGAGGGTTACACACCAGATCCTGCCATCAGATGGAGAGGAAAGATGAGGGTTACGCATCAGATCCTGCCATCAGATGGGAGAGGAGAGATGAGGGTTACACACCAGATCCTGCCATCAGATGGGAGAGGAGAGATGACGGTTACACACCAGATCCTGCCATCACATGGAGAGGAGAGATGAGGGTTACACACCAGATCCTGCCGTCAGATGGAGAGGAGAGATGAGGGTTACACACCAGATCCTGCCGTCAGATGGAGAGGAGAGATGAGGGTTACACACCAGATCCTGCCATCAGAAGGAGAGATGAGGGTTACACACCAGATCCTGCCATCAGATGGAGAGGAGAGATGAGAGTTACACGCCAGATCCTGCCGTCAGATGGAGAGGAGAGATGAGGGTTACACACCAGATCCTGCCATCAGATGGAGAGGAGAGATGAGGGTTACACACCAGATCCTGCCGTCAGATGGAGAGGAGAGATGAGGGTTACACACCAGATCCTGCCATCAGAAGGAGAGATGAGGGTTACACACCAGATCCTGCCATCAGATGGAGAGGAGAGATGAGGGTTACATACCAGATCCTGCCATCAGATGGAGAGGAGAGATGAGGGTTACACACCAGATCCTGCCATCAGATGGGAGAGGAGAGATGAGGGTTAAATACCAGATCCTGCCATCAGAGGGAGAGGAGAGATGAGGGTTACACACCAGATCCTGCCATCAGATGGAGAGGAGAGATGAGGGTTACACACCAGATCCTGCCATCAGATGGAGAGGAGAGATGAGGGTTACACACCAGATCCTGCCATCAGATGGGAGAGGAGAGATGAGGGTTACACACCAGATCCTGCCGTCAGATGGAGAGGAGAGATGAGGGTTACACACCAGATCCTGCCGTCAGATGGAGAGGAGAGATGAGGGTTACACACCAGATCCTGCCGTCATATGGAGAGGAGAGATGAGGGTTACACATCAGATCCTGCCATCAGATGGAGAGGAGAGATGAGGGTTACACACCAGATCCTGCCGTCAGATGGAGAGGAGAGATGAGGGTTACACGCCAGATCCTGCCGTCAGATGGAGAGGAGAGATGAGGGTTACACGCCAGATCCTGCCGTCAGATGGAGAGGAGAGATGAGGGTTACACGCCAGATCCTGCCGTCAGATGGAGAGGAGAGATGAGGGTTACACGCCAGATCCTGCCATCAGATGGAGAGGAGAGATGAGGGTTACATGCCAGATCCTGCCATCAGATGGAGAGGAGAGACGAGGGTTACACGCCAGATCCTGCCATCAGAAGGGAGAGGAGAGATGAGGGTTACACACCAGATCCTGCCATCAGATGGGAGAGGAGAGATGAGGGTTACACACCAGATCCTGCCATCAGATGGAGAGGAGAGATGAGGGTTACGCATCAGATCCTGCCATCAGATGGGAGAGGAGAGATGAGGGTTACACACCAGATCCTGCCATCAGATGGAGAGGAGAGATGAGGGTTACACACCAGATCCTGCCATCAGATGGGAGAGGAGAGATGAGGGTTACATACCAGATCCTGCCATCAGATGGAGAGGAGAGATGAGTGTTACACGCCATATCCTGCCATCAGATGGAGAGGAGAGACGAGGGTTACACGCCAGATCCTGCCATCAGAAGGGAGAGGAGAGATGAGGGTTACACACCAGATCCTGCCATCAGATGGGAGAGGAGAGATGAGGGTTACACACCAGATCCTGCCATCAGATGGAGAGGAGAGATGAGGGTTACTCACCAGATCCTGCCATCAGATGGAGAGGAGAGATGAGGGTTACACACCAGATCCTGCCATCAGATGGAGAGGAGAGATGAGGGTTACACATCAGATCCTGCCTTCAGATGGGAGAGGAGAGATGAGGATTACACGCCAGATCCTGCCATCAGATGGAGAAGAGAGATGAGGGTAACACGCCAGATCCTGCCATCAGATGGAGAGGAGAGATGAGGGTTACACACCAGATCCTGCCATCAGATGGAGAGGAGAGACGAGGGTTACACGCCAGATCCTGCCATCAGAAGGAGAGGAGAGGCGAGGGTTACACGCCAGATCCTGCCATCAGATGGAGAGGAGAGACGAGGGTTACACGCCAGATCCTGCCATCAGAAGGAGAGGAGAGATGAGGGTTACACACCAGATCCTGCCATCAGAAGGGAGAGGAGAGATGAGGGTTACACTCCAGATCCTGCCATCAGATGGAGAAGAGAGATGAGGGTAACACACCAGATCCTGCCATCAGATGGGAGAGGAGAGATGAGGGTTACACACCAGATCCTGCCATCAGATGGGAGAAGAGAGATGAGGGTTACACACCAGATCCTGCCATTAGATGGGAGAGGAGAGATGAGGGTTACACTCCAGATCCTGCCATCAGATGGAGAAGAGAGATGAGGGTAACACGCCAGATCCTGCCATCAGATGGAGAGGAGAGATGAGTGTTACACGCCAGATCCTGCCATCAGATGGAGAGGAGAGACGAGGGTTACACGCCAGATCCTGCCATCAGAAGGGAGAGGAGAGATGAGGGTTACACACCAGATCCTGCCATCAGATGGGAGAGGAGAGATGAGGGTTACATACCAGATCCTGCCATCAGATGGAGAGGAGAGATGAGGGTTACACACCAGATCCTGCCATCAGATGGAGAGATGAGGGTTACATGCCAGATCCTGCCATCAGATGGGAGAGGAGAGATGAGGGTTACACACCAGATCCTGCCATCAGATGGAGAGGAGAGATGAGGGTTACACTCCAGATCCTGCCATCAGATGGAGAGGAGAGATGAGGGTTACACTCCAGATCCTGCTATCAGATGGAGAAGAGAGATGAGGGTAACACGTGAGATCCTGCCATCAGATGGGAGAGGAGAGATGAGGGTTACACTCCAGATCCTGCCATCAGATGGAGAGGAGAGATGAGGGTTACACACCAGATCCTGCCATCAGATGGGAGAGGAGAGATGAGGGTTACACACCAGATCCTGCCGTCAGATGGAGAGGAGAGATGAGGGTTACACACCAGATCCTGCCGTCAGATGGAGAGGAGAGATGAGGGTTACACACCAGATCCTGCCGTCAGATGGAGAGGAGAGATGAGGGTTACACATCAGATCCTGCCATCAGATGGAGAGGAGAGATGAGGGTTACACACCAGATCCTGCCGTCAGATGGAGAGGAGAGATGAGGGTTACACGCCAGATCCTGCCGTCAGATGGAGAGGAGAGATGAGGGTTACACGCCAGATCCTGCCGTCAGATGGAGAGGAGAGATGAGGGTTACACGCCAGATCCTGCCGTCAGATGGAGAGGAGAGATGAGGGTTACACGCCAGATCCTGCCATCAGATGGAGAGGAGAGATGAGGGTTACATGCCAGATCCTGCCATCAGATGGAGAGGAGAGACGAGGGTTACACGCCAGATCCTGCCATCAGAAGGGAGAGGAGAGATGAGGGTTACACACCAGATCCTGCCATCAGATGGGAGAGGAGAGATGAGGGTTACACACCAGATCCTGCCATCAGATGGAGAGGAGAGATGAGGGTTACTCACCAGATCCTGCCATCAGATGGAGAGGAGAGATGAGGGTTACACACCAGATCCTGCCATCAGATGGAGAGGAGAGATGAGGGTTACGCATCAGATCCTGCCATCAGATGGGAGAGGAGAGATGAGGGTTACACACCAGATCCTGCCATCAGATGGAGAGGAGAGATGAGGGTTACACACCAGATCCTGCCATCAGATGGGAGAGGAGAGATGAGGGTTACATACCAGATCCTGCCATCAGATGGAGAGGAGAGATGAGTGTTACACGCCATATCCTGCCATCAGATGGAGAGGAGAGACGAGGGTTACACGCCAGATCCTGCCATCAGAAGGGAGAGGAGAGATGAGGGTTACACACCAGATCCTGCCATCAGATGGGAGAGGAGAGATGAGGGTTACACACCAGATCCTGCCATCAGATGGAGAGGAGAGATGAGGGTTACTCACCAGATCCTGCCATCAGATGGAGAGGAGAGATGAGGGTTACACACCAGATCCTGCCATCAGATGGAGAGGAGAGATGAGGGTTACACATCAGATCCTGCCTTCAGATGGGAGAGGAGAGATGAGGATTACACGCCAGATCCTGCCATCAGATGGAGAAGAGAGATGAGGGTAACACGCCAGATCCTGCCATCAGATGGAGAGGAGAGATGAGGGTTACACACCAGATCCTGCCATCAGATGGAGAGGAGAGACGAGGGTTACACGCCAGATCCTGCCATCAGAAGGAGAGGAGAGGCGAGGGTTACACGCCAGATCCTGCCATCAGATGGAGAGGAGAGACGAGGGTTACACGCCAGATCCTGCCATCAGAAGGAGAGGAGAGATGAGGGTTACACACCAGATCCTGCCATCAGAAGGGAGAGGAGAGATGAGGGTTACACTCCAGATCCTGCCATCAGATGGAGAAGAGAGATGAGGGTAACACACCAGATCCTGCCATCAGATGGGAGAGGAGAGATGAGGGTTACACACCAGATCCTGCCATCAGATGGGAGAAGAGAGATGAGGGTTACACACCAGATCCTGCCATTAGATGGGAGAGGAGAGATGAGGGTTACACTCCAGATCCTGCCATCAGATGGAGAAGAGAGATGAGGGTAACACGCCAGATCCTGCCATCAGATGGAGAGGAGAGATGAGTGTTACACGCCAGATCCTGCCATCAGATGGAGAGGAGAGACGAGGGTTACACGCCAGATCCTGCCATCAGAAGGGAGAGGAGAGATGAGGGTTACACACCAGATCCTGCCATCAGATGGGAGAGGAGAGATGAGGGTTACATACCAGATCCTGCCATCAGATGGAGAGGAGAGATGAGGGTTACACACCAGATCCTGCCATCAGATGGAGAGATGAGGGTTACATGCCAGATCCTGCCATCAGATGGGAGAGGAGAGATGAGGGTTACACACCAGATCCTGCCATCAGATGGAGAGGAGAGATGAGGGTTACACTCCAGATCCTGCCATCAGATGAAGAGGAGAGATGAGGGTTACACTCCAGATCCTGCTATCAGATGGAGAAGAGAGATGAGGGTAACACGTGAGATCCTGCCATCAGATGGGAGAGGAGAGATGAGGGTTACACTCCAGATCCTGCCATCAGATGGGAGAGGAGAGATGAGGGTTACACACCAGATCCTGCCATCAGATGGAGAAGAGAGATGAGGGTAACACGCCAGATCCTGCCATCAGATGGAGAGGAGAGATGAGTGTTACACGCCAGATCCTGCCATCAGATGGAGAGGAGAGATGAGGGTTACACACCAGATCCTGCCATCAGATGGAGAGGAGAGACGAGGGTTACACGCCAGATCCTGCCATCAGACGGGAGAGGAGAGATGAGGGTTACACACCAGATCCTGCCATCAGATGGGAGAGGAGAGATGAGGGTTACACGCCAGATCCTGCCATCAGATGGAGAGGAGAGATGAGGGTTACACGCCAGATCCTGCCATCAGATGGAGAGGAGAGATGAGGGTTACACGCCAGATCCTGCCATCAGATGGAGAGGAGAGATGAGGGTTACACGCCAGATCCTGCCGTCAGATGGAGAGGAGAGATGAGGGTTACACGCCAGATCCTGCCATCAGATGGAGAGGAGAGATGAGGGTTACACGCCAGATCCTGCCATCAGATGGGAGAGGAGAGATGAGGGTTACACGCCAGATCCTGCCATCAGATGGAGAGGAGAGATGAGGGTTACACACCAGATCCTGCCATCAGATGGAGAGGAGAGATAAGGGTTACACTCCAGATCCTGCCATCAGATGGGAGAGGAGAGATGAGGGTTACACACCAGATCCTGCCATCAGATAGAGAAGAGAGATGAGGGTAACACGCCAGATCCTGCCATCAGATGGAGAGGAGAGATGAGTGTTACATGCCAAATCCTGCCATCAGATGGAGAAGAGAGATGAGGGTTACACACCAGATCCTGCCATCAGATGGAGAGGAGAGATGAGGGTTACACGCCAGATCCTGCCATCAGATGGAGAGGAGAGATGAGGGTTACACGCCAGATCCTGCCATCAGATGGGAGAGGAGAGATGAGGGTTACACGCCAGATCCTGCCATCAGATGGAGAGGAGAGATGAGGGTTACACACCAGATCCTGCCATCAGATGGAGAGGAGAGATAAGGGTTACACTCCAGATCCTGCCATCAGATAGAGAAGAGAGATGAGGGTAACACGCCAGATCCTGCCATCAGATGGAGAGGAGAGATGAGTGTTACACGCCAAATCCTGCCATCAGATGGAGAAGAGAGATGAGGGTAACACGCCAGATCCTGCCATCAGATGGAGAGGAGAGATGAGTGTTACACGTCAGATCCTGCCATCAGATGGAGAGGAGAGACGAGGGTTACACCCAGATCCTGCCATCAGAAGGGAGAGGAGAGATGAGGGTTACACACCAGATCTTGCCATCAGATGGAGAGGAGAGATGAGGGTTACACGCCAGATCCTGCCATCAGATAGAGAGGAGAAATGAGGGTTACACACCAGATCCTGCCATCAGATGGAGAGGAGAGATGAGGGTTACACACCAGATCCTGCCATCAGATGGGAGAGGAGAGATGAGGGTTACACGCCAGATCCTGCCATCAGATGGAAAGGAGAGATGAGGGTCACGCATCAGATCCTGCCATCAGATGGGAGAGGAGAGATGAGGGTTACACACCAGATCCTGCCCTCAGATGGAGAGGAGAGATGAGGGTTACGCATCAGATCCTGCCATCAGATGGGAGAGGAGAGATGAGTGTTACACACCAGATCCTGCCATCAGATGGGAGAGGAGAGATGAGGGTTACACACCAGATCCTGCCATCAGATGGGAGAGGAGAGATGAGGGTTACATACCAGATCCTGCCATCAGATGGAGAGGAGAGATGAGTGTTACACGCCAGATCCTGCCATCAGATGGAGAGGAGAGACGAGGGTTACACGCCAGATCCTGCCATCAGAAGGGAGAGGAGAGATGAGGGTTACACGCCAGATCCTGCCATCAGATGGGAGAGGAGAGATGAGGGTTACACACCAGATCCTGCCATCAGATGGAGAGGAGAGATGAGGGTTACACACCAGATCCTGCCATCAGATGGGAGAGGAGAGATGAAGGTTACACACCAGATCCTGCCATCAGATGGGAGAGGAGAGATGAGAGTTACACACCAGATCCTGCCATCAGATGAGAGAGGAGAGATGAGGGTTACATACCAGATCCTGCCATCAGATGGAGAGGAGAGATGAGTGTTACAAGCCAGATCCTGCCATCAGATGGAGAGGAGAGACGAGGGTTACACGCCAGATCCTGCCATCAGAAGGGAGAGTAGAGATGAGGGTTACACGCCAGATCCTGCCATCAGAAGGGAGAGGAGAGATGAGGGTTACACGCCAGATCCTGCCATCAGAAGGGAGAGGAGAGATGAGGGTTACACGCCAGATCCTGCCATCAGATGGGAGAGGAGAGATGAGGGTTACACACCAGATCCTGCCATCAGATGGGAGAGGAGAGATGAGAGTTACAAGCCAGATCCTGCCATCAGATGGAGAGGAGAGATGAGGGTTACACGCCAGATCCTGCCATCAGAAGGGAGAGGAGAGATGAGGGTTACACGCCAGATCCTGCCGTCAGATGAGAGGAGAGATGAGGGTTACAAGCCAGATCCTGCCGTCAGATGGAGAGGAGAGATGAGGGTTACACGCCAGATCCTGCCATCAGATAGAGAGGAGAGATGAGGGTTACACACCAGATCCTGCCATCAGATGGAGAGGAGAGATGAGGGTTACACGCCAGATCCTGCCATCAGATGGAAAGGAGAGATGAGGGTTACGCATTAGGTCCTGCCATCAGATGGGAGAGGAGAGATGAGGATTACACACCAGATCCTGCCATCAGATGGAGAGGAGAGATGAGGGTTACGCATCAGATCCTGCCATCAGATGGGAGAGGAGAGATGAGGGTTACACACCAGATCCTGCTGTCAGATGGAGAGGAGAGATGAGGGTTACACGCCAGATCCTGCCATCAGATGGAGAGGAGAGATGAGGGTTACATGCCAGATCCTGCTGTCAGATGGAGAGGAGAGATGAGGGTTACACACCAGATCCTGCCATCAGATGGGAGAGGAGAGATGACGGTTACACACCAGATCCTGCCATCACATGGAGAGGAGAGATGAGGGTTACACACCAGATCCTGCCATCAGATGGAAAGGAGAGATGAGGGTTACACACCAGATCCTGCCATCAGATGGGAGAGGAGAGATGAGGGTTACATACCAGATCCTGCCATCAGATGGAGAGGAGAGATGAGGGTTACACACCAGATCCTGCCATCAGATGGAAAGGAGAGATGAGGGTTACACACCAGATCCTGCCATCAGATGGAAAGGAGAGATGAGGGTTACACACCAGATCCTGCCGTCAGATGGAGAGGAGAGATGAGGGTTACACACCAGATCCTGCCATCAGATGGAGAGGAGAGATGAGGGTTACACGCCAGATCCTGCCATCAGATGGAGAGGAGAGATGAGGGTTACACACCAGATCCTGCCGTCAGATGGAGAGGAGAGATGAGGGTTACACACCAGATCCTGCCATCAGATGGGAGAGTAGAGATGAGGGTTACACGCCAGATCCTGCCGTCAGATGGAGAGGAGAGATGAGGGTTACACGCCAGATCCTGCCGTCAGATGGAGAGGAGAGATGAGGGTTACACGCCAGATCCTGCCATCAGATGGGAGAGGAGAGATGAGGGTTACACGCCAGATCCTGCCATCAGATGGGAGAGGAGAGATGAGGGTTACACGCCAGATCCTGCCATCAGATATAGAGGAGAGATGAGGGTTACACACCAGATCCTGCCATCAGATGGAGAGTAGAGATGAGGGTTACACGCCAGATCCTGCCATCAGATGGAAAGGAGAGATGAGGGTTACGCATCTGTTCCTGCCATCAGATGGGAGAGGAGAGATGAGGGTTACACACCAGATCCTGCCATCAGATGGAGAGGAGAGATGAGGGTTACGCATCAGATCCTGCCATCAGATGGGAGAGGAGAGATGAGGGTTACACACCAGATCCTGCCATCAGATGGGAGAGGAGAGATGACGGTTACACACCAGATCCTGCCATCACATGGAGAGGAGAGATGAGGGTTACACACCAGATCCTGCCATCAGATGGAAAGGAGAGATGAGGGTTACACACCAGATCCTGCCATCAGATGGGAGAGGAGAGATGAGGGTTACATACCAGATCCTGCCATCAGATGGAGAGGAGAGATGAGGGTTACACACCAGATCCTGCCATCAGATGGAAAGGAGAGATGAGGGTTACACACCAGATCCTGCCATCAGATGGAAAGGAGAGATGAGGGTTACACACCAGATCCTGCCGTCAGATGGAGAGGAGAGATGAGGGTTACACGCCAGATCCTGCCATCAGATGGAGAGGAGAGATGATGGTTACACGCCAGATCCTGCCATCAGATTTAGAGGAGAGATGAGGGTTACACACCAGATCCTGCCGTCAGATGGAGAGGAGAGATGAGGGTTACACACCAGATCCTGCCATCAGATGGGAGAGGAGAGATGAGGGTTACACACCAGATCCTGCCATCAGATGGAGAGGAGAGATGAGATTTACACACCAGATCCTGCCATCAGATGGGAGAGGAGAGATGAGAGTTACACACCAGATCCTGCCATCAGATGAGAGAGGAGAGATGAGGGTTACATACCAGATCCTGCCATCAGATGGAGAGGAGAGATGAGTGTTACAAGCCAGATCCTGCCATCAGATGGAGAGGAGAGACGAGGTTTACACGCCAGATCCTGCCATCAGAAGGGAGAGGAGAGATGAGGGTTACACGCCAGATCCTGCCGTCAGATGGAGAGGAGAGATGAGGGTTACACGCCAGATTCTGCCGTCAGATGGAGAGGAGAGATGAGGGTTACACGCCAGATCCTGCCATCAGATGGGAGAGGAGAGATGAGGGTTACACGCCAGATCCTGCCATCAGATGGAGAGGAGAGATGAGGGTTACACACCAGATCCTGCCATCAGATGGAGAGGAGAGATGAGGGTTACACGCCAGATCCTGCCATCAGATGGAAAGGAGAGATGAGGGTTACACACCAGATCCTGCCATCAGATGGGAGAGGAGAGATGAGGGTTACATACCAGATCCTGCCATCAGATGGAGAGGAGAGATGAGGGTTACACACCAGATCCTGCCATCAGATGGAAAGGAGAGATGAGGGTTACACACCAGATCCTGCCATCAGATGGAAAGGAGAGATGAGGGTTACACACCAGATCCTGCCGTCAGATGGAGAGGAGAGATGAGGGTTACACACCAGATCCTGCCATCAGATGGAGAGGAGAGATGAGGGTTACACACCAGATCCTGCCATCAGATGGAAAGGAGAGATGAGGGTTACACACCAGATCCTGCCATCAGATGGGAGAGGAGAGATGAGGGTTACATACCAGATCCTGCCATCAGATGGAGAGGAGAGATGAGGGTTACACACCAGATCCTGCCATCAGATGGAAAGGAGAGATGAGGGTTACACACCAGATCCTGCCATCAGATGGAAAGGAGAGATGAGGGTTACACACCAGATCCTGCCGTCAGATGGAGAGGAGAGATGAGGGTTACACACCAGATCCTGCCATCAGATGGAGAGGAGAGATGAGGGTTACACGCCAGATCCTGCCATCAGATGGAGAGGAGAGATGAGGGTTACACACCAGATCCTGCCGTCAGATGGAGAGGAGAGATGAGGGTTACACACCAGATCCTGCCATCAGATGGGAGAGTAGAGATGAGGGTTACACGCCAGATCCTGCCGTCAGATGGAGAGGAGAGATGAGGGTTACACGCCAGATCCTGCCGTCAGATGGAGAGGAGAGATGAGGGTTACACGCCAGATCCTGCCATCAGATGGGAGAGGAGAGATGAGGGTTACACGCCAGATCCTGCCATCAGATGGGAGAGGAGAGATGAGGGTTACACGCCAGATCCTGCCATCAGATATAGAGGAGAGATGAGGGTTACACACCAGATCCTGCCATCAGATGGAGAGTAGAGATGAGGGTTACACGCCAGATCCTGCCATCAGATGGAAAGGAGAGATGAGGGTTACGCATCTGTTCCTGCCATCAGATGGGAGAGGAGAGATGAGGGTTACACACCAGATCCTGCCATCAGATGGAGAGGAGAGATGAGGGTTACGCATCAGATCCTGCCATCAGATGGGAGAGGAGAGATGAGGGTTACACACCAGATCCTGCCATCAGATGGGAGAGGAGAGATGACGGTTACACACCAGATCCTGCCATCACATGGAGAGGAGAGATGAGGGTTACACACCAGATCCTGCCATCAGATGGAAAGGAGAGATGAGGGTTACACACCAGATCCTGCCATCAGATGGGAGAGGAGAGATGAGGGTTACATACCAGATCCTGCCATCAGATGGAGAGGAGAGATGAGGGTTACACACCAGATCCTGCCATCAGATGGAAAGGAGAGATGAGGGTTACACACCAGATCCTGCCATCAGATGGAAAGGAGAGATGAGGGTTACACACCAGATCCTGCCGTCAGATGGAGAGGAGAGATGAGGGTTACACGCCAGATCCTGCCATCAGATGGAGAGGAGAGATGATGGTTACACGCCAGATCCTGCCATCAGATTTAGAGGAGAGATGAGGGTTACACACCAGATCCTGCCGTCAGATGGAGAGGAGAGATGAGGGTTACACACCAGATCCTGCCATCAGATGGGAGAGGAGAGATGAGGGTTACACACCAGATCCTGCCATCAGATGGAGAGGAGAGATGAGATTTACACACCAGATCCTGCCATCAGATGGGAGAGGAGAGATGAGAGTTACACACCAGATCCTGCCATCAGATGAGAGAGGAGAGATGAGGGTTACATACCAGATCCTGCCATCAGATGGAGAGGAGAGATGAGTGTTACAAGCCAGATCCTGCCATCAGATGGAGAGGAGAGACGAGGTTTACACGCCAGATCCTGCCATCAGAAGGGAGAGGAGAGATGAGGGTTACACGCCAGATCCTGCCGTCAGATGGAGAGGAGAGATGAGGGTTACACGCCAGATTCTGCCGTCAGATGGAGAGGAGAGATGAGGGTTACACGCCAGATCCTGCCATCAGATGGGAGAGGAGAGATGAGGGTTACACGCCAGATCCTGCCATCAGATAGAGAGGAGAGATGAGGGTTACACACCAGATCCTGCCATCAGATGGAGAGGAGAGATGAGGGTTACACGCCAGATCCTGCCATCAGATGGAAAGGAGAGATGAGGGTTACGCATCAGGTCCTGCCATCAGATGGGAGAGGAGAGATGAGGGTTACACACCAGATCCTGCCATCAGATGGAGAGGAGAGATGAGGGTTACGCATCAGATCCTGCCATCAGATGGGAGAGGAGAGATGAGGGTTACACACCAGATCCTGCCATCAGATGGGAGAGGAGAGATGAGGGTTACACGCCAGATCCTGCCATCAGATGGAGAGGAGAGATGAGGGTTACACAGCAGATCCTGCCATCAGATGGAGAAGAGAGATGAGGGTTACACACCAGATCCTGCCATCAGATGGAGTAGAGAGATGAGGGTTACACACCAGATCCTGCCGTCAGATGGAGAGGAGAGATGAGGGTTACACACCAGATCCTGCCATCAGATGGAAAGGAGAGATGAGGGTTACACACCAGATCCTGCCATCAGATGGGAGAGGAGAGATGAGGGTTACATACCAGATCCTGCCATCAGATGGAGAGGAGAGATGAGGGTTACACACCAGATCCTGCCATCAGATGGAAAGGAGAGATGAGGGTTACACACCAGATCCTGCCATCAGATGGAAAGGAGAGATGAGGGTTACACACCAGATCCTGCCGTCAGATGGAGAGGAGAGATGAGAGTTACACACCAGATCCTGCCATCAGATGGAGAGGAGAGATGAGGGTTACACGCCAGATCCTGCCATCAGATGGAGAGGAGAGATGAGGGTTACACACCAGATCCTGCCGTCAGATGGAGAGGAGAGATGAGGGTTACACACCAGATCCTGCCATCAGATGGGAGAGGAGAGATGAGGGTTACACGCCAGATCCTGCCGTCAGATGGAGAGGAGAGATGAGGGTTACACGCCAGATCCTGCCGTCAGATGGAGAGGAGAGATGAGGGTTACACGCCAGATCCTGCCATCAGATGGGAGAGGAGAGATGAGGGTTACACGCCAGATCCTGCCATCAGATGGGAGAGGAGAGATGAGGGTTACACGCCAGATCCTGCCATCAGATGGGAGAGGAGAGATGAGGGTTACACGCCAGATCCTGCCATCAGATAGAGAGGAGAGATGAGGGTTACGCACCAGATCCTGCCATCAGATGGAGAGGAGAGATGAGGGTTACACGCCAGATCCTGCCATCAGATGGAAAGGAGAGATGAGGGTTACGCATCTGTTCCTGCCATCAGATGGGAGAGGAGAGATGAGGGTTACACACCAGATCCTGCCATCAGATGGAGAGGAGAGATGAGGGTTACGCATCAGATCCTGCCATCAGATGGGAGAGGAGAGATGATTGTTACACACCAGATCCTGCCATCAGATGGGAGAGGAGAGATGACGGTTACACACCAGATCCTGCCATCACATGGAGAGGAGAGATGAGGGTTACACACCAGATCCTGCCATCAGATGGAAAGGAGAGATGAGGGTTACACACCAGATCCTGCCATCAGATGGGAGAGGAGAGATGAGGGTTACATACCAGATCCTGCCATCAGATGGAGAGGAGAGATGAGGATTACACACCAGATCCTGCCATCAGATGGAAAGGAGAGATGAGGGTTACACACCAGATCCTGCCATCAGATGGAAAGGAGAGATGAGGGTTACACACCAGATCCTGCCGTCAGATGGAGAGGAGAGATGAGGGTTACACACCAGATCCTGCCATCAGATGGAGAGGAGAGATGAGGGTTACACGCCAGATCCTGCCATCAGATGGAGAGGAGAGATGAGGGTTACACACCAGATCCTGCCGTCAGATGGAGAGGAGAGATGAGGGTTACACACCAGATCCTGCCATCAGATGGGAGAGGAGAGATGAGGGTTACACACCAGATCCTGCCATCAGATGGAGAGGAGAGATGAGGGTTACACACCAGATCCTGCCATCAGATGGGAGAGGAGAGATGAGGGTTACACGCCAGATCCTGCCATCAGATGGAGAGGAGAGATGAGGGTTACTCACCAGATCCTGCCCTCTGATGGAGAGGAGAGATGAGGGTTACACACCAGATCCTGCCATCAGATGGAGAGGAGAGATGAGGGTTACACACCAGATCCTGCCATCAGATGGGAGAGGAGAGATGAGGGTTACACACCAGATCCTGCCATCAGATGGAGAGGAGAGATGAGGGTTACTCACCAGATCCTGCCGTCTGATGGAGAGGAGAGATGAGGGTTACACACCAGATCCTGCCATCAGATGGAGAGGAGAGATGAGGGTTACACGCCAGATCCTGCCATCAGATGGAAAGGAGAGATGAGGGTTACGCATCAGATCCTGCCATCAGATGGGAGAGGAGAGATGAGGGTTACATACCAGATCCTGCCATCAGATGGAGAGGAGAGATGAGGGTTACACACCAGATCCTGCCTTCAGATGGAAATGAGAGATGAGGGTTACACACCAGATCCTGCCATCAGATGGAAAGGAGAGATGAGGGTTACACACCAGATCCTGCCATCAGATGGAGAGGAGAGATGAGGGTTACTCACCAGATCCTGCCGTCTGATGGAGAGGAGAGATGAGGGTTACACACCAGATCCTGCCATCAGATGGAGAGGAGAGATGAGGGTTACACGCCAGATCCTGCCATCAGATGGAGAGGAGAGATGAGGGTTACACGCCAGATCCTGCCATCAGATGGAGAGGAGAGATGAGGGTTACACACCAGATCCTGCCATCAGATGGAGAGGAGAGATGAGGGTTACACACCAGATCCTGCCATCAGATGGAGAGGGGAGATGAGGGTTACACGCCAGATCCTGCCATCAGATGGAGAGGAGAGATGAGGGTTACACACCAGATCCTGCCATCAGATGGAGAGGAGAGATGAGGGTTACACACCAGATCCTGCCATCAGATGGAGAAGAGAGATGAGGGTAACACGCCAGATCCTGCCATCAGATGGAGAGGAGAGATGAGTGTTACACGCCAGATCCTGCCATCAGATGGAGAGGAGAGATGAGGGTTACACACCAGATCCTGCCATCAGATGGAGAGGAGAGACGAGGGTTACACGCCAGATCCTGCCATCAGACGGGAGAGGAGAGATGAGGGTTACACACCAGATCCTGCCATCAGATGGGAGAGGAGAGATGAGGGTTACACACCAGATCCTGCCATCAGACGGGAGAGGAGAGATGAGGGTTACACACCAGATCCTGCCATCAGATGGAGAGGAGAGACGAGGGTTACACGCCAGATCCTGCCATCAGACGGGAGAGGAGAGATGAGGGTTACACACCAGATCCTGCCATCAGATGGGAGAGGAGAGATGAGGGTTACACACCAGATCCTGCCATCAGATGGGAGAGGAGAGATGAGGGTTACACACCAGATCCTGCCATCAGATGGGAGAGGAGAGATGAGGGTTACACACCAGATCCTGCCATCAGATGGGAGAGGAGAGATGAGGGTTACACACCAGATCCTGCCATCAGATGGGAGAGGAGAGATGAGGGTTACACACCAGATCCTGCCATCAGATGGGAGAGGAGAGATGAGGGTTACACACCAGATCCTGCCATCAGATGGAGAGGAGAGATGAGGGTTACACACCAGATCCTGCCATCAGATGGAGAGGAGAGATGAGGGTTACACACCAGATCCTGCCATCAGATGGAGAGGAGAGATGAGGGTTACTCACCAGATCCTGCCGTCTGATGGAGAGATGCAATGAAGGTTACTCATTAGAGTAGTTATTTGATGAGGAGACAATGGCCCCGTCTGACCTATAATAATGAGTGAGAATAAGGTTAGGGGCATGGGATCTGGACTGCTTGTTGTTTGTCCAGTTATCTTTAAATGAAGAGTTTGGGAGGCTCCCGCTTGTTCAGCGTTTCCAGGGCTGCCTGTGTTGCTAGTTTCTCAGGGTGCTCCATTACTGATACTTACTCTCCTGTGTCTGCAGGAGAGGTGCCACATGTGGACCATCTGGTGTTCATGGTTCATGGTATTGGCCCGGTGTGTGACCTGCGCTTTAGGAGTATCATTGAATGTGGTGAGTGCTTCTCAACTATTTTTGTCTTTAGTCCTGACCTAATCTTGCTCACGTAGCTGTTAGGTTTGTTATAATGATGCGATGTAGACAACCCCTATGAGTCTAACTGTCCATACTCTTGCACTGATACATTGTTACAAGGTGTCAGCTGTGTGAGCACATTCAGTTCTAGACCGGCTCTTGGCTCCCTGCACTAAGTCCTGAAGGTCCCCATGGAGCTGTGGAAGTGCTGAAGTGTAAGACACAATATGTCTGATTCATTGAGACTGGCTTTCTACAATTGAAGATTGTGATAAAGTTTCACGACATTTGTGTGTTTTTTCACCACAATGAATTAGAATCTGCAGAGATCTGTGCACAGGATTTAATGTTTGTAGGGAGCCACAATTTCCTGATTGCGAGTGTCTGAACAGTGTCACCTGATCACGGGTCCATGGCCTCTTCTCTCTCCACGGGTCGGGGGATTTGGCTGCAGTGCTCCTTCATTCTGTGGTGTGACCTCCACGATCGTGGAATAATGGCATGTGAAGAAAGGCGAGGCATCATGTATAATCAATGTTTCCTTTTCTTTGCGGGCAGTCGATGACTTTAGGTCAGTGTCTCTGAAATTGCTGCAGTCTCACTTTAGAAAGTCTCTGGATGAGGGTAAAGTGCAGCGCGTGGAGTTCCTGCCAGTCCATTGGCACAGTGCCCTCCATGGAGATGCGGCTGGAGTGGACAGGTCAGTAGTGATGGATCATTCTGCTCATACCGTGGCACTTTGTGAGGGCACAGATGAGCTGTGGGAACACCAACCCTGAGGGTAAGAGATCTTCACCACCACCATCTTGTATTCCTGAATCTACAGAGAATCGCCCCACGCAGGTCTCTGCCTCGGACTCATGGTGGCATCCTCTCAATCTTGGCCAGTTTCTGGTTTTGATTACACCTAGTATTCACTACATGTACAGCGGCTTGCAAAATAATAAGAATTTTTATTTTTATAGCGCCAACATATTCCGCAGCACTTTACAATTTTAGGGAGGACTTATACAGGTAATATGGATGTTACAGAATAAGCATAACTCAGATAACAGGTGGAGTGAGGGTCCGGCTGCTCGCAAGCTTACAGTCTATCAGGAAATAGGGGGGGACACAATAGGTAACATGTAGAAATATTATATAATACCGCCATAATATGCTGAATAGGGTAAGTAGACAGCTCTACATGACCCGGTCACCAGCCAGTATGTGCACAGTACACACAGAGGCTAATCTCTGCATGGATGGGGTGAACAGGATTGTGAAGAAAATTTTAATATGGGCCAAACTGGGACAGTCAGTCAAGTGTGTGGAGGCAATAGGCCAGTCTAAAAAAATGGGTTTTTAGGGCAATCATTCCAAAGAATTGGTGCAGCACATGAGAAATCTTGGAGACGGGAGTGGGAGGTCCGGATTATGGAGGATTTTAGTTTTAAGTCATTGGCAGAACGGAGAGCACATGTAGGGTGGTATACTGACACAAGGGAGGAGATGTAGGGGGGTACTGAAGCATGGAGTGCTTTGTGGGTAAGCGTGATAAGTTTATATTGAACTCTGTATTGGATGGGCAACCAGTGCAATGACTGGCACAGGGATGAGGCATCGGTGTAGCGGTTGGCGAGGAATATGATCCTGGCTGCTGCTTTAAGGACGGATTGGAGAGGGGAGAGTTTAGTAAGAGGGAGATCGATAAGTAGAGAGTTGCAGTAATCCAGACGAGATTGAATAAGAGCGACAGTAAGAGTTTTTGCCGAGTCAAAGGTGAGAAAAGTCCTGATTCTTGAGATGTTTTTGAGGTGTAGATGACATGAACCAGCGAGTGATCTGATGTGAAGAGTGAAGGAAGGATCTGATTCAAGTATGACCCCAAGACAGCGGGCTTGTTGCTTGGGCATAATGGTGGAGCCACACACGGAGATGGCAATATCGGGCACAGGTAGGTTAATGGAGGGAGGAAAGACGAGTAGTTCCGTTTTTGACAGATTCAGTTTTAGGCAGAGGGAGGACATAATGTTAGACACAGCAGAAAGACAATCACTGGTCTTTTGTAGTAATGCAGGGGTGATGTCCGGAGCAGAGGTGTATAATTGGGTGTCATCAGCATAGAGATGGTACTGAAAACCGAATCTGCTGATTGTTTGTCCAGTGGGAGCGGTGTATAAGGAGAAAAGAAGGGGGCCTAGGACTGATCCTTGAGGAACCCCGACAGTAAGGGGAAGGGGAGAGGAGGAGGAGCCGGCAAAAGACACAGAGAAGGAGCGGTCAGAGAGATAAGAGGAGAACCAGGAGAGAACCGTGTCCTTGAGGCCGATAGAGCGGAGCATAGTGAGGAGGAGCTGGTGATCCACAGTGTCGAATGCTGCAGAGAGATCCAGGAGATCAGCAGGGAGCAGTGACCATTAGACTATGTGCCCACGATGCAGAATTGATGCGGATTTTTCCTGAGTGTTTCTGACTCTTTGGCAGAAAAAACGCATGCGGATTTTACATGCAGATTGTACATGTGTTTTTTCTGCCAGGGAGAAGCGTTTTTTCAAGCTCTTTTCCAAGCGATTTTGAGTATCACTTGGAAAGTGCTTGACAAGTTGGTCACACAATATAAATCCATGCAACCGGCATGGGCAACTGGCATGGACTTATATTGTGTGACCAACTTATGCTGCTTTAAATGCAGCATGAATAGTAAAAAAAAAAAAAAGAATTAAAACATAAAAAAAAAACGTTATACTTGCCTCTCCGGTGGCCCCCGGTCTCTTCTCCGGTGGCGTGCTGTGTCATCGGCGTCCTGCAGTGTTCTGAAAGGGCCTGCTGTTGACTTCATTTAGTCAGCTGACAGGTCACGCGACCGCCGACGTCAGCGGTTGCGTGACCATCACATGACTAAATGACGTCACCGCAGGTCCTTTGAGAACACCACAGGTAAGTATAATGTTTTCTTAAATTTTTTTTATGTTTTAATTCTTTTTTTACTAGTGGTACCCGGGTGGGATGAGAGTCTCCGCTTCTCCAGACCCGGGTCCCATCCGCGCATTGAACTGCATAACATCCACATGCATACATGTATACTGTACATACAGATGTTATGCGGTTCAATGCAAGTCAATGGCGCGTATATTTCTAGAAGTGTGGAAAGTGGGGGGTCTTGAGTAGGGTCATAGTTTTTGACAGAGAATGAAAGAAGTTTGTGGTCAGAGAGCAGAAGAGGGGAGTTAGTGAAGTCATGTATTGACCTAATCTTTACCCGGCTCTGTTCAAGAGTATTTCTATCTTGATGTGTAGGAGAGTTAGTAAGCTGTGAAAGGCCGAAGGAGGAGGTTAGCGATAAAAGATGAGCAGCAGGTGGGGAGAGGGGATCGCCAATTGGGATGTTAAAGTCCCCCATGATGAGGGTGGGGATGTCACAGGATAGAAAGTTTGGAAGCCAAGTGGAAAAGTGATCCAGAAACTGACGGGAGGGACCTGGAGGGCAATACACAACCGCCACCTGCAGGGAGAAGGGCTGGTCAATTCTGACTGTGTGAGCCTCAAAAGACGGGAAGATAAGGGAGGGTACTGGGGGGATAACCTGAAAAGTACATTGTGTTGAAACGAGCAGATCAACACCTCCACCTAATCTGTTGTCGGGTCTCGGGGCATGAGAGAAGTGTAGGCCACCATATGAGAGAGCAGCAGTGGCAAAAGTATTCAACCCCTTGGCATTTTTTTGTGTTTTGCTACCTCACAACCTGGAATTTCACAGTTTTTTTGAGGGTTTGCATCAGTTCCTGTAAAGAACCTGCCGACAACTGTGAACATTTGGTTTTCTTTGTATTGTGACGCAAACAACAAATAGGACAAAATAACTGAAACCGTCAGTGGGTGGTTAGTGATGCCTCTTGCTTAATGGTGTTGGTGTGGTCCTTCAGAAAAGGTAAAGTGTGTAGTGGTAATGAGACTCACTCGGCTGCTCACAGAGGTAGACACAGGAACATTTCTTCTGCTGGTTTATTCAAACACGGTATAAACCAGTGCAGGGTTCAACAACACAAACGTGGCCTTTCTTACAAAACGGAAAACAAAAGATAATTTATAGCACAGTCCATATGTCTGCGGGGATCCACCCGCCCAGGGTACAATCAACAGAGTCCAGTACAGTTTCACATAAACACTTCTGTGTTTACCCACAGGATGTAATGTAAGAAAACAGGGAAAAAGCCGAGGGGGTGAATACTATCACAAGCCACTGTAGCTGCAGGAATTGGGGGAGGAGGGTGCTGGGCTTTCCTGGTTGACCTCTTGCCCTCTCAATTGATCCGCTAAGTCAGTCTCTGTCTTCTTGTACAGACACATCAAGAAGATCACGCTGCCCAGTATTGGACGTCTAAGACACTTCACCAACGAGACACTGCTGGATGTCCTGTTCTACAACAGTCCCACCTACTGCCAGACCATCGTGGACAAAGTCAGTCTGGAGGTGAACCGGCTGTATGAGCTCTTCATGAGCCGCAACCCAGACTTCATGGGCGGAGTGTCCGTCGCTGGCCACAGTTTAGGTACGACCCCTCGCCATGAAATCCCGCAAGATCTGCCATAAATGCTTCATAGGTGACCAGTACATCTTCTGACGTCTGCCTATTGTGGGAACCGGCGATTTGTTGATAGCTGTTGCATTCTCTGTATACTACACTGCAGCTTCTTCTGGCCCTCTGTGTGCCCTGGCAGGGGGGCGCCCGGCCCTCTGTGTGCCCCGGCCCTCTGGGGGTCGCTCGGCCCTCTGTGTGCCCCGGCCCTCTGGGGGTTGCCCGGCCCTCTGTGTGCCCCGGCAGGGGGGCGCCCGGCCCTCTGTGTGCCCCGGCCCTCTGGGGGTCGCCCGGCCCTCTGTGTGCCCCGGCAGGGGGGCGCCCGGCCCTCTGTGTGCCCCGGCCCTCTGGGGGTCGCCCGGCCCTCTGTGTGCCCCGGCAGGGGGGCGCCCGGCCCTCTGTGTGCCCCGGCCCTCTGGGGGTCGCCCGGCCCTCTGGGGGTCGCCCGGCCCTGTGTGCCCCGGCCCTCTGGGGGTCGCCCGGCCCTCTGTGTGCCCCGGCAGGGGGGCGCCCGGCCCTCTGTGTGCCCCGGCAGGGGGGCGCCCGGCCCTCTGGTGGTCGCCCGGCCCTCTGTGTGCCCCGGCCCTCTGGGGGTCGCCCGGCCCTCTGTGTGCCCCGGCCCTCTGGGGGTCGCCCGGCCCTCTGTGTGCCCCGGCAGGGGGACGCCCGGCCCTCTGTGTGCCCCGGCAGGGGGGCGCCCGGCCCTCTGTGTGCCCCGGCCCTCTGGGGGTCGCCCGGCCCTATGTGTGCCCCGGCCCTCTGGGGGTCGCCCGGCCCTCTGTGTGCCCTGGCAGGGGGGCGCCCGGCCCTCTGTGTGCTCCGGCAGGGGGGCGCCCGGCCCTCTGTGTGCCCTGGCACGGGGGCGCCCGGCCCTCTGTGTGCCCCGGCACTGGGTCGCCTGGCCCTCTGTGTGCCCCGGCACGGGGTCGCCTGGCCTTCTGTGTGCCCCGGCAGGGGGGCGGCCAGCCCTCTGTGTGTTCTGGCACGGGGTTGCCCGGCCCTCTGTGTGCTCTGGCAGGGGGGCGCCCGGCCCTCTGTGTGCTCTGGCACGGGGTCGTCCGGCCCTCTGTGTGCCCCGGCACGGGGGCGCCCGGCCCTCTGTGTTGCCCGGCCCTCTGTGTGCCCCGGCACTGGGTCGCCCGGCCCTCTTTGTGCCCCGGCCCTCTGTGTGCCCCGGCAGGGGGGCGCCCGGCCCTCTGTGTGCCCCGGCCCTCTGGGGGTCGCCCGGCCCTCTGTGTGCCCCGGCAGGGGGGCGCCCGGCCCTCTGTGTGCCCCGGCCCTCTGGGGGTCGCCCGGCCCTCTGTGTGCCCCGGAAGGGGGGCGCCCGGCCCTCTGTGTGCCCCGGCCCTCTGGGGGTCGCCCGGCCCTCTGTGTGCCCCGGCCCTCTGGGGGTCGCCCGGCCCTATGTGTGCCCCGGCCCTCTGGGGGTCGCCCGGCCCTATGTGTGCCCCGGCCCTCTGGGGGTCGCCCGGCCCTCTGTGTGCCCCGGCCCTCTGGGGGTCGCCCGGCCCTCTGTGTGCCCCGGCCCTCTGGGGGTCGCCCGGCCCTATGTGTGCCCCGGCCCTCTGGGGGTCGCCCGGCCCTCTGTGTGCCCTGGCAGGGGGGCGCCCGGCCCTCTGGGGGTGCCCCGGCCCTCTGTGTGCCCCGGCCCTCTGGGTGCCCTGGCCCTCTGGGGGTGCCCCGGCCCTCTGTGTGCCCTGGCCCTCTGGGGGTGCCCCGGCACGGCGACACTAATAATGCTATTGTTATAATTTGCGTCCTGTTGATGTAAATGCAGAGCCATCCGCAGTGTTGCACAGAACTATAGGAAGCTTAGGAGACGCAGATACAAGGGGGGTTCAGCCATGAGTTAGACTCATTATCCAGTGGTCCTGGATCCTGCAGCACTCGTCAGACCCCCGTGTAATTGTGCTTTTCCTCATAAATTGCAGGGCACGGGGATAGCAGTATTGTAAGACAACCTGCGGCGGTTTCGTTGTACAGCGCGCTTTCTTATGTCAGCACTACATCCACACGTGTAACATACACACAGCCGATGTCTCCTCCTCAGAGGACAGATATAAAGCACATATACACTTTGTAGGGATTCGCTGGCTTTAAGGCTGCAGGTAGGGTAGCGTTCACACACGCATGCAGTCTCTGGTCTAAACACGAAGGCTTATTAACTCCATAAACTTCCAGCAGAAAGTAAAGAACAAAGTCCATACGTTCATATGAGAAAACAGAGCTGAGTATTCACAGCCCGATACGCGGCCCTCCACAGCTCCTGGCATCCACAGACCCCTCCGGCCCAGATATTGGTCCTGTTAACCCTCTCAGCACCTCCTATCCAAGATTCTGCCAGCTGCTTGTCTACAACATATACTAAAAGCTGCATCATGGAAAAAGACTTGAATTACCTTTTTCAATAAGGTCCATTTACATAATACTGAATCCAAAGAGAAACCAGGGAAAATATATTCCCATTCAATAAAAGAAAAGTAATTTCCCTGCTGCGGACGAGACGCACTCCTTCTCAGCCGCAGCAGGGGGCGACACCCCCCAAGAACCTCATTAATAGCACCGTCTAAAAACCAAAATAAAGCACAGAAGTGCAGTATAGTCATTGTCACATTTAGACCCAATGGGCCCCAATCATTGCCGCCAAATTCAGATGTAAAATGATGGAATGTTTCCTGACCATAATATCATTAGTCATCCGGGAATCTACCCAACATTGTATCATGGAGAAGAACTTCTCCTCCCAAAGGGCGAAAAATTGGGATTGCTGCAGTAGAACCGCCAGAAGTCCCAACAGCCGTCCCGGTGTCTTGGAAGAACCATTTATTTTCAAATCGGAGAACATTATGTTCCGAGATGAAATCTAGAGCCCTAGAAGTTACACCCCTGCCTTTCCTGCTTGTTCTAATAGATTTTAACCACTTTAATACCATACATATAAGAGATTCTGGAATAGAGGTTCACCGCTTTAATAGATGACAGTGAGTCTCCACTTTCAATGACCACCTTACCAATCTCTTTCTCTTTTATTCTAATACCCTTTAAATATGATGACCGCTTTATAGGAGGGAGGGTAAATACCAGCCAAGAAATTCTGATAAGGGTTCTATAACTGAGCCATAAGGTGGCCACAATAGGTCGGCCAGGCAGATCCTTCAAGGACTTTATGGATCTTGTGTAAAAAAAAAAAATACCAATTAGAATTTGAGGTATGAGCGCTTTGGCCATTTTTACAACTTAAACACCATTCTCCATCCCTCCTAAGTAAAGTAATAAATATTAAATAATAGTAAGTACAGTAATTAACCAGAGTCAGCATGGGTTTGTAGCAAACAAGTCATAGCAGACTAATCTAATTTCCTAATATGATGGAATCACTGACTGGGTGGATCAGGGAAATGTGGTAGATATAGTATATTCGACTTCAGCAAAGCATTGGATAAAGTATCTCATACTATCCTTATTGAAAAAATGACCAAGTATGGGTTTGACAAAGCTGCCAGTAGGTGGATTCAGAAGAGATCACAGACAGGACGGCCAGGGAGCGCAGCTCCTGCTCAGGGGAGAGAGCAGGAGAGATCACAGGCAGGACAGCCAGGGAGCGGAGCTCCTGGACAGGGGAGGAAACAGAAGAGAACACAGGCAGGACAGCCAGGGAGCGCAGCTCCTGCCCAGGGGAGAAAGCAGAAGAGAACACAGACAGGACGGCCAGGGAGCGCAGCTCCTGCCCAGGGGAGAAAGCAGAAGAGATCACAGGCAGGACAGCCAGGGAGCGGAGCTCCTGCCCATGGGAGGTAGCAGAAGAGATCACAGGCAGGACAGCCAGGGAGTGCAGCTCCTGGACAGGGGAGGAAACAGAAGAGAACACAGGCAGGACAGCCAGGGAGCGCAGCTCCTGGGCAGGGGAGGAAACAGAAGAGATCACAGGCAGGACAGCCAGGGAGCGCAGCTCCTGGGCAGGGGAGGAAACAGAAGAGAACACAGGCAGGACGGCCAGGGAGTGCAGCTCCTGGGCAGGGGAGGAAACAGAAGAGATCACAGGCAGGACAGCCAGGGAGCGCAGCTCCTGGGCAGGGGAGAAAACAGAAGAGATCACAGGCAGGACAGCCAGGGAGCGCAGCTCCTGCCCAGGGGAGGTAGCAGAAGAGATCACAGGCAGGACAGCCAGGGAGCGGAGCTCCTGGACAGGGGAGGAAACAGAAGAGAACACAGGCAGGACAGCCAGGGAGCGCAGCTCCTGGGCAGGGGAGGAAGAAGAAGAAGACACAGACAGGACAGCCAGGGAGCGCAGCTCCTGCCCAGGGGAGACAGCAGGAGAGAACACAGACAGGACAGCCAGAGAGCGCAGCTCCTGCCCAGGGGAGGAAGAAGAAGAGGACACAGACAGGACAGCCAGGGAGCGCAGCTCCTGCCCAGGGGAGGAAGAAGAAGAGAACACAGGCAGGACAGCCAGGGAGTGCAGCTCCTGCCCAGGGGAGGAAGCAGAAGAGAACACAGGCAGGACGGCCAGGGAGCGCAGCTCCTGCCCAGGGGAGGAAGCAGAAAAGAACACCGACATGATGGCCAGGGAGCGCAGCTCCTGGGCAGGGGAGGAAACAGAAGAGAACACAGACAGGACAGCCAGGGAGTGCAGCTCCTGCCCAGGGGAGGAAGCAGAAGAGAACACGGACAAGATGGCCGGGGAGCGCAGCTCCTGGGCAGGGGAGGAAGCAGAAAAGAACACCGACAAGATGGCCGGGGAGCGCAGCTCCTGCCCAGGGGAGGAAACAGAAGAAAACACGGACATAGAGGGCCTTAATGAATCTTGAGCATATGAGTTGATCCCGCTCCCTTGATGAATTGGGATCACAGACAGGACAGCCAGGGAGCGCAGCTCCTGCCCAGGGGAGGAAGCAGAAAAGAACACAGACAGGACAGCCAGGGAGCGCAGCTCCTGCCCAGGGGAGGAAGCAGAAAAGAACACCGACAAGATGGCCAGGGAGCGCAGCTCCTGGGTAGGGGAGGAAACAGAAGAGAACACAGACAGGACAGCCAGGGAGCGCAGCTCCTGCCCAGGGGAGGAAGCAGAAAAGAACACAGACAGGACAGCCAGGGAGCGCAGCTCCTGCCCAGGGGAGGATGCAGAAAAGAACACCGACAAGATGGCCAGGGAGCGCAGCTCCTGGGTAGGGGAGGAAACAGAAGAGAACACAGACAGGACAGCCAGGGAGCGCAGCTCCTGGGCAGGGGAGGAAGAAGAAGAGAACACAGACAGGACAGCCAGGGAGCGCAGCTCCTGCCCAGGGGAGGAAGCAGAAGAGAACACAGACAGGACAGCCAGGGAGCGCAGCTCCTGCCCAGGGGAGGAAGCAGAAGAGAACACAGACAGGACAGCCAGGGAGCGCAGCTCCTGGGCAGGGGAGGAAGCAGAAGAGATCACAGGCAGGACAGCCAGGGAGCGCAGCTCCTGCCCAGGGGAGGAAGCAGAAGAGAACACAGACAGGACAGCCAGGGAGCGCAGCTCCTGCCCAGGGGAGGAAGCAGAAGAGAACACAGACAAGATGGCCAGGGAGCTACGCTCCTGGGCAGGGGAGGAAGCAGAAGAGAACACAGACAAGATGGCCGGGGAGCGCAGCTCCTGGGCAGGGGAGGAAACAGAAGAGAACACAGACAAGATGGCCGGGGAGCGCAGCTCCTGCCCAGGGGAGGAAGCAGAAGAGAACGCAGACATAGAGGGTCTTAATGAATCTTGAGCATATGAGTTGATCCCGCTCCCTTGATGAATTGGGGCCAAGGAGTTCAGGTTTGGAGAGATTCAGTTTCAGATAGAGGGAGGACATGATGTTGGATACAGACAATGGCATCTGTAGTAATGCAGACGTGATGTCAGGAGACTGTGTTTAATTGATGTCATCAGCTTAGAGATTGTACTGGAAACTGAATCTACTGATGGTTGTACAATAGGGCAGTATATAGAGAGAAGAGGAGGGGAACTTGACCCATCCTGTCTGACAAGCTACTGCCCCATATCACTCCTCCCCATATTCCTCAAAACTATTGGAACAACATGTCCACCTTGAACTGTCCTCCCACCTCTCCTCCTGCTCCCTCTCTTCCACCGCTTACAATCTGGCTTCCGACCGCATCACTCCACTGAGACTGCACTGACTAAAGTCACCAACGACCTACTAACTGCCAAATCTAAGCGACACTACTCCGTCCTCCTCCTCCTGGACCTGTCATCTGCCTTCGACACAGTGGACCATTCCCTCTTACTACAGATTCTCTCATCTCTCGTCATCACAGACTTGGCCCTATCCTGGATCTCCTCATACCTAACAGACCGGACATTCAGTGTCTCCCACTCACACACCACCTCCTCATCTCGCCCCCTATCTGTCGGTGTCCCCCAAGGTTGAGTCCTAGGACCCCTGCTCTTCTCCATCTACACCTTTTGGCCTCGGACAACTCATAGACTCTCATGGCTTTCATTATCACCTCTATGCTGATGACACACAGATCTACCTCTCTGGACCCGATAACACCTCCTTACTAACCAAAATCCCACAATGTCTGTCCGCTATCTCATCCTTCTTCTCTGCTTTATTTCTAAAACTTAACATAGATAAAACTGAATTCATCATCTTTCCACCCTCTCATTCATATCCCCCACCTGACCAATCGATCAACGTCAATGGCTGTTCACTCTCCCCAGTCCCTCAAGCTCGCTGCCTTGGGGTAACCCTCTGATCTCTCCTTCAAACCGCATATCCAAGCCCTTTCCACTTCCTGCCGAATTCAACTCTAAAATATCTCCCGGATCCGCACATTCCTCAACCACGAATCTGCAAAAACACCAGTGCACACCCTCATCATCTCCCGCCTCGACTACTGCAACCTCCTGCTCTGTGGCCTCCCCTCTAACACTCTCGCACCCCTCCAATCTATCCTAAACTCTGCTGCCCGACTAATCAACCTGTCCCCCCGCTATTCCCCGGCCTCTCCTCTCTGTCAATCTCTTCACTGGCTCCCCATTGCCCAGAGACTCAAGTTCAAAACCCTAACCATGGCATACAAAGCCATCCACAACCTGTCTCCTCCATACATCTGTGATCTAGTCTCCCGGTACTTACCTGCACGCAACCTCCGATCCTCACAAGATCTCCTTCTCTACTCCCCTCTTATCTCCTCCTCCCACAATTGCATACAAGATTTCTCCCGTGCTTCCCCCCTACTCTGGAACTCTCTACCCCAACACATCAGACTCTCGCCTACCATGGAAGCCTTCAAAAGGAACCTGAAGACCCACCTCTTCCGACAAGCCTACAACCTGCAGTAACCACCGCCGCATGACCAGCTCTACCCTCACCTACTGTATCCTCACCCATCCCTTGTAGATTGAGCCCTTGTGGGCAGGGTCCTCGCTCCTCCTGTACCAGTCGCTGTAACATTTTGTTATAGATTAGTGATGAGCGAGTATGTTGTGTCCGAGTATGCTCGGGCCAAGCTCCGAGTAGTTACAGCTGCTCGGTGATATGGTTGAATCGCTCCCGTGTGAATGATTTGTAACTGTTTGACGGTTTTATTACACGTGATGTCTATTTCTTACACCTTCCTCACATGTAATAAAACTGTCAAACAGTCACAAATCATGTGGAGCGATTCAACCATATCACCGAGCAGCTGTAACTACTCTGAGCTCGGCCCGAGCATACTCGCCGAAAGGGTTAACAGAACATACTCGCTCATTACTATTAAAGATCATTGTAATTGTTTTTATACGTATACCCCTTTTTTTCACATGTAAAGCACCATGGAATAAATGGCGCTATAATAATATTTATTAATAATAATTATAATAATAATATATACATTAATAATTTATTAATAATAATAATAATAGCAGTGATCCTGCACTGCTATACATTATAACTACAATCAGACTGCAGAAAGTGAAAGTCCCGTAGTGGGGCTAAGTAAAAAAGTGAGAAAAAAAAAAAAAGTTGTAAAAAATATTTCATTAATTTGTAATAATAATAAATATAAATATATATAAATAAATAAATATATATATATATATATATATCCCATAAATAAATATTATTATTATGAAAAAAAAAAAATAAAAGTACACATATTTGGTATCGCCGCTTTCGGAAAGACCTGACGTATAAAACAGTCCCACTAGTTAACCCCTTTAGTGAACATTGTAAAAAAAAAAACTAAGCAAAAATCTTTATCATCATGCCACCGAACAAAAAGTGGAATAAAACGCGATCAAAAAGACGAGTGTAAATAAAAATTGTACTGTTGAAAACGTCATCTTGTCCCGCAAAAAACAAGCCGCCATACACCTCTATCACCTGAAAAATAAAGTTATAGCTCTCAGAATAAAGCGATGCAAAAAAAATTTTTTTTTTCTATAAAATAGTATTTATTGTGTATAAGCGCCAAAAAAAACTATATAAATGTAGTATCACTGTAAACATACTGACCCAAAGAATAAAGCTGCCTTATCAATTTTACCACAAGGTGAATGACATAGAAAAAAAAACAATTCCTGAGTTGTTGTTTTTTGTTTATTCTGCGTCCCAAAAATTGGAATAGAAAGTGATCAAAAAATGTCACGTGCCTGAAAATGGCACCAAGGAAAACGTCAACTTGTCCTGCAAAAAACAAGCCGTCACATGACTCTGCCGGTCGAAATATGTAAAAATGATAGCTGGCGATGTAAAAGTTAGTCTTTGCAGAAAAAAAGCGTCTTTTACTGTGTGACGGCCAATCATAAAAACCCGATATAAATCTGGTATCACAGTAATCGCACCGACGCGAAGAATAAAGCCTTCTAGTCACTTGTACCGCATGAGGAACGGAGTAAAAAAAAAAATAAAACCAATTTTTCACCTGCTGGTGATTTGTTCATTCTGCCTCCCAAAGTTTGCAGTAAGGCTCGGCGCACATTTATCCTGCGCTCTGCGCTGAGCACTTACACCGGAGTTTCCATGTAAATCTTTGAAATACGTGATTGACAGACCCCCCCGACGGAAGACTCCCTGTAATGAGGCAGATGGAGGCACCGTGGACGCGGTCTGGCCTGTGATCCCACGGATTCCATCTTTTTATTAGGCGTGCATAAAATTACCGTCAGCCACAGTTTTGTGAACCTCTGAAAAAAAGAACACCGCTAAACAGAGGCCAGACGGAGTCCAGAGTAACTCTGCTGCCTCATTACAGTGAATGGATCCCTTGGGTTAGCGTTGTGTTAGGGTTAGGGTTGTGTTAGCAAAACCCCAAAAAGGCACAGAAGCCCAATTAATCAAAAAGGGGTATGTCACAAAAAAACAGACCAAAAAAGAAAAAAAAAAACCCCAAAAATGTAACCTTTATTAATATAGTTGAAAGTACTCTTAGTAGTATATAACGAGACAAATAATAAAAATCAGCTTAGATGATATAAAGGGGAAGGGTAGTTAATAATAGGTATAGATTCACATACAGGCTTGCCCTATGGGTCCCTGATGTGACTGATAACCTGCCTGACAGCGGAGTTTTCACCCTAAGCGGATGATCTGATGTCCCCGCTCCACGGTGGCTGTACCTTTAGGGGCATCTAGGGTTAATAAGGGACAGCCACCGTGGAGTGAGGACATCAAATCGCCCGCTTAGGGTGAAATCTCTGCCTCCATATTGCTGCTGGTATCAGGCTTTCTTGTACATGAGACCGGTCTCCCATTATGGCTGCTGTGTTACTTTCTTGTAGATTGCTTTTGTTTCCCGTTACCGCCGCTGTAGAAGACTCTCTTGGTCAGTCATGTCTTACTGTCACTGTAGGACTCTCTGCAGGATCAGCTGTGTGAGGGGCAGGCTGGAGGGGGTGACTTTCATGGAATACTGTAACTACCTTATCTCCTCCTTTTTAGGGTCTTTGATTCTGTTTGATATATTGTCCAACCAGACAGACATAACTGCGTCTCCGGCAGCATCATCCCTCACTACTGACAGCAGTGCCATGATGAAAGGTGAATCCACCGTGGAAAAGCAGGTTAGTCTGAGCAGGTACAGTACCCTTCACCCCAAAGTTGTAATGCAGTAGGTAACTGGTGCCCAAGAAAGGCCGTACCCCTGAGTGTCTCCCACTTGTCTGTTCTTGGCATCTATCAGGGGCACAGGTCACTGACTCTCCATCTCTCTCCAGACTTCCCTTCTAGAACCCAGAGAGTCCATTGAAGCCTGCCCGCCACAAGGAGACCTGCCCTGCCTGCAGGAGGTGCTGGGGTCACTCGGCTTGGCAGAGTTTCTCTCTTTGCTGGAGAAGGAGAGGATGGACACGGAGTCTCTGGTAAGCGCTCTATCTGTTCAGCTGGGGGGGTATTCTGTAATAACATTGCATGCCATATTTGCAGCTATTATATATTTTTTCATTGGCCTCCACATATGAACTGAGTGCAGCCCATTGACTGGCGTAGATTTGATTTTCTTACCCTTAGATAAGAAATAATTTATTCGGAGACTTGTGCTTTTTAACCAATATGGCGCATATACTCCAGCAAGGCGGTTTATAAAATGGCGATTCCAGAGGTTTTGATTTGTGGGGGTCCAGATGGTCGACTGCTGACGATTGCTATTCCCACATCTAAGCAGTATCCTGTGAGTGATGAGAATGAACATGAAGGAGGCTCTATTCCTTTGTTTATGACCTCTCACCTCTCACCCTCAGCTCATGTGTACGGTCAATGATCTGAAGGAGATGGGGATTCCCCTGGGGCCCCGGAAGAAGATCTCTAAATTTGTAGAGGAACTCTCTGTTTCACAGGTAAGAAGTGTCATGTACACCGCTGACACTCTCATGTGACTGCTCTCCTCTCTGCAGCCCTGTAACGGTCAGACCCTCACTTTACCTCTGTGACATAGGGTGGGGGTGACCATACGGGGTCCATGTCAGTCTACAGCTCAATCTCACACTTGTCCCTCACTTTGGCTCCAGATTGAAAACCCACGCGCCCTCAAGCAGTCCACACACCCAAGGTGCGCCATGCTGCCACCACTTACCCAAAGGGCGGTAAGTCCCAAAGTGGTGCGCACAATGTGCTCAGTGCCCGCAGGCTGAACACCGCTCTCAGGCACAAATTACCACTTAGTCTTCAAGGAGACACTCAGGTTCATTGGAGCAACAAGGCAAAACTATTCATGCTTTAGGATTTAATACACAAAAGGCACAGTGTAGAACATATGTAGAACAATAGGGAAATAACAGACACAAAAAGTGAAAATCTGGAAAGTCCTGTAGTTATCAGCTATCTGTAAGAAAGTCATTCTCTGGAACATGAGCAGAATGTGCACAAGAACAATTGTCCTGGGAAATCAGGGAAATAATCCATTCATTATATACAGTCCATCCATGGGGAGGGTGTTAGAACAGCGCCAGCGTGACCCTGCTCGAGACCCCTTCCTCCTCCCAGCAGGGATGCCGGTGTGTTCACTTACCTGCCTGCACTCTCTCGGGGTCTATTTCCTCCCAGGACCTGCACACCGCACACAGGTCTCCTGGGAGTGTGCTTAGGGAGTGCACGCTCCCTGCCTCTTAAAGGGGCAGCAAGCTTGCTTCTGAAAACATCCCCAGCTAATAGCTGGGAGGCGTCTGATATTTAAGGCACCCTCACCTATTGGTAGATGCCTTTGCAACTTTTGTAATCCGTGTTTTTCCTGCTACCTAGTTGTAAGGTCCAGTACCTGTGCTCCCTGATCCTGTCCGTCCGTCCTGCCTGCCCTGTCTAAATTTGATCCTGTCCATACTGCTGTAACCTGTTCCTGAGCCCGCCTTGCCTTTATCAAGTCCTAAACCTGATCAGTCTTGTCCACACCTCTACCGCACCAGTCCAGTCTGAACCTGCAGCTGTGATCCTATATTCGAGTCCGTCCTGAGTTCCTGAGCTTATCCTATCCGTTCCTGATCCAGCACTAGTCCTGTCTACCAACCGTGCAGTCCTGATATGGAATCTGTCCTGCCTACCAGCCTCATGTCCCCTTGTTAACCATTTCCTGGCCGGTCTTGCTTGCGTGCCACTTTGGGGGTCAGCTGCCATGGCTCCGCGGTCTGTCCTGGAGTAGCTCCTGGCGTCCCCTGGGTTCAAGTCTAACCAGACCATCTAGTCAAGAACCAGGTGATTGCTTAGTTACACCCCTGCAGGCTCTCCCCGGATTGTGGCACAGTGTTTCCACAGCCATGTGCGTAACAGTTTGCTAAGGCATGGAACCCGTTGACTCTCAGGCTGTGTGCCCACGATGCGTTTTTTAAGCATTTCTTCAGCGGCAATTCTGCCACAACGCTTAAACGCGTGGTAGAAGGTCTGCAATGTTCCCCAATGATAATCCGCATGTGCTGTACTACCATTAATTTTGCGTAATCGCGGCGTTTTCGCCGCCATTGACTTGCATTGAAGCACTTAATATCCGCATGACTACATGTGCACACGCGGATTTTCTGCGATTCAATGTGCGGATGGTACCCGGGTCTGGAGAGACTCTCCTCCAGACCCAGGTACCATAGTACCTGTAAAAAAAAATAATTTAAAATAAAAAACATTATACTTACCTTATGATGGCCCCCGGTCTTCTCTCTGGTGCGTCCTGGCTCCCCGGCAGCTCGCAGTGGTGTAAAAGGACCTTCCATGACGTCATTTAGTCATGTGAAGGTCCTTTTACACCACTGTGAGACGCCCAAGACACCGGACGCACCGGAGAAGGAGACCGGGGGCCATCAGAAGGTAAGTATAATGTTTATTTTTTACCATTTTTATTATTTTTTTAACTATTAACTTGGTCACACTATATATGCCGGTTGCATGGATTTATATAGTGTGACCAAGTTGTCAAGCACTTTCTAAGTGATGCTAAAATCTCTTGTCAACCCGCATGCGAAATCGCATGATCAAAACGCTTCACATCCGCATGTTCCTGGCAGGAAAAACGCATGTACAATCCGCATGCACAATCCGCATGCACAATCCGCATGTACAATCAGCATGCACAATCCGCATGCACAATCCGCATATACAATCCACATGTACAATCCTCATGCACAATCCGCATGCACAATCCGCATGTACAATCCGCATGTACAATCCGCATGTACAATCAGCATGCACAATCCGCATGCACAATCCACATGCACAATCCGCATGTACAATCCGCATGTACAATCCGCATGTACAATCCTCATGCACAATCCGCATGTACAATCTGCATGCACAATCCGCATGTACAATCCTCATGCATAATCCGCATGTACAATCCGCATGCACAATCCTCATGCACAATCCGCATGCACAATCCGCATGTACAATCCGCATGCGTTTTTTCTGCCAGGGAGATGCAGAAACGCCCAGGAAAAATCCAGAGCATTTCTGCATCGTGGGCACATAGCCTCATACCCCTCCAGCCTCTTACCTCTACCATGAGATGACCCATCAGAGAGATCAGATCCTATATCTACGGACTGTTAACACTCATTTGGACGCTCTGACATCAGCCGCCACATCTGCCACGGTTCAATCTGTGGCAACCTCGGCAGTGACTATTCAGTCTGCAAGTCAAGCTCCAGTCCCCGTCTATCTTCACCATCACATTTTGACAGGGATCCGAAGCAATGCAAAGATTTTATCAACCAGTGCGTGCTGCACTTTGAACTGCTGGCCCACCCATTCCCCTTTGATCTGGTGAAAGCAGTCTTTCTAATGTCTCTTCTTGAAGGAGAGATCCTGGTGTCGCTCAACTTTTTGTGGGAGAGAGGAGATAATGTAACCTCAGATCTGCAGGCCTTCCCGGAGGCGTTCCGCAAGGTATTTGACGAGCCAGGTTGAGTTACCTGATCTGCCCCATCTCTCCACACACTACGCCAGGACAGTCTGTTAGTAGACCAATATGCTGTCTGGTTCCTCACCCTGGCTTCTGAACTCGGCTGATACAACGAGGCACTAGTAGCTGCCTTCTGGGAGGGATTGCCTGGAAGGATCAAGGATGAGCTAGCAGGTCGAGACATTCCCACTACACTGGACAATTTAGTTTCCCTGGACATCCGAATCGATCTCCGTTTCCAGGAGCGCTCCTGAGAGACGGTGCATGAGAGAAAAATTATTTGTCTGGCTCCATCCTTGCAAAGGCCGCTCATTCCTGAGCCATCCACGGCCGCTCATTCCTGAGCCATGCACGGCCGCTCATTCCTGAGCCATCCACGGCCGCTCATTCCTGAGCCATGCACGGCCGCTCATTCCTGAGCCATCCACGGCCGCTCATTCCTGAGCCATCCACGGCCGCTCATTCCTGAGCCATGCACGGCCGCTCATTCCTGAGCCATCCACGGCCGCTCATTCCTGAGCCATCCACGGCCGCTCATTCCTGAGCCATCCACGGCTGCTCATTCCTGAGCCATCCACGGCCGCTCATTCCTGAGCCATCTACGGCCGCTCATTCCTGAGCCATCCACGGCCGCAGCATCTTTTGAACCGATTGTGACGGGTGTGTCAGGTGTAATAGACAGTCGCTCAGGATGTGGCTGTAGAAGGTAACTGCACTTGGCATTACGGACACCTTATTAATCCTTCTTCCTTTAGGACCCAGCAGCAACCTCGCTCCTGCTGCTGATTGACACACCTGGGAGTTAAAAACACTCAGTTTGCTCCAGGGAATGAGCAGTGATACTTCTATGTACCTTTGTGCAGGCTTCGAGCACTAGCAGTCGGCTAGCTTCTTCTCTAGTGCCCTTGGAGGACAGTTGACGTTACTCCTCTGGTGTCTGCTCAAGCTAAGTTTATCCCCTTTGTTTGTCTACCCTGTTGTCTTGAGTTTGTAGTGGTGCCTGACCAGTGCTCACCCCTCCCCCTCCCTATCCAGGGCCAAGCTGTAGGAACATACAGGACTTAGGTTCGTGCTCTGCGATAGTTGTGGAACCTATATAGGGACGGTACAGTAGGCAGGGTAATATTAGATCTGCTTAGGGGTCTCCACTCCCACTTTCCCTCTTCCTTCCCCTCTTCCCTTTGTGTTGCACTTGGTCTTTCCCACACCTTGCGTGACATTTATGTAAGTAGACAACGTGGAGCTGATTGAGCAACGGCAGGAGATCCGTCGAGCCAAGGGCTTGTGCTTCTCATGTGGAGACACCTGACATCTCATTCGCTCTTGTCCCAAGAGGTCGGGAAGCTCCCAAGCCAAAGACCGGTAGGAGAAGCTACCCTGGGTGAGAACAATTCGTCTCCTCCATTGATCATGACCGTATGTGTGACTTGTGGAAGTTCCCGTTTCGGTGAGACAATGTATCTGGATTCAGGTGCATCAGGGAACTTCATACAGCAAGCACTGGTAAACCGCTACCAGATCCCCTTCCGACTACTTTAAAATCCGTGGTTGGTGTCACCTGTCGATGGGAGGCCCCTATCTGAAACCGTTCGGGTGGCTACCGAGCAAGTAGAGCTCCGGATAGGAATACTGCACACTGAGACGTGCTTCCTTGCCTGTCTCATCCACTTTTCCTGGGCTTCCGTGGTTCCGCGTGCATGAACCAGTCCTTGACTGGAGATCCGGAGAAGTTCTGCTTTGGGGATCGTTTTGTCATGAGAAGTGTCTTGCACCTGTACGATCTGTCCGGCCGCCGGTGGCATCATCTTCTCTGTCGGGATTACCATCTTCCTACTGGTCTTTATGCTTATGTCTTCGACAAGAAGGAAGCTGAGACGCTACCTCCACATAGGACGTATGACTGCCCTGTAGACTTGCTTCTGGGATCCTCATATCCATGAGACCACATCTACCCCCAGGCAGAGAGCCTAGCCATGTCTAAGTATGTTATGAAAAATCTGGCAAGGGGATTCATTCAGAAGTCCTCTTCACCATCAGGAGCCAGCTTGTTTGTCAAGAAAAAGGACAGGACTCTCTGGCCTTGCATTGATTATAGAGGTCTCAATCAGATTACAGTTAAGAAAAAGTATCCATTGCTGTTGATCGCAGAGTTGTTCAGCTGCCTCAGAGGTGCTAGAATTTTTACCAGCTGGATCTACGAAGAGCATACAATCTAATCCGGGTACGCCGAGGAGATAAATGAAAGACCGCTTTCAACACCCGGGACAGTCATTATGAGTACCGAGTTACGATAACTTGGTCTTCTCCCCAAATCTGCCTTCTCGTCGGCGGAACGTTCACCAAGTGACTGCAGTGACTTAGAGAAAATAATCTGTACGGTAAATTTGAAAACTGTGTGTTTGAACAATGTTCTCTGCTTTTACTAGGGTTAGGGTTAGATCCCTGAAGAGGGATCCTGAAAAAGTGCTTTCCATCCTCAAGTGACCACGCCCTGCCGGGATCAAACTGTCCAGCATTTCCTAGGATTAGCCAATTACTACCGACAATTCATTCCACATTTTTCATCCCGGACCGCTCTCATCTCTGCTATGTTTTGTAGGGGTGCCGATCTAAAGGTCTAAGTCCATACTCAGAGGCTTCTTTCCTCTCCCAGAACCAGGCCTTTTCCACTGCTCCAGGATTATAGAGACTGGAAGTGAACAAACAATTCTTTCTGGAGGTAGTAGCCTTATCCTCTGGGGCAGGTGCAGTTCTCACCCAAAAGTTCCCCTACTGCCATATGGTGACTTGTGGTTTCTTCTCCAAGGCCTTCTCTGTCCCTGAGCGCAACTACTCGATTGGTGACCAAGAGTTATTGCGGTTAAGATGGCTCTAGAAAAGTGGCGGTACCTCCTCTAGGGAGCAGTCCATCCGATCGTCATTTATACAGACTGTAAGAACCTGGCCTATCTGCAGTCCCCACAAAGACTGAACTCGCGCCAGGCTAGATGGTCGTTATCTTTTGCCTGTTTTGATTTTGTTCTGCATTTTTGGCCAGCTGACAAGAACATCTAGGCCGATGTACTTTCCAGCTCCTTCCTGCCTACTGACCAAGATGAGGAACCTCAACTCATCATCGAGCCATCCAAGATGGTTACTGTGGATCCATTAAACTTGTCCAAATTCCTCCAGGAAAAAACTTGGTGACAGAATTGGATAAAAGGCGAGTTATGCAATGAGGCCACTCCTCCAAGGTGACCGGTCATGCTGGGCAGAATAAGATGTTGTAGCTCATATCACGTCACTACTGGTGGCCTGCCATGCGTAAAGAAATCATGGAGTTCGTTTCCGCCTGTTCTTCCTAGCTTGCGACAAAACTCCTAGGAAACTCCCATCCGGGGCGACTTCTACCACTTCATGTACCCTTGATGCCTTGGCAGCATATCGCCATGGACTTTATTACAGACCTTCCTGTGTCATCAGGCTATTCCGTCATCTGAGTAGTGGTGGATCGCTTCTCAAAAATGGCACATTTTAACCCATTGCCGGGCCTCAGTCCTCTCCGGAACTTGCGGAGAAAGCACATTTTCCATCTTTACGGGTTTCCTCGTCACATCGTGTCTGGTCTAGGTGTCCAGTTCACATCCAGATTCTGGTGAGCTTTGTTCAAGCTTCTGAATGCAGTGCTGGACTTTTCATCTGCATGCTAACCTAAATCCAACTGACAGGTAGAAGGAATCTACCAGATTCTTGCCAATATTCTGCGGCACAAAACGCACATCATGACGATTGGGTCAAGCTCTTACCATGGACAGAGTTCTCCTATTGCAACCACATAAGTGAGTCTTCTGCAAGTTCTCCATTCTCTATTGTCTTTGGGCAGCAGCCTGGATTGCCTCTTCCGGCATCAGCCACTTCTGGCATACCAGCAGCCGATGCTTTCACAAATGATTTCTCGAAGACATGGGATGATACCAAGGCCACTTTATCAGAGATCGTCTTAGCGTATGAAGAGGCATGCTGACAAGTGACAATTAGATCCATCTTGTTATCGTCCAGGGGATAAGGTGTGGCTATCTTCTAAGTACATACATCTCAAGATTCCATCCTACAAGTTGGGTCCTCGCTTCATCAGTAACTTACGAATATCCATTTCCTTCCATGTGTCCCTCCTGAAGCCGTTCATCTTGAGTCCCTTCAAGGATCCTTGTGCTATGCCTGCTTCCATCAGCTCCCAGGATGTCTTTGAGGTAAAGAATAGTTTAGCCTTGAAGAATGTGAGGGGAAAAACATTTTTATTAGTCGACTGGAAGGGATTTTGCCCTGAAAAAAGGTCCTGGGAACCCAAAGAAAATATTCATGCTCCACTTCTACAAAAAATCCTAGTGTTCTTGAAGAAGAGGGGACTTAAGGGGGGGTACTATCAGAACAGCATCCATTCACAAGACCCCTTCCTCTCTCCCTAGGCGTCATTTTCCTCCCAGAACCTGAACACGGCACGCAGGCCTCCTGGGAGTGTGCTTAGGTCACGCGCGCTCTCCCTGTCTCTTAAAGGGGCAGTATGTGCACTTCTGAAAACGTCACCCAGCTAATAGCTAGGAGACTTATGATATTTAAGGCACCCTCCCCCATTGTGAGGTGCTTTAGCAACTTTTGTAATTAGGCTATGTGCGCACGATCAGGATTTGAAGCAGAAATTTCCTGAGCGTTTCTGCATCCCCTTGGCAGGAAAAACGCTGGGCGTTTTTGATGCTTTTTTTGTACATCAATGAATGTTTTTTGAAGCTAAATAAAGTTATTTGGTGGGAAATTGCTTAAACCCTTGGATTACCGTCAGAACTGGGGTGAGTATATTGGTTAATTTGAATGATTAATGAATGTGTCTGTTGTATTTCAAATAAAGTGTTTACTCTTTCTGTGTGTTTATTTAACTCTTTATTTACTTTACTTTAATTAGTTTTGGTCATGAAAAGGTCTGATTGACACCTTGTCATCACCAAACTAAAGAGCTGAGTGTCAGCTAGTCCCATTCCCCCAATCTTCATTAACATTTCTATTCATGTAATTTATGCGGCTGCTGTGAGCTGCTATTTCTAGCCTGGGAAGTTGCCATTTGCAAACATGATCCCTGTCCATAATTAACATCTCACAGCTGTTCGTTAGCCATTGCGTCCCCCCTGACTCAGTAGCGCTTTGGACGCAGTGTATTTTTGTTGCGTCCAAAGCGCTGTGTTCTAATGCCGCACTTTTGTTGTTGGTACATGTGAATCCCCCAGATCGGTCAAAATCTGCAGCGGAGACTAGCGTGTCCGCTACAAAAATTGACATGCTGCAGGTGAGTTTGGGTACGTGGCAACGGTCAGGAGCCGCTGCAGGTTTGATGCTGCGTGTTTATATGGCGTCAAACACGCAGCGTCCAGATGTTACATCATAGTGGATGGGATCTCTAGAAATCCCATGTCTACTATGCGTGCATCAGAGGCTGCGAATCACCCATGGACACTGACATCTGACGCATCTTTCAGGACCGCAGCATGTCAAATTCTCTTGCGGAGTCGTTAGTCTCCGTAACATAAATTTGACCACTAGAATGTATTGAATGCGGTAAATCTGCATGGTTCAGTGAACACATGTGGATTTACCTGCGTTAAATAGAATTCAACTTTTTGGACGCAGCAAAAAATATGCATCCAAAGCGCTGCTACGTCCGGATCGTGGGCACAGAGCCTGAAATTAAAAAAAAAATGGCGTGGGCTCCCGTGTCATTTTTATAACCAGAAGAGGGTAAGCCGATCGCTGGGGGCTGCTATTAGTTGTCCGGGAAGGGGCCATTAGCCAACAATGTTCCCTGGCTATTAATATCAGCCCACAGCTGTTTGTTTAGACTTTAGCGAGCCCCCTCCCCGCAGTATACCACCGGACAGGTGAGTATAGAGGTTTATTTTTTAATTTATACTTTTTTTTTTCTTTTTTTCACAGCGTGTGGTAGCTGGCTTGGCTGAGAAGAGTACTGCTCCTCCCATCCACTCCGCTCCCACTGTTATCAGGAGAGGAGCAGAAGTCCTCCTCTCCAACCCGGGTACCATCCGCACCGCGTTTCTTCCGCAAATTCGGCGCCATTAACTTTAATTGAAATGCAGCAAATCCACATATACCTGCGGGTTTGCTACGTTTCAGTGGACCTCAATGGGCGCGAATTCGCTGCGGGATCGCAATAGAAATGGTCCTGCTGCGTTTTCTAACGCAATGCTGAGCGGAATTTTTCGCATCATGTGCACAGCACATCCGGATTAGCATTGCTATGCATGGCAGACCTATTAACAAGTGTTTTCGCAGCATTTCCGCGGCAGGAAAACTGCCGCGAAAACGCATCAAAAACGCATCGTGTGAACTTATCCTCAGTTTGTTTCCTGCTACCTAGTTGTAAGGTCCAGTACCTGTGCTCCCTGAACCTGATCCTGTCTGTCCTGCCTGCCCTATCTGAACTTGATCCTGTCCATACTGCTGTAACCTGTTCCTGAGCCCGCCCCGCCTTTTACCAAGTCCTGAACCTGATCCATCTTGTCCAAAGGGTGTCTTCTCCCAACAGCAATTTTAAGATCTCTCCACAGTGTTCAATGGGATTTAGCATCGGACTCCTTGCAGGCCACTGCAGAACTCTCCAACGCTTTGTTTCCATCCATTTCTGGTTGCTTCTTGAAGTATGCTTGGGGTCATTGTTCTGCTGGAAAACCCATGACCTAGGACACAAACCCAGCTTTCTGACATTGGGCACTATATTGCAACCCAAAATTCGGTGGTAATCTTCAGATTTCATGATGTCTTACACAGAGTCCAGACACCCAGTGCCAGAGGCAACAAAACAACCTCAAAACATCTTTGACCTTCCATCATATTTGACTGTAGGTACTCTGTTATTTTCTTTGTAGGCCTCATTACGTTTTCGGTAAACGGTAGAATGTTGTGTTTTACCAAAAAGCTCTGTCTTGGTCTCATCTGTCCACAAGATTCTTTCCCAGAAGGACTTTGGCTCACTCTCGTACATTTTGGCAAACTGCAGTCTAGCTTTTTTAAGTCTCTGTGTCAGCAGCGGGTTTCTCCTGGGTTTCCTGCCATAGAGTTACATTTAATTCAAATGTCGATGGATAGTTTGCGCTGACACTGATGCACCCTGAGCTTGCAGCACAGCTTGAATTTCTGTGGAACTTGATAGGGGCTGCTTATTCACCCGATGGACTATCCTGTGTTGCAACCTTTCATCAATTTTTCTTTGCCATCCACATCCAGGCAGATTAGCTGCAGTGCCACGGGTTGTAAACTTCTTGATTAAGTTGCACACCATGGACAAAGGAGCATCAAGATCTCTGGAGATGGATTTTGTAACCTTGAGATTGTTGATGATACTAAACAATTTTGGTTCTCAAGTCCCCAGACACTTTTTTTTCTTCACCTCTGTGTTCTCCGTGCTTTGTGTGACACACACAGATACACAATGCAAAGACTGAGTCAATTTCTCCCCTTTTTATCTGGTTTCAGGTGTGGTTTTCATATTACCCACACCTGTTACTTGCCACAGGTGAGTTTGAACGAGAATTACATGCTTGAAGCAAAGTTGTTTACCCACAATTTTGGAAAGGTGTCAACAATTTTGTCCTGCCCATTTTTGGGGTTTTGTGTTAAATTTTGTCCAATTTGCCCCTTTTTTTTCTGTGTTGTTCTAATATACACAAAGGAAATAAACATGTGTATAACAAAACGTGTAATTGCAATACTTTTCTGGGAGAAATACTTCATTTTCTGGAACAATTTCAAGGCTGCCGACACTTTCGGCCATGACTGTGTTACACATATGGTATGAATCTTGCCTGAATGATGTTACAGTCACTGGATGTCACTTAGTTGGGGCAGCAGCTGTATGCTTTCACTAGGCTGCAATGTGAATTACCATAATAAAGGTAGAGCGTGTGTTGTCAGAAGTGGAAATCTTGTGCTAATTATGTTCCCACAAGCAGGATGAGGGAGACATGTACATTTCACAGTGACTATTAGACAGTTGAAGATGGGTGGGAAGACATGACATATTTTATACTATACACATAAAATTCAGTGGTCTATTCTCACTACAGGCACTGACACTCTCATTTGACTTGCCCCTCTCTGTACGGCCCACTCTCTCTCTCACGTGGCTGCTCCTTTTTGTACATCTTCCACTCTCTTGCGTGGCTGCTCCTCCCTGTACGCTCCCCACACTCTCTTGCGTGGCTGCTCCTCTTCCTTCATCTCCCCCCTTCCCCTTTATTGCATGGTTGCTTCTCTCTCTACACCCCCCCTACACTCTCTTGCATGGCTGCTCCTCTCTGTACGGCCCACTCTCTCTCTCACGTGGCTGCTCCTTTTTGTACATCTTCCACTCTCTTGCGTGGCTGCTCCTCACTGTACGCTCCCCACACTCTCTTACGCGGCTGCTCCTCCCTGTACGCTCCCCACACTCTCTTGCGTATCTGCTCCTCTTCCTTCATCTCCCCCTTCCCTTTATTGCATGGTTGCTTCTCTCTCTACACCTCCCCCCCTACATTCTCTTGTGTGCCTTCTTCCCTGTGTGCGCCTCTGTGACAATACAGCTTAAAATCTTAATAAGCCAGATGATTCGATTAGTTAAGCCAAGAGAGATACACTATTGTGTTCATGTTGACTTATAATTGTATGTGTATTTCTGTGGCTGGTCAAGAATGTCCTACTATTTGTATAAAACTGATTGTCGACTTATCTTCCTTTGGAAACAATTAATGTTTGCTAATTATCTTAATTAACGTTTGTGGACCCTGTGGCTTATTGACTCACAAGACCGGAGGACAAACTAAGCAAATTCATTAAATGCTCAAACAATGAGACATGAGGCTGACCTTTCCCCCCTTGAACTGTGGATGTGTACTTAAAAAGGAGATATGCTTCTTTAGGAGTCAGACTTAAAACAGAGAATTAAGGAGAAGCAAGAGGACACTCAGAATCTCTTCACACCATCAGCTTGTTAGTATGTTAGTATAGTTACTCAAAGAGACAGATTTGGATTCTACATGATTCTAGCCTAAGGGTATATGGCCCTGACTGGAAAGATACGGATCTGCTCCATTGACCATCACAGAGACCATGGATACGTTTGGGGAGACCAGGTTGGGACGATGAAGTCACCTGGCCCCATGGATATGTTGTTTGGGGTTGCCAGGAGGGACCCACCGGTCGCTTGGAACTCATAAAGACATTTGGAGAAGTCAGATTGGGACCTGCCGGTCATCTGGGCCCATGGAAACTCTCAGAGAGGCCAGGGTGGGAATCTCTACTTTCCTGGCCTTGTACCTCGATGGGCTGTCAGCTTCCTAAGCTTGCTGCTACCTTCTCTCTGTGGGTGCCCGCCAGAAGCGGGGGGCCACTGGTTGAGTTAGTTGGCCCTGGAAGTCCCAAAGTCGCAGCTGTTCTATCCCAGGCAGGCGGAGCGGAAGGGTGAGGACTGTGTAATGTTGCACTGTCTTGGGTATTTGCTGGGACTGTTCTAGGTGTTTGTCTTCTTTGTGGTTCAATAAAGTATTGCCACGCTGTTTTACCCTCACCCTGTGTTGTCTGAATATTGTTATACCCATGGAAGACCCCTGGTCTTCACAGACCCCTGTCACAGGACCCTACTCCGGTATCACAAATCAACAGAGCGAGAGATGAGTGAACAGTCCCAAGAACCTTTATTATATGCATACCGAAAGGTCCATAAAACAATCTACCACACAGAGGATGAAATAGTCCAGGAACACGGATACAGTCCAGTGGCAGGATAAATGCCCTGGGATAGGAGAGTCACCATCCTCCTCTTTACAGATCCATACGGCAGTGCGGCTCCAGATGCTTCTCCTTATAGGCTCCTCCAGCAGTATTTTCCAGGGTAATCAGGATTTCTCTAAGTGTCTCTGGGGTGCTGGCCTTGGCATCATTATCCTACAAAGGATCTATCTTTCTTGTCCTTTTGGCCTCCTCCTTATATCCAGGTGTGGGCAGACAGGTTGGATGGTTTTCAGGCCCCCCAAACCTGAGAGTGGTTTCCTCAGAGATCAAGCCACTACAGGGGGTGATAATGTCAGCAGGGGTTTATCAAGAGACATGGACACATTCAGGTTGCAGATGGTAACTGAGATAATTCACTTATCGGACCTTTAGTAAGGTAATTAAGGCTCCATACAATACAGGGAATACACAGAATAATACAAAGCAATAAGTCAATAAACCCTAAAATCAGTAAAAATATGAACTTAGACCGAATGATACCCCACACACTGTATCACACTTCCCCCCACTATTTCGTGTGGCTGTTCCTCTTTGTACCCCTCCACCCCTGCTGTCTCGCGTTTCTGCTTCTCTCTATAAGGCCCCTTACTTTATCGCGTGGCTGCTCCGCTCTATATGCTCCTCCCCCACTCTCTCGAGTGGCTGTTCTTCGCTGTGCAGGCCCCTACTCTTTTGTTTGGGTTCTCTTTACTGTAAGCCCCCCACCACTCTCTTGCATGATTGCTGCTTGTCTCTTAAACCCCCCAATAATCTCACGTGGCTGCACCTCTCTGTACCATCCCCCCTCCAAACTTTCATGTGGCTGCTCCTCTCTACCAGCCCCCATACTCTCGCGTGGCGGCTCCTCTCTGTACCATCGTCCCCACACACTTGTGTGGCTGCTTCTCTCTGTAAGGCCAAGCTGTCTCTCTCGCGTGACTGCTCCTTTCTATAAGCCAGGTTAAAGGTAGACGGATTCCAGTCCAGGGTGGTTAAATAAAATATGAAGTTTATTCTGCCATTATTTAAAATACAATGTTTCGACCTATTACAGGTCTATATCAAGTATAAGGTCCCCCCACCCCACAATCTCGCTTGACTTCTTTTCTATAAGCTCCCAACACGCACACTTACGCATGTCTGCTCTTCTCTGTACCACCCCCCACACTCTCGCATGTCTGCTCTTCTCTGTACCACCCCCCACACTCTCGCATGGCTGCTTCCCTCTGTACCACCCCTCACACTCTTGCGGGTCTTCTTCACTTTGTACAAAATTACCCCCCCCCCCCCCACTCACATGGATGCGTCTCTCTGTACCATCCTCCCCACACTCACATGGCTCCTTCTTTGTACCACTTCCCACACTCTTGCTTGGCTTCATTTCTCTGCACCCCCCTACGCTCTCACGAAGGCTGCTTCTCTCTTTACCACCCCCACTTTTTCCTGTGGTTGCTTCTCTTTGTACTACTCTCCCCCCACACTCGCATGTCTTCTTCTCTCTGTACCATCCTCCCCACACTCTCTCATGGCTGCTCCTCTCTGTAAGGTCATGTCGCCTCTCACTTGGCTGCGATGCTCTTGTTTTTCATTAAAAAATTTTTCCACATAAAGGCAGAACAGAGAATGTTCCCGGAGGAGACCACCCTTCATACCCAGCGAGAGGAGCCTCTGCCCCTTCATGATGGTTTGGAGCTTAACAAGCGGAAACTGACGGTCGGTGCTTCTGTCTCCTCCATACATGTGGGTTATGAGCGTTTTGAGACTGGGACTGGACAGGTAATTGCATCAAGAGGGCTTATTGTGAGTTGTCAGATGTGTGGCTGTGTGCAACATCACGGTCTTTGGGGGATATGTGCGGTCTTTGTCATGAAATATAATTCCAGGCAGTCAAAGGGGGTGCTGTGTTGGACGCATTCCTCACACCATTGGAATCTAGTAGGGGAATTCCATTTCTTCTTGTTTTTGTGATGTCCTTTTCTAGAATATTGGGGTATTCTTCATATATTTCCTCCATGTTTCTAGCATTTACAGACCAGGATATTACTTACTGCAGGTGACTCAAACTAGATAAAGAACGTCATTTAACAAAAATTGCTAAGTGCGCAGTGCCACCCCCGACTCTATATCACTGAATATAAGAGCTGAGGACAAAATATCCCACTCACTAGTCTAGAGTTCAAATTGTCCAAAATGTTAGTTAATGAATCCTTAGGGAATATCTCGGCACACTCACTGACAATCCTCTGTGGGTTGCTGCTATCGGTAATGCAGAATATCTCTGCACACTCACTGACAATCCTCTGTGGGTTGCTGCTATCGGTAATGCAGAATATCTCTGCACACTCACTGACAATCCTCTGTGGGTTGTTGCTATCAGTAATGCAGAATATCTCAGCACACTCACTGACAATCCTCTGTGGGCTGCTGCTATCAGTAATGTAGAGTATCGCAGCACACTCACTGACAATCCTCTGTGGGCTGCTGCTATCAGTAATGCAGAGTATCGCAGCTCACTCACTGACAATCCTCTGTGGGCTGCTGCTATCAGTAATGCAGAATATCTCTGCACACTCACTGACAATCCTCTGTGGGTTGCTGCTATCGGTAATACAGAATATCTCGGCACACTCACTGACAATCCTCTGTGGGTTGCTGGTATCAGTAATGCAGAATATCTCGGCACACTCACTGACAATCCTCTGTGGGTTGCTGCTATCGGTAATGCAGAGTATCTCAGCACACTCACTGACAATCCTCTGTGGGTTGCTGCTATCGGTAATGCAGAATATCTCTGCACACTCACTGACAATCCTCTGTGGGTTGTTGCTATCAGTAATGCAGAATATCTCAGCACACTCACTGACAATCCTCTGTGGGCTGCTGCTATCAGTAATGTAGAGTATCGCAGCACACTCACTGACAATCCTCTGTGGGCTGCTGCTATCAGTAATGCAGAGTATCGCAGCTCACTCACTGACAATCCTCTGTGGGCTGCTGCTATCAGTAATGCAGAATATCTCAGCACTCTCACTGACAATCCTCTGTGGGTTGCTGCTATCGGTAATGCAGAATATCTCAGCACACTCACTGACAATCCTCTGTGGGTTGCTACTATCGGTAATGAAGAATATCTCGGCACACTCACTAACAATCCTCTGTGGGTTGCTGGTATCAGTAATGCAGAGGATCTCGGCACACTCACTGACTATCCTCTGTGGGTTGCTGGTATCAGTAATGCAGAGTATCGCAGCTCACTCACTGACAATCCTCTGTGGGCTGCTGCTATCAGTAATGCAGAATATCTCTGCACACTCACTGACAATCCTCTGTGGGTTGCTGCTATCGGTAATACAGAATATCTCGGCACACTCACTGACAATGCTCTGTGGGTTGCTGGTATCAGTAATGCAGAGGATCTCGGCACACTCACTGACAATCCTCTGTGGGTTGCTACTATCGGTAATGCAGAATATCTCGGCACACTCACTGACAATCCTCTGTGGGTTGCTACTATCGGTAATGCAGAATATCTCGGCACACTCACTGACAATCCTCTGTGGGTTGCTGCTATCGGTAATGCAGAATATCTCGGCACACTCACTGACAATCCTCTGTGGGTTGCTGCTATCGGTAATGCAGAGTATCTCGGCACACTCACTGACAATCCTCTGTGGGTTGCTGCTATCGGTAATGCAGAATATCTCAGCACACTCACTGACAATCCTCTGTGGGCTGCTGCTATCAGTAATGCAGAGTATCGCAGCACACTCACTGACAATCCTCTTTGGGCTGCTGCTATCAGTAATGCAGAGTATCGCAGCTCACTCACTGACAATCCTCTGTGGGCTGCTGCTATCAGTAATGCAGAATATCTCGGCACACTCACTGACAATCCTCTGTGGGTTGCTACTATCGGTAATGCAGAGTATCTCGGCACACTCACTGACAATCCTCTGTGGGTTGCTGCTATCGGTAATGCAGAGTATCTCAGCACACTCACTGACAATCCTCTGTGGGTTGCTGCTATCGGTAATGCAGAATATCTCGGCACACTCACTGACAATCCTCTGCGGGTTGCTGCTATCGGTAATGCAGAGTATCTCAGCACACTCACTGACAATCCTCTGTGGGTTGCTGCTATCGGTAATGCAGAGTATCTGAGCACACTCACTGACAATCCTCTGTGGGTTGCTGCTGTCGGTAATGCAGAGTATCTCGGCACACTCACTGACAATCCTCTGTGGGTTGCTGCTATCGGTAATGCAGAGTATCTCAGCACACTCACTGACAATCCTCTGTGGGTTGCTGCTATCGGTAATGCAGAATATCTCGGCACACTCACTGACAATCCTCTGCGGGTTGCTGCTATCGGTAATGCAGAGTATCTGAGTACACTCACTGACAATCCTCTGTGGGTTGCTGCTATCGGTAATGCAGAGTATCTGAGCACACTCACTGACAATCCTCTGTGGGTTGCTACTATCGGTAATGCAGAATATCTCGGCACACTCACTAACAATCCTCTGTGGGTTGCTGGTATCAGTAATGCAGAGGATCTTGGCACACTCACTGACTATCCTCTGTGGGTTGCTGGTATCAGTAATGCAGAGTATCGCAGCTCACTCACTGACAATCCTCTGGGTTGCTGGTATCAGTAATACAGAATATCTCAGCACACTCACTGACAATCCTCTGTGGGTTGCTGCTATCGGTAATGCAGAATATCTCAGCACACTCACTGACAATCCTCTGTGGGTTGCTGCTATCGGTAATGCAGAATATCTCGGCACACTCACTGACAATCCTCTGTGGGTTGCTGCTATCAGTAATGCAGAATATCTCTGCACACTCACTGACAATCCTCTGTGGGTTGCTGCTATCGGTAATACAGAATATCTCGGCACACTCACTGACAATGCTCTGTGGGTTGCTGGTATCAGTAATGCAGAGGGTCTCAGCACACTCACTGACAATCCTCTGTGGGTTGCTACTATCGGTAATGCAGAATATCTCGGCACACTCACTGACAATCCTCTGTGGGTTGCTACTATCGGTAATGCAGAATATCTCGGCACACTCACTGACAATCCTCTGTGGGTTACTGCTATCGGTAATGCAGAATATCTCGGCACACTCACTGACAATCCTCTGTGGGTTGCTGCTATCGGTAATGCAGAGGATCTCGGCACACTCACTGACAATCCTCTGTGGGTTGCTGCTATCGGTAATGCAGAATATCTCAGCACACTCACTGACAATCCTCTGTGGGCTGCTGCTATCAGTAATGCAGAGTATCGCAGCACACTCACTGACAATCCTCTGGGCTGCTGCTATCAGTAATGCAGAGTATCGCAGCTCACTCACTGACAATCCTCTGTGGGCTGCTGCTATCAGTAATGCAGAATATCTCGGCACACTCACTGACAATCCTCTGTGGGTTGCTACTATCGGTAATGCAGAATATCTCGGCACACTCACTGACAATCCTCTGTGGGTTGCTGCTATCGGTAATGCAGAATATCTCGGCACACTCACTGACAATCCTCTGTGGGTTGCTGCTATCGGTAATGCAGAATATCTCGGCACACTCACTGACAATCCTCTGTGGGTTGCTGCTATCAGTAATGCAGAATATCTCTGCACACTCACTGACAATCCTCTGTGGGTTGCTGCTATCGGTAATACAGAATATCTCGGCACACTCACTGACAATGCTCTGTGGGTTGCTGGTATCAGTAATGCAGAGGGTCTCAGCACACTCACTGACAATCCTCTGTGGGTTGCTACTATCGGTAATGCAGAATATCTCGGCACACTCACTGACAATCCTCTGTGGGTTGCTACTATCGGTAATGCAGAATATCTCGGCACACTCACTGACAATCCTCTGTGGGTTGCTGCTATCGGTAATGCAGAATATCTCGGCACACTCACTGACAATCCTCTGTGGGTTGCTGCTATCGGTAATGCAGAGGATCTCGGCACACTCACTGACAATCCTCTGTGGGTTGCTGCTATCGGTAATGCAGAATATCTCAGCACACTCACTGACAATCCTCTGTGGGCTGCTGCTATCAGTAATGCAGAGTATCGCAGCACACTCACTGACAATCCTCTGTGGGCTGCTGCTATCAGTAATGCAGAGTATCGCAGCTCACTCACTGACAATCCTCTGTGGGCTGCTGCTATCAGTAATGCAGAATATCTCGGCACACTCACTGACAATCCTCTGTGGGTTGCTACTATCGGTAATGCAGAATATCTCGGCACACTCACTGACAATCCTCTGTGGGTTGCTGCTATCGGTAATGCAGAATATCTCGGCACACTCACTGACAATCCTCTGTGGGTTGCTGGTATCAGTAATGCAGAATATCTCGGCACACTCACTGACAATCCTCTGTGGGTTGCTGGTATCAGTAATGCAGAGTATCTGAGCACACTCACTGACAATCCTCTGTGGGTTGCTGCTATCGGTAATGCAGAATATCTCGGCACACTCACTGACAATCCTCTGTGGGTTGCTGCTATCGGTAATGCAGAATATCTTGGCACACTCACTGACAATCCTCTGTGGGCTGCTGCTATCAGTAATGCAGAATATCTCGGCACACTCACTGACAATCCTCTGTGGGTTGCTGGTATCAGTAATGCAGAGTATCTCGGCACACTCACTGACAATCCTGTGTGGGTTGCTGCTATCGGTAATGCAGAATATCTTGGCACACTCACTGACAATCCTCTGTGGGTTGCTGCTGTCGGTAATGCAGAGTATCTCGGCACACTCACTGACAATCCTCTGTGGGTTGCTGCTATCGGTAATGCAGAGTATCTCAGCACACTCACTGACAGTCCTCTGTGGGTTGCTGCTATCGGTAATGCAGAATATCTCGGCACACTCACTGACAATCCTCTGTGGGTTGCTGCTATCGGTAATGCGGAATATCTCAGCACACTCACTGACAATCCTCTGTGGGTTGCTGCTATCGGTAATGCAGAGTATCTCAGCACACTCACTGACAATCCTCTGTGGGTTGCTGCTATCGGTAATGCAGAATATCTTGCCACACTCACTGACAATCCTCTGTGGGTTGCTGCTATCGGTAATGCAGAATATCTTGGCACACTCACTGACAATCCTCTGTGGGTTGCTGCTATCGGTAATGCAGAATATCTTGGCACACTCACTGACAATCCTCTGTGGGTTGCTGCTGTCGGTAATGCAGAGTATCTCGGCACACTCACTGACAATCCTCTGTGGGTTGCTGCTATCGGTAATGCAGAGTATCTCAGCACACTCACTGACAATCCTCTGTGGGTTGCTGCTATCGGTAATGCAGAATATCTCGGCACACTCACTGACAATCCTCTGTGGGTTGCTGCTATCGGTAATGCAGAGTATCTGAGCACACTCACTGACAATCCTCTGTGGGTTGCTGCTATCGGTAATGCAGAGTATCTGAGCACACTCGCTGACAATCCTCTGTGGGTTGCTACTATCGGTAATGCAGAGTATCTCGGCACACTGACTGACAATCCTCTGTGGGTTGCTGGTATCAGTAATGCGGAATATCTCAGCACACTCACTGACAATCCTCTGTGGGTTGCTGCTATCGGTAATGCAGAATATCTTGCCACACTCACTGACAATCCTCTGTGGGTTGCTGCTATCGGTAATGCAGAATATCTTGGCACTCTCACTGACAATCCTCTGTGGGTTGCTGCTATCGGTAATGCAGAATATCTTGGCACACTCACTGACAATCCTCTGTGGGTTGCTGCTGTCGGTAATGCAAAGTATCTCGGCACACTCACTGACAATCCTCTGTGGGTTGCTGCTATCGGTAATGCAGAGTATCTCAGCACACTCACTGACAATCCTCTGTGGGTTGCTGCTATCGGTAATGCAGAATATCTCGGCACACTCACTGACAATCCTCTGCGGGTTGCTGCTATCGGTAATGCAGAGTATCTGAGCACACTCACTGACAATCCTCTGTGGGTTGCTGCTATCGGTAATGCAGAGTATCTGAGCACACTCACTGACAATCCTCTGTGGGTTGCTGCTATCGGTAATGCAGAGTATCTGAGCTAAGTGCTCCGTGATCCATCACATTACCAAACTATGGAAGGTTCAAAGAACATAAGGAAAGCAGTGATCCTGCGCTTTACCAAGGCATCGTCCTTCTTCCTCAGGGAAGGGAGAGGAGGGAGGAGCTCTGCCTCTAGCCCCGCCTCCAGCTCTTCCCTCCTCCCATCTACATAGAATTGTATCTCCTCTCAATGATGGGAAAGTCTTCACTGACTACCGATTTTACCTCAGAATTGAGAATTTTAAGAATTATCAGTTTTGGTTGAGAAATAAGCAGATTACTCTGATGAGAGCTATGACAAAGTGTGAACTATTGATTTAGGAAATAAACATTGAAATGACGGTTATGCTGTGAGGGCCCAGCAGTGCACTGCTGAAGGTAAGATTGGGACGGTTATGCTGTGAGGGCCCAGCATTGCACTGCTGAAGGAAAGATTGGGACGGTTATGCTGTGAGGGCCCAGCATTGCACTGCTGAAGGTAAGATTGGGACGGTTATGCTGTGAGGGCCCAGCATTGCACTGCTGAAGGTAAGATTGGGACGGTTATGCTGTGAGGGCCCAGCATTACACTGCTGAAGGTAAGATTGGGACGGTTATGCTGTGAGGGCCCAGCAGTGCACTGCTGAAGGTAAGATTGGGACGGTTATGCTGTGAGGGCCCAGCATTGCACTGCTGAAGGTAAGATTGGGACGGTTATGCTGTGAGGGCCCAGCATTGCACTGCTGAAGGTAAGATTGGGACGGTTATGCTGTGAGGGCCCAGCAGTGCACTGCTGAAGGTAAGATTGGGACGGTTATGCTGTGAGGGCCCAGCAGTGCACTGCTGAAGGTAAGATTGGGACGGTTATGCTGTGAGGGCCCAGCATTGCACTGCTGAAGGTAAGATTGGGACGGTTATGCTGTGAGGGCCCAGCATTGCACTGCTGAAGGTAAGATTGGGACGGTTATGCTGTGAGGGCCCAGCATTGCACTGCTGAAGGTAAGATTGGGACGGTTATGCTGTGAGGGCCCAGCATTACACTGCTGAAGGTAAGATTGGGACGGTTATGCTGTGAGGGCCCAGCAGTGCACTGCTGAAGGTAAGATTGGGACGGTTATGCTGTGAGGGCCCAGCATTGCACTGCTGAAGGTAAGATTGGGACGGTTATGCTGTGAGGGCCCAGCATTGCACTGCTGAAGGTAAGATTGGGACGGTTATGCTGTGAGGGCCCAGCATTGCACTGCTGAAGGTAAGATTGGGACGGTTATGCTGTGAGGGCCCAGCATTGCACTGCTGAAGGTAAGATTGGGACGGTTATGCTGTGAGGGCCCAGCTTTGCACTGCTGAAGGTAAGATTGGGACGGTTATGCTGTGAGGGCCCAGCTTTGCACTGCTGAAGGTAAGATTGGGACGGTTATGCTGTGAGGGCCCAGCTTTGCACTGCTGAAGGTAAGATTGGGAGAAACGCCCATCTCTTTATTCTCAGGATCAGGTGTTTGAGAGGTTTGACCCTTCTGAGAATAGTGTTCGGTGTGAATATCCCTTTACGAGAAGACTGTGATGACTCTTTTCTTGCTTATTGTCTGTTTTCGGCAGGTTTCTGTGCATTATAACCCTCTGGATTTTGAGCCGGTGAACTTCTTTGCCCTTGGCTCCCCTATTGGCATGTTCCTTACAGTGCGAGGCATAAATAGAATTGATGAGAACTATAGACTGCCGACCTGTAAAGGATTCTTCAACATTTACCACCCAGTATGTTGTTATGAGCGAGGCTCCTTCAGTCCATATCTGTAGGAATGTCCTAAGACATGATGCCATTGGTTTCTCTCTGCAGCTGGATCCTGTTGCCTATAGATTGGAACCAATGATTCTGCCAGACCTGGATCTAAAGCCCCTCTTAGTCCCACATCACAAGGGCAGAAAGCGCTTACACCTTGGTATGTGACTTGTACTCCATGTTTGTAGATAGTTTTCGGCATGAGTTGGCTCTGCGATGGCCATGATGCACATATCTTTCTGTTTGGCAGAGTTGAAGGAAAGCCTGAGCCGCATGGGATCTGACCTCAAGCATGGCTTCATCAGCTCTCTCCGCTCGGCATGGCAGACTCTGAATGAATTTGCCCGCGCTCACACGTCTTCATCTCAGCTCCAGGCAGAGCTGGAAAAAGTCGCTGATCAAATTCAGGAGGAGGAGGATAAACAGGAAGTGGAAGGTAACTGCACGCTGCGTACAAAACCCTAAAAATGCTCCGGGGCACCAAAACTGAACCCCTCCTTGTTACTTAAATTTCAGCTGAAAAGCTAGAGAGCTCTGAGCCCTGGCGAGAAGAGGATCTGTCTGTGAAGATTGGCATGTTGAACGGGGGACGCCGGATTGACTACGTCCTTCAGGAGAAACCTATTGAGAGCTTTAATGAATATTTGTTTGCGCTACAGAGTCACCTCTGCTACTGGTGAGTGTTGGAGTGTGGGGTGTCTACATGAGAGAACTAGAGAGGTCCAAGGAAGAAGTGAATGCAGATCAGCAAAGGTAAAATCTTCTCTTTATTAGGAACCATTAAAAATATATGCAAGAAGTCTAACACATCCCGAGACCGTGAAAGTAACTAACGCGTTTCTGGCACCACCAAACAGCCATAATCATGGTGTATCTAGACAAAATAATTAGTGCTCTCACAGCACAGACACAACAAACAATGTCATTAAATAGTGATCCATGTGGAGTAACATCAAGTGATCTGCAAAGTCTGGAAGAGGAGAAAAAAAAGAAATGAATGATGCATATGAGAATAACATCTCCAGAGTATAAGAATAAAATAACTGATTAATTGTGCTACATGATTTCTCTACAGAGATTAAAAAAAAGGGACTGGAGAATGTAGATTGAGAATCTGCCAAGAGCCTCTATTGTGACAAGTCACTCTCCACCATGAGCCTTTATCGTGACAAGTCGTCCTCCACCACTAGCCTCTATTGTGACAGGTTTTTCTCCACCTCCGCCATGAGCCTCTATCGTGACAAGTCGTTCTCCACTTCCAGCACTAGCCACTGTCAAGACAAGTCGTTTTCCACCATCGCCACGAGTCTCTATCGTGACAAGTAGTAATCTGCCATGAGCCTCTATCGTAACAAGTCGTTCTCTACTTTTGCCACAAGCCTCTATCGTAAGAAGTCGTTCTCTACCTCCACCACTAGCCTCTATTTTGACAAGTCGTTTTCCACCTCCACCATGACACTCTATCATGACAAGTAGTTCTCGACCTCTGCCATGAGCCTCTATCTTGACAAGTCATTCTCCACCTCCTCCACGAGCTTCTATCGTGACTAGTCGTTCTCACCTCCACCACGACCATCTGTCGTGACAGGTCATTCTCCACCCCCGCCACAAGCCTCTATCATGACAAGTCTTTCTCCACTTCCACCATGTGACTCTTCAGTTGCATATTGCCATACTCTAAGACCCTTGGGCACCATCTTAGGCCCCGTTCCACAGTTCCATTTTTTATGTCCGTATGCGGTGAGTTTTTTAAGGACCGCAAATAGGGACATACACGTACCCATTGTATTCAATGGTGGTGCGCACATGTCATGTTTTACGCAAGGACTTCGCGCAACAGGGACAAAATGCGTGCCACACACTGATGACATCGGAGGTGTCCTCAGCGTGACATGTCCCAGCGCCTGGATAAAAGTGGTACAGTTCGCACTGATCCCAGGTACCAGCTGCTGAAGGCTGCTCTCATCATTGTCTCCTGCTCGCACTGAGATCAGCACGACCAGGAGACAATGGTTGGAGTTGTATTCAGCACCTACTGTGTACATCCTGTGTAAAATTAAGAATTAAATAAAATAAATGGCATGGGCTCCCTCGCAATTTTCATAAACAGCAGAGGGAAAGCCACCTGCTGGGGGCTGATATTACTAGCCAAGGAAAGGGGCCATTGACCCTAAGGGGTCAAGAGTCCCGACTGCATGTCTAGTGGTAACAAGACACCTGTCCAGCTTCAAAGCGATACAACCCCCCACCAGCTAGCTAGCTAGCTCCTACATCAAGACCACCTGTGGATCCAAACCATGTGGTCAGCTTTGTTCAGACAGATAGGAATTCCATATCGAGTTATACGTCGTAGCCGCACATCGTGTATATTTTCGATATCCCCAGGATATGGCGAATGTCCGCCAGGGTCTCGACCCATTCTAGCCCCTTGGGATAGGGAGATACGTAGAATAGCTAGCAGGAAACGGATAGTACAGCTGTGATTAGTCTCCACGCGTAGCAGGTGCCCAGCTGCATCCTATGACACCAGAACCGCCTCCATAGGATCGTCCATTAAGGAGTTATGACCTATCTGAAGTTTTGGAGTTCTTATCTGCCAGGGGCAGTCAGGTTTAGCCCAGAGGGCAGCAGGGGTGTTACCCATAGGAGATATAAGCTAGAGTAAAGCCATGTATCTCTCTCTCTGAATGCACGCGAAACTACTTAGAACAGGGGGGCTCATGTCGAGTAACGTGCTGCGAAGGACCTAGGAACCCGCTGGAAGTTCACGCCCACATCAGGCCCAGCATACACATGGTTAACAGACCGGGCTTATATAGAATAAGAACTGGTGACATCTCTACCGGATTGATAAGGTTCTGTTTCACTTGGGCTAGTGAAAGGGGTCTCTCAACCTGTCAGGGGTGTGAGCGAGTGTGGTGCTACGTCATTGACTGAGTGGGCCACCTCTTTTCACTCCCTGTGCCTTCCTGGGCTCGTGAGGACAGGGGGTGTCTGTATGAGTTGGTTTGTCTGTACATCGATTGCAACCAGCGATTATTTTAAGAGCACTATTTTGTTTAGTTACACCATGGACAAGAATGCTTACATGCACCAGAAACGCATTGGTGCTTTTTATATCTGCTTATATCTTAGACTTCTTGTATATATTTTTAACAGTTCCCAATAAATGGAAGGTTTTACCTTTGTTGAGCTGGATACACTTCTTTTGGATCCTTCTCTATTACGCGTAGACAGTGGCGACCTTCTGTAATCCAAAGCTAACTATCAATGATGAGTCTGCAGCTTCTGTGACCTGGGCTGGTCTTGGTATCCCTCTCTGCGGTGGTAGCACAAGTCTCCCCATTCCAGACTCGCTTCGCTGTTTATCTGCTTTATAATCTCCTTGAAGGAATGTGGTTATGTAGTAAATCTGTTGCCACTACACACAGAATAGTGTTGGCTGTGGCTTTTCCTGGATTGTTTGGGTAGATGCTTCACATGCCAGGCATCATCGACCAGGAAGCCCACACAGGGTGGTTTCATCTTGGGGTCATATTTTTGGGACTATAAGATGCACACCAGATTTAGACAGCAGAAAATAGGAAAAACTACCTCATCTCAAAGCAGCATAATGTAGGCAAAGAGACCCTGAATCCAATGCTGTATCACTTAGATAGTTGTGACTTTAGATGTAGCACGAAGCAGAACTGAGAATGCTGCCACTGCCCCCACCACAGCTGACCCCGCCTACACCAGAGCGGAACCCACCCCCCACCACAGCTGTCCCCATGCACACCACAGCTGACCCCGCCCACCCCATCACAGCTAATCCTGCCCCCACCACAGCTGTCCCCGCCCAAACCACAGCTGATCCCACCCCCGCCACACCTGTCCCTGCCCGCACCACAGCTGACCCCGCCCACCCCCATCACAGTTAATCCTGCCCCCACCACAGCTGTCCCCGCCCAAACCACAGCTGATCCCACCCCCACCACACCTGTCCCTGCCCGCACCACAGCTGACCCCGCCCACCCCCATCACAGCTAATCCTGCCCCCACCACAGCTGTCCCCGCCCAAACCACAGCTGATCCCACCCCCACCACACCTGTCCCTGCCCGCACCACAGCTGACCCCGCCCACCCCCATCACAGCTAATCCTGCCCCCACCACAGCTGTCCCCGCCCAAACCACAGCTGATCCCACCTCCACCACACCTGTCCCTGCCCGCACCACATCTGACCCCGCCCACCCCCATCACAGCTAATCCTGTCCTGCCCCACCACAGCTGTCCAAACCACAGCTGATCCCACCCCCGCCACACCTGTCCCTGCCCAAACCACAGCTGATCCCACCCCCACTACACCTGTCCCTGCCCCCACCACAGCTGTCCCCACCCAAACCACAGCTGATCCCACCCCCACCACACCTGTCCCTGCCCGCACCACATCTGACCCCGCCCACCCCATCACAGCTAATCCTGCCCCCACCACAGCTGTCCTCGCCCAAACCACAGCTGATCCCACCCCCACCACACCTGTCCCTGCCCAAACCACAGCTGATCCCACCTACACCAGAGCGGAACCCACCCCCCACCAGAGCTGAAGCCGTCACCACCACAGCTGTCCCCATGCACACCACAGCTGACCCCGCCCACCCCATCACAGCTAATCCTGCCCCCACCACAGCTGTCCCCGCCCAAACCACAGCTGATCCCACCCCCGCCACACCTGTCCCTGCCCGCACCACAGCTGACCCCGCCCACCCCCATCACAGTTAATCCTGCCCCCACCACAGCTGTCCCCGCCCAAACCACAGCTGATCCCACCCCCACCACACCTGTCCCTGCCCGCACCACAGCTGACCCCGCCCACCCCCATCACAGCTAATCCTGCCCCCACCACAGCTGTCCCCGCCCAAACCACAGCTGATCCCACCCCCACCACACCTGTCCCTGCCCGCACCACAGCTGACCCCGCCCACCCCATCACAGCTAATCCTGCCCCCACCACAGCTGTCCCCGCCCAAACCACAGCTGATCCCACCTCCACCACACCTGTCCCTGCCCACACCACATCTGACCCCGCCCACCCCCATCACAGCTAATCCTGTCCTGCCCCACCACAGCTGTCCAAACCACAGCTGATCCCACCCCCGCCACACCTGTCCCTGCCCAAACCACAGCTGATCCCACCCCCACCACACCTGTCCCTGCCCCCACCACAGCTGTCCCCACCCAAACCACAGCTGATCCCACCCCCACCACACCTGTCCCTGCCCGCACCACATCTGACCCCGCCCACCCCCATCACAGCTAATCCTGCCCCCACCACAGCTGTCCTCGCCCAAACCACAGCTGATCCCACCCCCACCACACCTGTCCCTGCCCAAACCACAGCTGATCCCACCCACCCCATCACAGCTAATCCTGCCCCCACCACAGCTGTCCTCGCCCAAACCACAGCTGATCCCACCCCCACCACACCTGTCCCTGCCCAAACCACAGCTGATCCCACCCCCACCACACCTGTCCCTGCCCGCACCACAGCTGACCCCGCCCACCCCATCACAGCTAATCCTGCCCCCACCACAGCTGTCCCCGCCCAAACCACAGCTGATCCCACCCCCACCACACCTGTCCCTGCCCGCACCACATCTGACCCCGCCCACCCCCATCACAGCTAATCCTGCCCCCACCACAGCTGTCCTCGCCCAAACCACAGCTGATCCTGCCCGCACCACAGCTGACCCCGCCCACCCCATCACAGCTAATCCTGCCCCCACCACAGCTGTCCTCGCCCAAACCACAGCTGATCCCACCCCCACCACACCTGTCCCTGCCCAAACCACAGCTGATCCCACCCCCACCACACCTGTCCCTGCCCGCACCACAGCTGACCCCGCCCACCCCCATCACAGCTAATCCTGCCCCCACCACAGCTGTCCCCGCCCAAACCACAGCTGATCCCACCCCCACCACACCTGTCCCTGCCCGCACCACAGCTGACCCCGCCCACCCCATCACAGCTAATCCTGCCCCCACCACAGCTGTCCCCGCCCAAACCACAGGTGATCCCACCCCCACCACACCTGTCCCTGCCCAAACCACAGCTGATCCCACCCCCACCACACCTGTCCCTGCCCGCACCACAGCTGACCCCACCCACACGAGGCTCTGTATGAATATTGACAAACTTTTAAGTTTTATGCCCTTAAATTAGAAAGTTATGTTACATAAAATAGTTAATAAATTACATTTCCCACATGTCTACCTTACATCAGCACAATTTTTGAAACTTAATTTTTTTTGTCAGGAAGTTATAAGGATTAAAAGTTGACAAGTGATTTCTCATTTTTCCAACAAAATAACAAAATTTTCAAATCATTTTTTTAGGGACCACATCATATTTGAAGTGACTTAGAGGGGCCTTTATGACAGAAAATGCCCAAAAGTGACACCATACTAAAAACTGCACCCCTCAAGATGCTCAAAACCACATTCAAAAGGTTTATTAACCCTTCAGGTGCTTCACAGGAATTAATGGAATGTGGAAGGAAAAAATGAACATTTCACTTTTCACAAAAATGTTACTTTAGACCCAGTTTTTTTTCATTTTCACAAGGATAACAGGAGAAAATGGACCACAAAATTTGCTGTGCAATTTCTCCTGAGTACGCCAATACCCCAAATGTGGGGGAAAACCACTGTTTGGACGCACGGCAGGGCTTCAGAGGGAAGGAGTGCCATTTGACTTTTTGAAAGCAAAATTTGCTGGAATAATTCACTGATGCAATGTCTCGTTTGGAGAGCCCCTGATGTGCCTAAACAGTGGAACCCCCCCACAAGTGACACCATACTGGAAACTAAACCCCTCAGGGAATTTATCTAGATGTGTAGTGAGCACCTTGAACCCCCAGGTGCTTCACAGAAGTTTATAACTTTGAGCCATGAAAATACAAAAATCAAATTTTTCCCATAAAATAGTTTTTAGCCCAAAATGTTGCATTTTCACAAGGGTAACAGGAGAAATTGCACCAAATAATTAGTTGTTTAATTTCTCTTGAGTACGCCAATACCCCATATGTGGGGGAAAATTACTGTTTGGGCCCACGGCAGAGTTCGAAAGGGAAGGAGCGCCATTTGACTTTTTAAATGCAAAATTTGCTGGACTAATTAGCGGACACCATGTCACGTTTGGGGAACCCCTGATATGCCTAAACAGTGGAAAGTAAATCCCCCACAAGTGACACCATTTTGGAAATTAGACCCATCAGGGAACTTATTTAGATGTGTGGTGAGCACCTTGAACCCCCCAATTGCTTCACAGAAATTTTTAATGTTGAGTTGTGAAAATAAAAAAAATCTATGGGGGGAAACTACTTTTGGGGCACAGTGCAAAGCTCAGAAGGGAAGAAGCACCGTATTAGGGTTCAGATTTTGCTGGACTTGTTTGAGAGTGCCATGTCTCAGTGGCAGAGCTCCTGAGGTGCCGGAACAGCAGGACACCCCCATAAGTGACCCCATTTTACAAGCTACTCCTCTCAATGAATTGATCTAGAGGTGCAGAGATCATATCGATGTGGTAATCTCATGTGGTGTATGGCGGGGTGCTGTACTCCTGGCAGTATACAGTGTGTCTCGCTGTGGCCAGTTTTCTGTCAGGAGAAGAGTCCTCTCTTCTCGAATTACACACCCACATGAAACTCCATAATATAATGTTTTTCCAGTAAATGCCTCCAGGTAGAGGGTGATGATGGTGGTAGTAGTTTGTGCACCAGAGCCCCAGTCATAAAGAAGCCTTAAGAACTTAAACAGAAGTCTCTTTACTGAAGAAAATGGGGCAAATTGTTATTCACAAACGGTAAGGAGCTGAGGTACAGGAGGACGCTCACGGCTGCAGACAGGCCGATCCTGGTAACCTCTGCTTTCATCAGATCTGAATATTTCTTCCTCAGCACTGTGCTCTGTTTTTGCCCTGAGGTAATTCTACCTCCTAGAGATGCAATTGTAATCTTCCTAATATGAAGACTATCAGTTCCCCTTATTGTGTCTGTCCCCTTTTTAAGCGCAGCAGTCAGGGAGAAGGTAGGTAATTCCTTCACCTACAAAATGGCTTCCTCTTCTCAAAATGTCTGGCCTCCAACTGCCACTTCAATCCTTAACTACCTCAGAGGATTTAGCTCCTCCCACTCCCATGTGACTGTGAGAGCTGCCGTCATTGGCTGACTGCCCAGAGAGGCCTTTGTTCCAGAAGCTTCTGCATATTAAACAGAGCTGGGTCACATGATCAAGCCTGTTAGAGGAAGATTAACCCTTTTTGTGCTGCCTGTCAGCAGGTCTCACAATGTATTTAAAATGCACAGTTTACACACAAGAACACAGCATTTATATGACACACTATATATCCGGTATCCCATACAAATGGCCACTTTGTGGGATACCACATTGACACCAAAGGTGGGTCACAGAATTTTATATCATTGGGCAGTGAAGGAAAAATAATTACATATTTACCACCAAAATTTTGTTTTAGCCCCAGATTTTACATTTTCACAGTGGGAAATGGGTAAAAATGGCACCAAAATTTGTCACACAATTTCTGCTGAATATAAAAATCCCCCATATGTGGCTGTACAGTACTGCTTAGCCACGCAGCGAGACTTGGGAGGGAAGGAGCGCAGATTTTCATAGAATGGTTTGCAGACTCCATATACAAAGCCCCTAGGTGATGGCAGAGCAGAATCCCCCCTCAAGTGACCAAGTTTTGGAAGTTATACTCCTTTGGGAATTTATTTACAGGTGTAGTGACGATTTTGACTCAATGGATGTTTTCCAGAAACAAGCAGCAGTGGATGTTGCTGAGTAAAAATTGCAAACTGCCATTTTAGTGACCAGTACGTTGTAGTGACCAGTACGTTGTAGTGAGCAGTACGTTGTAGTGAGCAGTACATTGTAGTCCCCAGTACATTCTTCTGGAGACACGCACCTGTAAATTAGGCGAACTCACATTGCTACAGAAATGTCAAGCATGTGGATGCTAAATGTGGTTTCAGCACACTGGGGCTCAGAAGGGAGGAGACATTTGGATTTTGGAGCTCAGAATTTGCTGAATTTCTTTTAGGGGCTGAGGAGCAATTTTCACATTTCCAGAGCCTTTGTGCTACCAGTAACATGGAAGCCCCCTATATTTCTGTTAACAGATGACGGACCTTTGTGGGGACTTGCTTTTTTTGTAGCTTGATTGGAAGCTTTTGGTAGGAACATTTTACATAACATTTGGGATCACATTTATTCGGCTGAGCACTTACATTGGGGTTTCAATCTAAATCTCCGAGTGACATGATTGAGATGAAACCCCCGAGATATCCATTCATTCGAGATATTCAGTTGAGGCAGCAGAGTTACTCTAGACTCCGTCTGGCCTCTGTTCAGTGGTGTCCTTATTTTCAAATGTGTACAAAACTGTGGCAGACCACGCTTTTCTGCACACCTAAAAAAACGGACACTGCTGGATCACAAGCCAGATGGTGTCCACGGTGCCTCCATCTTCCTCATTGCAGGGAATATGCTGCCAGGATTTCCGTCTGAATCACGTATTTCAGAAATTTACACGGAAACCCCGGTGTGAGTGCTCAGCGCAGAGCGCAGGATAAATGTGAGCCGAGCCATACTTCGATCTTTGAGAGGCGGAATGAACAAATCAGTAGCAGGTGAAGAATTGATTTTATTTATTTTTTACGCCGTTCCTCGTGCGGTATAAGTGATGAGATTACTTTATTCTTCGGCTCGGTGCGATTACAGCGATACCAGATACATATGGGGTTTTTATGATTGACAGCTGTCACACTAAAAGATGCTTTTTTTTTTTTTGCATCGCCATATGTTCAGAGCTATAATGTTTCCATATTTCTGCCGACAGAGTCATGTGACGGCTTGTTTTTTGCAGGACAAGTTGATGTTTTTATTGGTGCCATTTTCGATTTTGATTTTTGTGAGGCAGCGTTCGTAGTAGAATTGATAAGGCAGCGTTATTCTTCGGGTCGATACGGTTACATTGATAGCACATTTATATTGTTTTTTATGTTTTGGCTCTTTTACACAATAAAAACTATTTTTATAGAATAAATAATTCTTATTGTTTCTCTTTATCCTGAGAGCGCCGCGTCTCTTATTTTTCCGCTGACGTACCTGTATGGCTAGGCTTTTTGATCTCGTGTTATTCATCTTTGTGTTCTGCAGTATAATGATTAAGCATCATTTTTTCCTCGTGTTTTTTTTTACAGTGTTCATTGAAGGGGTTAACTAGTGGGACTGTTTTATAGGTCAGGTCGTTCCGGACTCTGCAATACCAAATATGTGTACTTCTTCTTTTTTTTTTTTACATAAATAAATGTATTTATTGGTATATGTGTGTTTTTCTTTTTTTTTTCTTTATTTTGGGATTATTTTTTTTTTAATAATTTTCAATTTTTTAAAACTTTTCTTTAACCTTTTGACCCTGTCCCAGAATAACTTTTCCAGCCCTGATTGCTAATTGCTTTTGCATTGCGGGGCATTAGATCAGTCCATGGCAGGCAGGGAGGAGGCGTCAGGTGCTGCTCTGACAGGAGCTTACAGGCCACCATCCCTGGGTGACCCTGCGGCCATCTTTCTGGCTGGGTCACCATGGCTGGGTCCCTCTTTCTGGCTGGGTCCCTCTGCGATGCTCCTGGATGTGGCTGTCACTATTGACAGTGGCATCAGAGGTGTTGGTGCTGGCACTGATCGCGGGCGCTGCTGCAGGGTGTCAGCTCTCATGTAACACAAAGGGGAAATGTTTCTATTGGTTTTCCTTCTGTGATGCTGACATGGCCGCTTCACTCCAAACTTCACTCAGCATCACACAAACCTCTACCTAGGTTGAGCGTATAAGGGCATACGGCCGTATGTTCAATGAATTACTGGAAACAGATTGCACTTGGACAAATGTTATTCAATGGGGTCGTGCAGATGAACAATTTTATTTCACTAACTGAGTGTGCATGTGGAAGAAAGCTCTACATGCGCGATTACCCTGAGATAGTCGGATGAGACTAACCCATTCTAGTTTATGGCTGCACAAAAAGCAATCGGATTCCACAGTACAGCATCCAATTGTTACGGATGCATTGCAGTTCTGTAATATAGGAAACTAAACTGCCGTCCACCGGCCTGGCCGTCTTTAGAAAGACCACATGGACCAGGGCTCATACTACTGAACACCTGTACTCCTTCCCCCTGGGCAGAATACTACTCAACACAGGATGAGGGTAACACAGTGTGCTGATACTTTATCGGATCACCAACAGCCAACAACATAAAGTACAGTCCCAGCAAATACACAAGATGGTGCAAATGCCTGGAAACATCTGGACTTCGGAGCTTCCAGGGCCAACTACCCTAACCTGTAGCACCTCGCTTTTGGCGGGCACCCACAGAGAGGAGGTAGCAGTAAGCTTAGGAAGCTGACAGTCCATTGAGGTATGTGGCCAGGTGACCTGGTTGTCCCAACCTGGCTTCTCCAAACATCTCCATAGGTTCAGTGATGGGCGGTGGATCAAATCTGTATTCCTCCAGTTGGAGACATTGTGCATTGGCTGCTGTCCTGTAGAGTCTTACTGGAGAAGCAAGGAGGTCCCTTTTTTACCCACAGCTGTCCTTCAAGGTACTATCCACAAGTTTGGGGGAAGGTGGTGTCCCTAATTGTTCGAGTGTTCAATTAACCTACATATTTTGTCCTCCCATGTTTGTAGAATAACAGGTTGCAGGGGCTGATACAATAGCTAGTCAACAGGCATTCAACAAATATCGATTGATCAATCTGCGTCTTTATCCTCCAAGGATAGTAGAATAATAATCTGCAGGGACTGATACAATAGGTCATCAGCAGGCATTCAACAAATCTATATACAACAAGGCAACCTACCTACAACAAGAGGGAGCGTACAGGCTCATATGAACCATGGCTCATGTCCAGGAGCCTACCGAATAATATGTCTGGCATAATTAAGAATAACCTTGGTGTCGTCACACTGGGTAAAAAAATGGATTCTACATGGTTGACAAACGAGAAAAAATGAATCACACTTTTTTTATGAAACTCTGAATGTTTTTTTTATACAGTCGTGTGACCCTACCCTAAGACTTTCTAGTCAAGGAGTTTGGGCCTGGATTTTGCATAATATTAGGCATATCTGATGTTATACCTCTCTTGATGGGACCTTCTTGACTCAAAGAATGTTGAAATGGAGACCCGTAAGGTGTGAAAAAGGGAAGAAGCAAAGTGTCTAATCTGAATATAATGGAATAATGAAAGCCAATGGAGAGAGAACTTTGATTTCAACTTGTCATAGGAGTACGGAGTACTAGTCTTATAATTGATTAAGAAGGCCACGCTGAGCCCACAACCCAGTCAATGTGGGTGCCAGGCTCTTAGGGAAGTTTGGGTAGAATATAAAAGGGAGTAATAGAAGAGTTTGTGGAGGCCAAATTGATCTTTCTGAAACAAACTCTCTATATATCTCTGAGAGTCACTGGACCAAGAAGATTGTTTGAAGGGGGGTTATAGAATCCATTTCATATCACAGAGTTAGGGTGGGCTGTGGTCAGCCTTCATTTTTCAAATTCCATCCATTTTGTGTAGGCTGGTTTAGAAGACCAGCCTGGTATTCTGTGTAGGGGCAGTGCCCAGTAATAATGTATACAGTGGGGAGCCACCAGGCCTCCTGTGTTTTTAAAAGCCAATAAGATTGATTTTGGAATCCTATGGCGCTTTTTTACCCGTATCAACTTCAGGGTAGCGGCCTGAAGGGCCCATAATTCCCCTGAAGGAATGAATATGGGTAAGGTCTCATATAGATAAAGTAATTTGGGGGGGGGGTTGGGCATTTTTATCGCTGTGATGCGGACAAATAGAGAGAGGGGAAAAGACATTCATCTCTGTTATGGGGACCATATTTCTTTGCAGAGTGTAGAAAAGTGATTTGTTTGTGGTCAGTACAAAGGACTAGCACAGGATTTATTCCTTTCAAAGTTGAGAATAACCTCGGCACTCAGAGTTCAATTAAGAATGATTTTTAATGCAGTCCAAAAATTAACATAAACGTTTTGGTCAATCTGACCTTCATCAGTAAACTGACTGTTTTCGAATAATAAGACATGGATAAAAGGAATAGGACCCAGTGTCTCAAATAGTGTGCACAGCACCAGGAACCAGTGGTGGACACCGCGTTCCTCCCTGACTTCAGCAGCTATATTCCACTTACACCCCGTTGGGTTTGAGAGTCACGCTATTTGAGACAATGGGTCCGATTCCTTTTATCCATGTCTTAGTATCCGAAAGCAGTCGGTTTACTGAGGAAGGTCAGATCGACCAAAACATTTGGTAATTTTTGGACTGCATTAAAAATCTTTCTTAATTGAACTCTGAGTGCTGAGGTTATTCTCAACTATAGTACGGGTTCAGCCCCTACTCGAGCACCAGTGTCCAGCTGTGCAGCAGTTAAATTATCATTTATTCCTTCAAAAGACCATACTAAGGACTAGGGTGCATTCATTATGGGTGGAAGAAAAGCCATTCCGGCACCTAAACAGGAAAGGGTTCTTTACAGTCAGAGGAGTTGGATTGTGGAATGCCGACCACAAGAGGTAGAGATGGCCGACACTAGAACAGCTTTCAAAGAAGGGCTGGACAATTTCCTCAATAAACATAACCTTGTAGGCTACAGTTAAATTAGACACAATATTACACCTATAGTAGTACATGTAGCACAGTAATAGTAATTACAGTTATATGAAAAAGTTTGGGCACCCCTATTAATCTTAAGCTTAATGTTTTATAAAAATTGGTGTTTTTGCAGCAGCTATTTCAGTTTGATATATGTAATAACTGTTGGATACAGTAATGTTTCTGCCTTGAAATGAGGTTTATTGTACTAACAGAAAATGTGCAATCTGCAATCAAACAAAATTTGACAGGTGCATAAGTATGGGCACCTCACCAGAAAAGTGACATTAATATTTAGTAGATCCTCCTTTTGCGATAATAACAGCCTCTAGTCGCTTTCTGTAGCTTTTAATGATTTCCTGGATGAAGGTATTTTTGACCATTCCTCTTTAGAAAACAATTCCAGTTCCTGTAAGTTTGATGGTCGCCCCCGAGCATGGACAGCCCTCTTCAAATGATCCCACAGATGTTCAATGATATTCAGGTCTGGGGACTGGGATGGCCATTCCAGAACATTGTAATTGTTCCTCTGCATGAATGCCTGAGTAGATTTGGAGCGGTGTTTTGGATCATTGTCTTGCTGAAAGATCCATCCCCTGCGTAACTTCAACTTTGTCACTGATTCTTGAACATTATTGTCAAGAATCTGCTGATACTGAGCGGAATCCATGCTTCCCTCAACTTTAACAAGATTCCCGGTCCCGGCATTGGCCACACAGCCCCAAAGCATGATGGAACCTCCACCAAATTTTACTGTGGGTAGCAAGTGTTTTTCTTGGAATGCTGTGTTTTTTTGCCGCCGTGCATAACGCCTTTTTGTATGACCAAACAACTCAATCTTGGTTTCATTAGTCCACAGGACCTTCTTCCAAAAAGAAATTGGCTTCTCCAAATGTGCTTTTGCATACCTCAGCCGACTCTGTTTGTGGCGTGCTTGCAGAAACGGTTTCTTTCGCATCCCTCTCCCATACAGCTTCTCCTTGTGCAAAGTGCGTTGTATAGTTGACCGATGCACAGTGACACCATCTGCAGCTAGTTGATGCTGCAGCTCTCTGGAGGTGGTCTGAGGATTGTCCTTGACTGATTCACCATTCTTCTTCTCTGCCTTTCTGATGTTTTTCTTGGCCTGCCACTTCTGGCCTTAACAAGAACTGTCCCTGTGTTCTTCCATTTCCTTACTATGTTCCTCACAGTGGAAACTGACAGGTTAAATCTCTGAGACTGCTTTTTGTATCCTTCCCCTGAACAACTATGTTGAATAATCTTTGTTTTCAGATCATTTGACAGTTGTTTTGAGGAGCCCATGATGCCACTCTTCAGAGGAGATTCAAACAGGAGAACAACTTGCAAGTGGCCACTTTAAGTAGCTTTTCTCATGATTGCATACACCTGGCTATGAAGTTCAAAGCTCAATGAGGTTACAAAACCAAAAAAAGTGCTTTAGTACGTCAGTAAAAAGTAGGTAGGAGTATTTAAAACAAGAAAATGATAAGGGTGCCCATACTTATGCACCTGTCAAATTTTGTTTGAATGCAGATTGCACATTTTCTGTTAGAACAATAAACTTCATTTCAAGGCAGAAACATTACTGTGTCCAACAGTTATTACAAATATCAAACTGAAATAGCTGTTGCAAAAACACCAATTTTTATAAAACATTAAGCTTAAGATTAATAGGGGTGCCCAAACTTTTTCATATAACTGTACATAACTAGTATCATAATTAGGTTTGATCCTGGCTTCTAGGACTTATCGCCTTTTTTCGGAGTCGAGAAGGAATTTTTCCCCATTGTGCAAATTGGCTTAATGTATCCTGGGGTTTTTGCTTTCTTCTGGATCAACAAATTTAGGCATATGAATTTTAGTAATACCATTATTAGAATCCCTTTGGAAGTGCACTGAGCTGTAGGTTGGATCGCTGCTTAAAAGGAAAAAAAAAAACTCTCTAAATCTTCTTCCTTAGCGAGTGTGAACGAACTGAGTGTGACCGGAGCGTAAGTGCAAACGGAAGTAAGTGTGTGACTTGTTTCAGTGACTTTGGATTCAGGGAGTTTGGAAGGGAGGAATTTGGACTGAATTGCTGACTGTACTTTATTAATTCTTTACATTTCTTTTTACTTAACATTTCTGTCTAGTATAATCCCCATTAGGAAATGAGCTCCATTATTGACAATGCTATCCAGTGTACATCTTGCCACATGTATGCAATCCTTGAACAGCCGGTCGTGGGTGCATACTGCTGTGCGAGATGTGAGCACGTTGTGCGTTTGGAAGCCCAGGTACTGGATCTAAATGAGCAGCTGGCAACACTGAGATCCATTGATAATATGGAAAGGAGTCTGCTGCTCACTGAGCAGCTGCTCACTGGGGTAGATGTGGGGGAGGATGGTAGTAGGGAGCTGCAGGACAGTGATGCAGCTAGCTGGGTGACAGAAGGGGAGTAGAGGGAAGAGTGCCAGGGAGGCTAGTCCTGATCTGGCACACCCCAATAAGTTTGCAAAGTTGGCAGATGAGGGGGGTGTCAGTACAGGGGTAGCACTGCTGCAGCAAGGCATGTCCTCTGAAAGCCGGAGGGGTGTCAGCTCCTGTAAGGGGGGAAATAGCAGGGCAGGCAGGTGCTGGTAGTAGGGGACTCAATTATTAGGGGAACAGATAGGGCAATCTGTCACAAAGACAGGGATCGTCGAACAGTGTGCTGCCTACCTGGCGCTCGAGTCCGGCACATTGCTGATCGGGTAGACAGATTACTGGGAGGGGCTGGTGAGGACCCAGCGGTCATGGTGCACATTGGCACAAATGCCAAAGTTAAAGGTAGGTGGAAGGTCCTTAAAGATGATTTCAGGGAATTAGGCTGCAAGCTGAAAGCAAGGACCTCCAAGGTGGTATTCTCTGAAATACCACCGGTACAACGTGCCACACCAGAGAGGCAACGGGAGATTAGGGAGATAAATAAGTGGCTGAGGAATTGGTGTAGGAAGGTGGGATTTGGGTTCCTGGAGAAATAGGCCGACTTCTCAGTTGACAACAGGTTCTACGCTAGGGACGGGCTGCACCTCAATGGGGAGGGTGCAGCTGTGCTGGGGGAGAAAATGGCTAGAAGGTTGGAGGAGTGTTTAAACTAGGGATTGGGGGGAGGGTATTCATTTTATAGGTGGGGAAGATAGTGACCTGGGCATAAATAAAGAAATTGGGGGTGGGGTTAGAACAGTCAATATAGTAAGAAGGAATAGAGGTACAGAGAGATACATAAAATGCATGTACACTAATGTCAGAAGCCTCACCAACAAAATGGAGGAATTAGAATTGATTTTGTTGGAAAATAATTCTGACATGGTGGGGATATCTGACACATGGCTGGACGAGAGCCATGACTGGGCAGTGGGCAGTTAATTTACAGGGCTATAGTCTGTTCAGAAATGACTGTACAAACAAGCGAGGGGGGGTGTTTATATGTAAAATCATCCTTAAAACCTGTCTTGCGGGAGGATATAGGTGAATCTAATGAAAATGTAGAGTCCCTGTGGGTGGAGACAAGGGGAGGGGGGAAAAATAATAAATTACTGATAGGGGTTTGTTATAAGGCTCCAAAAATAATGGAAGCAGCGGTGAATATCCTCGTAAAGCAAATAGATGAAGCAGCGACTCAAGGAGAAGTCATTATTATGGGGGACGTCAACTACCCTGAAATACATTGGGGGACAGAAACATGTAGTTCAAGCAAAGGTAATAGGTTTTTGACAACTATGAGAGACAATTACCTTTCACAACTGGTTCAGGCCCCAACAAGAAGGGGGGCACTGCTAAACCTAATATTAACCAATAGGCCAGACCGCATATCAAATATACGAGTTGGGGGTCACTTGGGTAATAGTGATCACAAAATAATACGTTTTCATGTAACCTTTAATAAGATGTGTAGTAGAGGGGTTACAAGGACACTAAACTTCAGGAAGGCAAATTTCCAACAGTTGAGAGATGATCTTAGTGCAATAAACTGGGACGATATTCTGAGACATAAAGCTACACAAAGCTAATGGGAGACATTTATTAGCATCCTGAATAGGACCTGTGCACAATATATACCCTATGGGAATAAACATGCTAGAAATAGGAGGAAACCACTATGGCTAAATAGAGCTGTAAGGGGCGCAATAAGTCACAAAAAGAAAGCATTTAGAGAACTAAAGCAAGTAGGTAGTGATGAGGCATTAAATAAATATAGAAAATTAAATAAATTATGTAAAAACCAAATCAAGGCAGCAAAGATTGAGGTAGAGAGAATCATTGCCAGAGAAAGTAAAAATAACCCCAAAATATTCTTTAACTACATAAATAGTAAGAAACTAAAAAATGATAGTGTTGGCCCCCTTAAAAATAGTCTGGGGGAAATGGTGGATGAGGGTGAGGAAAAAGCCAATATGCTAAATGATTTTTTTTCAACCGTATTTACACAAGAAAATCGCATGACAGAAAACATGATCAGTGATAACGAAAATTCTCCATTAAATGTCACTTGCTTAACCCAGCAGGAAGTGCGGCGGCGTCTAAAAATCACTAAAGGTGACAAATCCCCGGGCCCGGATGGGATACACCCGCGAGTAATGCAGGAATTAAGTAACGTCATAGATAGACCATTATTTTTAATCTTTAAAGATTCCATAATAACAGGGTCTGTACCCCAGGACTGGCGTATAGCAAATGTGGTGCCAATATTCAAAAAGGGGACAAAAACTGAATTTGGAAATTATAGACCAGTAAGCTTTATTAGTACGTATTAGTACGCACATTTTGCATCCCCCGGTTCAGTGAGGGCTCCGGCGCTGAGCCCGCATTGAATCGGGCACATGTGAGCTGATTATTACAGCTGACATGTGCCTGCAACAGCTGCAGGTAGAATCGCGATCCACCCGCGGCTGTTAACATGTTAAATGTCGCTGTCAACCTCTGACAACGGCATTTAACAGCGCCGCGCCGGAAGCGCGTCACTCACCCCGCCCATCGGTGATCGCAGGTCACCGATGGGTGGTCATGACAACCCTGGGTCTGCAGCAGACTTCAGTGGTTGTCATGAGCTGGTCGCTATGAGCGCCACCTAGTGGTCGGCGCTCATAGCACAGGACCATTTCTGCTACATACAGGTGATCTGCTCATCATCTGTATGTAGCAGAGGCGATCAGACAGTTGCTGCTTCTAGTATCCTATGGAGACTATAGAAGCATGCAAAAAGTGAAAGAAAAATGGTTTTAAAAATATAAAAAAAAATTAAAAAAATATAAAAGTTTAAATCACCCCCCTTTCGCCCCATTCAAAATAAAATAATAATAAAAAAAGCCTACATACACATATTTGGTATCGCCGTGTTCAGAATCACCCGATCTATCAATATAAAAAAATTAATCCGATCGGTAAACGGTGTAACAAGAAAAAAATTCTAAACGCCAGAATTACGTTTTTTGGTCGCTACAACATTGCAATAAAATGCAATAACGGGCGATCAAAGCATCGGATCTACCCCAAAATGGTATCAATAAAAACGTCAGCCCGGCACGCAAAAAATAAGCCCTCACCAGCCCCAGATCCCAAAAAATGGAGACGCTCTACAGGTCTTAGAAAATGGCGCTTTTTTTTTTTTTTACCAAACTTTGGAATTTTTTTTCACCACTTAAATAAAAAAGAACCTATACATGTTTGGTGTCTATGAACTCGTAATGACCTGGAGAAGAAGAATGGCAGGGCAGTTTTAGCATTCAGTGAAAGTGGTAAAAAAAATAAAAAATAAACATCTGTGGTATTGCACTTTTTTTGCAATTTCACCGCACTTGGAATTTTTTTCCCGTTTTTCTGTACACGATATAGTAAAACTAGTAATGGCATTGAAAAGTGCAACTTGTCCCGCAAAAAATAAGCCCTCGCACGGCCATATTGACCAAAAAATAAAAACGCTATGGCTCTGGGAACAAGGGGAGCAAAAAACGAAAATACAAAAGCAAAAAATCCCAGGGTTGCGAAAGGGTTAACCTCTACTGTGGGTAAAATCCTGGAGGGTTTCCTAAGAGATGCTATACTAGAGTATCTGAAGAAGAAGAACCTCATGACCCAATATCAACATGGGTTTACGAGGGACCGTTCCTGTCAGACTAATCAGTTTTTATGAGGAGGCAAGTTCTGGACTGGACCAAGGAAATGCAGTGGATGTTGTGTATATGGACTTTTCAAAAGCTTTTGATACGGTTCCACACAAAAGGTTGATACATAAAATGAGAACAATGGAGATAGGGGAAAATATATGTATGTGGGTTAAGAATTGGCTCAGTGATAGGAAACAAAGGGTGGTTATTAATGGAAAACACTCAGACTGGGTCTCAGTTAACAGTGGGGTACCACAGGGGTCAGTATTGGGCCCCCTTCTTTTTAACATATTTATTAATGACCTTGTAGGGGGCATACAGAGTAATATTTCAATATTTGCAGATGACACTAAACTCTGCAGGGTAATCAATACAGAGGAGGACAATTTTATATTACAGGAGGATCTATGTAAACTAGAAGCTTGGGCTGATAAATGGCAAATGAGCTTTAATGGGGATAAATGTAAGGTAATGCACTTGGGCAGAGGAAATAAAATGTATAATTATATGCTTAATTGTAAAACACTGGGCAAAACTGTAACTGAAAAAGACCTGGGTGTATTGGTGGATGACAAGCTCACGTTTAGTGGCCAGTGTCAGGCAGCTGCTGCAAAGGCAAATAAAATAATGGGATGCATTAAAAGAGGCATAGATGCTGATGAGGAGAAGATAATTTTACCTCTATACAAGTCACTAGTGCGACCACACTTAGAATACTGTGTACAGTTCTGGTCTCCGGTGTATAAGAAAGATATAGCTGAACTAGAGCGGGTGCAGAGAAGAGCGACCAAGGTTATTAGAGGACTGGGGGGTCTGCAATACCAAGACAGGTTATTAGAGGACTGGGGGGTCTGCAATACCAAGACAGGTTATTAGAGGACTGGGGGGTCTGCAATACCAAGACAGGTTATTAGAGGACGGGGGGGGTCTGCAATACCAAGACAGGTTATTAGAGGACTGGGGGGTCTGCAATACCAAGACAGGTAATTAGAGGACTGGGGGGTCTGCAATACCAAGACAGGTTATTAGAGGACTGGGGGGTCTGAAATACCAAGACAGGTAATTAGAGGACTGGGGGTCTGCAATACCAAGACAGGTTATTAGAGGACTGGGGGGTCCGCAATAGCAAGACAGGTTATTAGAGGACTGGGGGGTCTGCAATACCAAGACAGGTTATTAGAGGACTGGGGGGTCTGCAATACCAAGACAGGTAATTAGAGGACTGGGGGTCTGCAATACCAAGACAGGTTATTAGAGGACTGGAGGGTCCGCAATAGCAAGACAGGTTATTAGAGGACTGAGGGGTCTGCAATACCAAGACAAGTTATTAGAGGACTGGGGGGTCTGCAATACCAAGACAGGTTATTAGAGGACTGGGGGGTCTGCAATACCAAGACAGGTTATTAGAGGACTGGGGGGTCTGCAATACCAAGACAGGTTATTAGAGGACTGGGGGGTCTGCAATACCAAGACAAGTTATTAGAGGACTGGGGGGTCTGCAATACCAAGACAGGTTATTAGAGGACTGGGGGGTCTGCAATACCAAGACAGGTTATTAGAGGACTGGGGGGTCTGCAATACCAAGACAGGTTATTAGAGGATGGGGGGGGGTCTGCAATACCAAGACAGGTTATTAGAGGACTGGGGGGTCTGCAATACCAAGACAGGTTATTAGAGGACTGGGGGGTCTGCAATACCAAGACAGGTTATTAGAGGACTGGGGGGTCTGCAATACCAAGACAGGTTATTAGAGGACTGGGAGGTCTGCAATACCAAGACAGGTTATTAGAGGACTGGGGGGTCTGCAATACCAAGACAGGTTATTAGAGGACTGGGGGGTCTGCAATACCAAGACAGGTTATTAGAGGACTGGGGGGTCTGCAGTACCAAGACAGGTTATTAGAGGACTGGGGGGTCTGCAATACCAAGACAGGTTATTACACTTGGGGTTATTTACTGTGGAAAAACGAAGGCTTAGGGGTGATCTTATTACTATGTACAAGTATATGAGGGGACAGTACAAAGACCTTCCTACTGATCTTTTTACTCTGAGGCCTGAGACGGGGACAAGGGGGCATCTTCTACGTCTGGAGGAAAGAAGGTTTAATCATAATCACAGACGCGGATTCTTTACTGTAAGAGCAGTGAGACTATGGAGCTCTCTGCCGCATGATGGTGTAATGAGGGATTCACTACTAACATGTAAGAAGGGCCTGGACGCCTTTCCTGAAAAGTATAATATTACAGGTTATATATACTAGATTCCTTGATAGGGCGTTGATCCAGGGATCTAGTCTGATTGTCCTATGGAGTCGGGAAGGAATTTTTTTCCCCAATGTGAAGCTTAGTGTTTGCCACATGGGTTTTTTTTGCCTTCCTCTGGATCAACATGTTCGGCTATGGGGTGAACTAGATGGACTTATTTTTTCAGGTTGAAGGAAGACTATGTTACTAGAGTAATAAAAAATATAAAACACTAATTTAAAAAAATTATAAACGGGTTCATTTGTAATTGTAGTAGAGCAGCAATAGTAAAAATGGTAATAATACATTTGTGAGGCCCAGTAAGTTAGTGTAGTGTTAGTGTAGGGAGGACAATTGGGGGAGGAAGGTTGAACTTGATGGACCGAGGTCTTTATTCAACCTACGTTACTATGTTTGAATAGAAGAAAATGAGGTTGAGGTTGATTCCTAAATATCTGAGAGTGATGTCCCTTCTGTGGTATTTAGAGTTATTAAGGAGATGGTACCGTTGGGATTGAGATGTGGCCATCTTGAAGGCCTCGGGTTTAGTTGTGTGTTTTGTAACCTGACAAGTGGCCAAAGTTTGAGAGAAGGGAATGTAGGTTGTGGAAACATGAGGATTAACAAATGTTACAAGAATATCAGCAAATACGGATCATTTAAGCTTCTTATCTCTGACCCACTCTCCTCTGATGTCTGGGATTGCTCTGATAGAGGTAGCCGGGGGATCCATGCAGAGAATAAAGCCTAGGTGAGTGGAGAGCCCCCCAGTGCTATTTTTATTATAAGTGACTTAGGAGAGCCAATAAGGTAGGTGAATTGTGACCGATGGGCTAGAATAGAAACCTTCAATGTCCATTAAAAAAGAACACCCTATACCGTACGCCCCAAGGGTCTTAAATAATAATTGCAAACTAAGGTAATGAAATCAAATTGCAATGCTCGGGTTCTCGACCTGAGTAACGAGTATAATGGAAGTCAATGGGAAACTCTAGCTATTTTTCGGCGCCTCACTTCTCCGCTCCCCCTCCCCCCTGGGAGATCTGGAGGGGTCTAAAAATTGCTCAAATCGATGGTATCAGCGCTGAAATTACATGGGAACAGCATGGGGAAGACCCCTGGAAGCATCTCTGACTCCCAGGTCACTTCTGGGAGCAATGTTGTCAGAGTATTACGCCACTTTTACGGACTCACAATAAAACATACAAAAACGAAACCAAAATGGATTTTCCTGGAAAGAATATTAAGAAATATGTATTATTATGTATACATAAGACAGAATAAATAAGAGGAAAAAAATGCTCCTCCACACCTTGGGCTGTTTTTTTGCTGCGTTTTTGCACATTCGCATTGCTTTCAATAATGAAAAAAATATTCACCAGTAAATGTAATTTTAACATTTTAATACGTTATCTGGCTGTGGTGTGTGAGACATGATCAGACACATCCTGTTTATTTTATGAAGCAGGGACTCTGAAAGTCACAATATTTTTTTTCAGGGCCAGGGCCATCAGGCAGCCCTCAATATTTGTAGAGGGCCACCAGGCGGCCCTTACTATTGTTAGAAGGCCAGCATTCGGCCCTCACTATTGTTGGAGGGCCAGCATTCGGCCCTCACTATTGTCAGAGGGCCAACCGCCGGCCCTCACTCAACATTTTTAGAGGACCAGCAGCCAGCACTCACTAAGCATTTTTGGAGAGCCAGCAAATAAGGCGTTTCTCTAAACCATTTTTTTCGTTTATATGCATAGGCCGTCTGACTGAGCACTCTGCCTCTAAGTCACAGGCAGTTTTTATTACAGCAGGATTTTACCTTCCCATACACATGCAGATGTTAGTCTCTAAGAGAGGAAACACATTGGTAGGTTCCTGGCATCGAGTGTTACGGGTCCGGGTGGTGGAACCTCTGTGCCGCGGTGCAAGGAGGGACCCAGAGGGGCGTAACTAAGTATCAACTCAGACCGACCCTGGTCGTATGGCGGCTAACGACTCCGTGACCAGGGAGGGACCAAGCAGTGGGACCAGGTGCTACTCTGGGGACGACCTTGTAAGAGAGCAGGTGGCCCCCACGGGTCAGATGACTGGGACTGACCGGTATAGCTGATGTGCACAACAAGCAGGCAGAAGTCTCTGGATTAGCTGAGAGGTGGTCACGGCACGTGACGGCAGAGCAGGCTGAAGTCTCTAGGTTAGCAGACAGGTGGTCACGGCAAGTGACAGCAGGAGCCTCCAGGTAGGCTATCAGGTGGTCACGGCAAGTGACGGCCGAGCCTCCAGGTAGGCTAGCAGGTAACAGGCGAGTGCTCCCAGGTGAGCGGGTTAGCAGGCACGGCAGGTAGCAGGCAGGTAACAGGCGAGTGCTCCCAGGTGAGCGGGCTAGCTGGTACGGCAGGTAACTGGCAGGTGCTTCCTGGTAAGCAGGCGGACTTGCCCATAGACAGACTGGTGGGTTGAACGGAAGACAGACTGTCGGGCTGGAGAGTAGTCAGGCTGGCGGACTGGAACAGTAGTCAGGCTGGCAACTGGACCTGAGGGCTGAAGCAGAGGTAAGTATACTGTGCAACAACTATTGCTCGGGCACCTCCATTTTGGAGGAGGTGCCTTATATATGGGAGGTCCTCCGGCTATTGGCCGGGGACTCCTTAGAACGGTGCGCGCGGCCGCTTTAAGAGAGAGGGAGCGTGCGCCCTAAGCACAGTGACCGGGAAGCAGCACGCGCCGACAGCAGCAGGAAGAGGAGCGCAGGAGGACGCCGCGCGGGGAGCGAGGAGGTGAGAGGGACGGCGTCTCTGCCTGGCAGGGGGCAGAGGCGCCGATGCTACATCGAGAAACGCATTATCGCGGCTATCAGGTACACATGAATTTGACAATTTATGCGCTAAGATTTCTCAATTATTTATATTTTCCTGAGCAGTATTGCTATTCAAATTTCATATATTTCATGTTTGCATACTTAGCGTTACAGAGTGCTACTTTATTTGATAGTTATATATGGAGATGATTACTCTTAGTAAGCACTTGTACACACCAGTTTTCTGTTTTGGACGTGGCTGTCAGTTTTTTACTTTTTAGACTGAGGAGTAGACCTAGGGGACCTGGGTCAATGTGCTGCCGGGATCTATGCAATGGGTACTTACATTATATATACATGTGATGTCTAGCTGTCTTCTTACTATACCTATACATGACTTTGCAGGCTCAATTTACATTAAGCCTTTACAGAAAATAAAAAAAATGAAGAGTGGGCTGTTCTAAAAAGTCCCTTGGCGCAGACTCTGGGACATATATATGTATGTATGTGTGTGTATATATGTATGTATGTGTGTGTATATATGTATATGTGTGTGTGTATATATATATATATATATATATATATATATATATATATATATATATATATATATACAGTGCTGGCCAAAAGTATTGGCACTCCTGCAATTCTGTCAGATAATACTCTGAAAATGATTGCAATCACAAATTCTTTGGTCTTATTATCTTCATTTAATTTGTCTTCAATGAAAAAAACACAAAAAGAATTGTCCTAAAGCCAAATTGGATATAATTCCACACCAAACCTAAAAAAGGGGGTGGACAAAAGTATTGGCACTGTTTGAAAAATCATGTGATGCTTCTCTAATTGGTGTAATTAACAGCACCTGTAACTTACCTGTGGCACCTAACAGGTGTTGGCAATAACTAAATCACACTTGCAGCCAGTTAACATGGATTAAAGTTGCCTCAACCTCTGTCCTGTGTCCTTGTGTGACCACATTGAGCATGGAGAAAAGAAAGAAGACCAAAGAACTGTCTGAGGACTTGAGAAACCAAATTGTGAGGAAGCATGAGCAATCTCAAGGCTACAAGTCCATCTCCAAAGTCCTGAATGTTCCTGTGTCTTCCGTGCGCAGTGTCATCAAGAAGTGTAAAGCCCATGGCACTGTGGCTAACCTCCCTAGATGTGGACGGAAAAGAAAAATTGAAGAGAAATTTCAACGCAAGATTGTGCGGATGGTGGATAAAGATCCTCGACTAACATCCAAACAAGTTCAAGCTGCCCTGCAGTCCGAGGGTACAACAGTGTCAACCCGTACTATCCGTCAGCGTCTGAATGAAAAGGGACTGTATGGTAGGATACCCAGGAAGACCCCACTTCTTACCCCGAGACATAAAAAGACAGGCTGGAGTTTGCCAAAACTTACCTGAGAAAGCCTAAAACGTTTTGGAAGAATGTTCTCTGGTCAGATGAGACAATAGTAGAGCTTTTTGGGAAAAAGCATCAACATAGAGTGTACAGGAAAAAAAAAGAGGCATTCAAAGAAAAGAACACGGTCCCTACAGTCAAACATGGCGGAGGTTCCCTGATGTTTTGGGGTTGCTTTGCTGCCTCTGGCACTGGACTGCTTGACCGTGTGCATGGCATTATGAAGTCTGAAGACTACCAACAAATTTTGCAGCATAATGTAGGGCCCAGTGTGAGAAAGCTGGGTCTCCCTCAGAGGTCATGGGTCTTCCAGCAGGACAATGACCCAAAACACACTTCCAAAAGCACTATAAAATGGTTTGAGAGAAAGCACTGGAGACTTCTAAGGTGGCCAGCAATGAGTCCAGACCTGAATCCCATAGAACACCTGTGGAGAGATCTCAAAATGGCAGTTTGGAGAAGGCACCCTTCAAATATCAGGGACCTGGAGCAGTTTGCCAAAGAAGAATGGTCTACAATTCCAGCAGAGCATTGTAAGAAACTCATTGATGGTTACCGGAAGCGGTTGTTCGCAGTTATTTTGGCTAAAGGTTGTGCAACCAAGTATTAGGCTGAGGGTGCCAATACTTTGGTCCGGCCCTTTTTTGGAGTTTTGTGTGAAATGATCAATGATTTGATTTTTGCTTTATTCTCTTTTGTGTTTTTTTCCTTGCAAGCAAATTAAATGAAGAGAATAATACCAAAGAATTTGTGATTGCAATCATTGTCAGGAAGAAACTGAGTATTATCTGACAGAATTGCAGGGGTGCCAATACTTTTGCCCACCACTGTGTATATATATATATATATATATATATATACACACACACTGTATATATGTATACACCGTATATATGTATGTGTGTATAAATATATATATGTATGTGTGTGTGTATATATATATATATATATATATATATATATATATATATATATACAGTACAGACCAAAAGTTTGGACACACCTTCTCATTTAAAGATTTTTCTGTATTTTCATGACTTTGAAAATTGTACATTCACACTGAAGGCATCAAAACTATGAATTAACACATGTGGAATTATATACTTAACAAAAAAGTGTGAAACAGCTGAAAATTTGTCTTATATTCTAGGTTCTTCAAAGTAGCCACCTTTTGCTTTGATGACTGCTTTGCACACTCTTGGCATTCTCTTGATGAGCTTCAAGTGGTAGTCACCGGAAATGGTCTTTCAACAATCTTGAAGGAGTTCCCAGAGCTGCTTAGCACATGTTGGCCCTTTTGACTTCACTCTGCGGTCCAGCTCACCCCAAACCATCTCGATTGGGTTCAGGTCTGGTGACTGTGGAGGACAGGTCATCTGGCGTTGCCCCCCATCACTCTCCTCCTTGGTCAAATAGCCCTTACACAGCCTGGAGGTGTGTTTGGGGTCATTGTCCTGTTGTAAAATAAATGATGGTCCAACTAAATGCAAACCGGATGGAATAGCATGCCGCTGCAAGATGCTGTGGTAGCCATGCTGGTTCAGTATGCCTTCAATTTTGAATAAATCCCCAACAGTGTCACCAGCAAAGCACCCCCACACCATCACACCTCCTCCTCCATGCTTCACGGTGGGAACCAGGCATGTAGAGTCCATCCGTTCACCTTTTCTGCGTCGCACAAAGACACGGTGTTTGGAACCAAAGATCTCAAATTTGGAGTCATCAGACCAAAGCACAGATTTCCACTGGTCTAATGTCCATTCCTTGTGTTCTTTAGCCCAAACAAGTCTCTTCTGCTTGTTGCCTGTCCTTAGCAGTGGTTTCCTAGCAGCTATTTTACCATGAAGGCCTGCTGCACAAAGTCTCCTCTTAACAGTTGTTGTAGACATGTGTCTGCTGCTAGAACTCTGTGTGGCATTGACCTGGTCTCTAATCTGAGCTGCTGTTAACCTGCGATTTCTGAGGCTGATGACTCGAATAAACTTATCTCTTGGTCTTCCTTTCCTGGGGCGGTCCTCATGTGAGCCAGTTTCTTTGTTGCGCTTGATGGTTTTTGCAACTGCACTTGGGGACACTTTCAAAATTTGCCCAATTTTTCGGACTGACTGACCTTAATTTCTTAAAGTAATGATGGCCCCTCGTTTTTCTTTACTTAGCTGCTTTTTTCTTGCCATAATACAAATTCTAACAGACTATTCAGTAGGACTATCAGCTGTGTATCCACCAGACTTCTGCACAACACAACTGATGGTCCCAACCCCATTTATAAGGCAAGAAATCCCACTTATTAAACCTGACAGGGCACACCTGTGAAGTGAAGACCATTTCCGGTGACTACCTCTTGAAGCTCATCAAGAAAATGCCAAGAGTGTGCAAAGCAGTCATCAAAGCAAAAGGTGGCTACTTTGAAGACCCTAGAATATAAGACATATTTTCAGTTGTTTCACACTTTTTTGTTAAGTATATAATTCCACATGTGTTAATTCATAGATTTGATGCCTTCAGTGTGAATGTACAATTTTCAAAGTCATGAAAATACAGAAAAATCTTATATATATATATATATATATAGTACAGACCAAAAGTTTGGACACAACTTCTCATTTAAAGATTTTTCTGTATTTTCATGACTTTGAAAATTGTACATTCACACTGAAGGCATCAAAACTATGAATTACCACATGTGGAATTATATACTTAACAAAAAAGTGTGAAACAACTGAAAATATGTCTTATATTCTAGGGTCTTCAAAGTAGCCACCTTTTGCTTTGATGACTGCTTTGCACACTCTTGGCTTCAAGAGGTAGTCACCGGAAATGGTTTTCACTCCACAGGTGTGCCCTGTCAGGTTTAATAAGTGGGATTTCTTGCCTTATAAATGGGGCTGGACCATCAGTTGTGTTGTGCAGAAGTCTGGTGGATACACAGCTGATAGTCCTACTGAATATGTTAGAATTTGTATTATGGCAGGAAAAAAGCAGCTAAGTAAAGAAAAATGAGTGGCCATCATTACTTTAAGAAATGAAGGTCAGTCAGTCCGAAAAAGTGGGAAAACTTTGAAAGTGTCCCCAAGTGTAGTTGCAAAAACCATCAAGCGCTACAAAGAAACTGGCTGACATGAGGACCGCCCCAGGAAAGGAAGACCAAGAGTCACCTCTGCTTCTGAGGATAAGTTTATCCGAGTCACCAGCCTCAGAAATCGCAGGTTAACAGCAGCTCAGATTAGAGACCAGGTCAATGCCACACAGAGTTCTAGCAGCAGACACATCTCTACAACAACTGTTAAGAGGAGACTTTGTGCAGCAGGCCTTCATGGTAAAATAGCTGCTAGGAAACCACTGCTAAGGACAGGCAACAAGCAGAAGAGACTTGTTTGGGCTAAAGAACACAAGGAATGGACATTAGACCAGTGGAAATCTGTGCTTTGGTCTGATGACTCCAAATTTGAGATCTTTGGTTCCAACCACCGTGTCTTTGTGCGATGCAGAAAAGGTGAACGGATGGACTCTACATGCCTGGTTCCCACCGTGAAGCATGGAGGAGGAGGTGTGATGGTGTGGGGGGACTTTGCTGGTGACACTGTTGGGGATTTATCCAAAATTGAAGGCATACTGAACCAGCATGGCTACCACAGCATCTTGCAGCGGCATGCTATTCCATCCGGTTTGCGTTTATTTGGACCATCATTTATTTTTCAACAGGACAATGACCCCAAACACACCTCCAGGCTGTGTAAGAGCTATTTGACCAAGAAGGAGAGTAATGGGGGGCCACGCCAGATGACCTGGCCTCCACAGTCACCAGACCTGAACCCAATCGAGATGGTTTGGGGTGAGCTGGACCAAAGAGTGAAGGCAAAAGGACCAACAAGTGCTAAGCATCTCTGGGAACTCCTTCAAGATTGTTGGAAGACCATTTCCGGTGACTACCTCTTGAAGCTCATCAAGAGAATGCCAAGAGTGTGCAAAGCAGTCATCAAAGCAAAAGGTGGCTACTTTGAAGACCCTAGAATATAAGACATATTTTCAGTTGTTTCACACTTTTTTGTTAAGTATATAATTCCACATGTGTTAATTCATAGTTTTGATGCCTTCAGTGTGAATGTACAATTTTCATAGTCAAGAAAAAACAGAAAAATCTTTAAATGAGAAGGTGTGTCCAAACTTTTGGTCTGTACTGTATATAATGGGGGGGGGGGGGAGTACACATATTTGGTATTGCCACGTCCGGAGTGACCTGATCTATAAAACTGTCCCACTAGTTAACTCCTTTAGTGAACACAGTAAAAAAATGAAAACGGAGGAAAATCATCATATCTCCAAACAACAAGTGGAATAAAACACTATCAAAAAGACAAGTGTAAATAAAAATGGTACCGCTAAAAACGTTATTTTGTCTAAGAAAAAAAACAAGTCGCCACACAGCTCCATCAGCCGAAAAATAAAAAAGTAATAGCTCTCAGAATAAAGCAATGCAAGAAAAATTCTTTTTTTTTTTATAAAATAATTTTTATTGTGTAAAAGCGCCAAAATGTAAAAAAAACTGTATAAATGTGGTATCGCTGTAAACGTACTAACCCAAAGAATAAAGTTGCCTTATCAATTTTACCACACGTGGAACGTCATAAAAAAAAGTATCCCTGAATTGTTGGTTTTTGTTCATTCTGCCTCCCAAAAATTAGAATAGAAAGTAATCAAAAAGTATCACGTGCCCGAAAATGGTACCAATAAAAATGTCAACTTGTCCTGCAAAAACAAGCCGTCACATGACTCTGCCAATCATAAAAACCGGATATAAATCTGGTATCGAAGTAATCGCACCGACCCGAAGAATAAAATCGTTTAATCACTTATACCGCATGAGTAATGTAGTAAAAAATAAATAAAAACTATTTTTCACCTGCTGATTTGTTCATTTTGCCTCACAAAGATCTGTTAGGCTCTGCTCACATTTATCCTGTGCTCTGCGCTGAGCGCTTACACCAGGGTTTCCGTGTAAATCTCTGAAATACATTATTCAGATGGAACCACCGGCGGAAAATTCTCTGTAATGAGGCAGATGGAGGCCTTGTGGATGCCGTCTGACCTGTGGTCCCACGGTGTCCGTCTTTTTATTAGGCGTGCATAAAAGTGCAGTTGGCCACAGTTTTGTGCACCTCTGGAAAAAAGGACACTTCTAAATAGAGGCCAGACGGAAAGTAACTCTGCTGCCTCGTTATAGTGAATGGAACTCTGGGGATTTCATCTGAATGACGACACTCGGAGATTTAAATGGAAACCCCGATATCAGTGCTCAGCGAAGAGCACAGGATAAATGGGAACATTTAAATAACATTTTGGATCACAATAAAACCTTCGACTCAATCCACTAAAAAAGCAAGTCCTTCATCTATTAACAGAAATATAGGGGCTTCCACATAACTAGTAGAACAAAGGCTCTGGAAAAGCGAAATGTCTCTTGCCCCCCTAAAAGAAATTCAGCAAATTCTGTGCTCCCAAATACAAATGCGTCCTCCCTTTTGAGCTCCACAGTGTGCCTAAACCGCCGTTACCATCCACATGTTTGACATTTCTGTAGCTATGAGAGCCCGCCTAATTGACAGGTTCATGTCTCCAGAAGCACGAGCTGGGCACAACGTACTGGTCACTACAACATATTGGTCACTACAATGGCAGTTTGCAATTTTCACTCAACAGCATCCATTGCTGCTTGTTTCTGGAAAACACCCATGTAGTTAACATCCTCACCACACCTGTAGATAAATTTCCAAAGGGATATAATTTCCAAAATTGGGTCACTTGAGGGGGGATTCTGCTCTTCTAGCACTTAGCAGCTGTGTATTTGGAGTCTGCATACTATTCTAGGAAAATCTGCACTCCGTCTCTCCCGAGTCTCGCCATATGGCTAAGCAGTACTGCACAGCCACATATGGGTACTGTGGAGAAAAAAAGTATTTAGTCAGCCACCAATTGTGCACGTTCTCCCACTCAAAAAGATGAGGTCGACCTGTAATTGCCATCATAGGTCGACCTCAACTATGAGAGACAAAACGAGAAAACAAATCCTGAAAATCACATTGTCTGATTTGGAAAGAATTTTTTTTCAAATTTTGGTGGAAAATAAGTATTTGGTCAATTACAGACAAGCAAGATTTCTGCCTCTCACAGACCTGTAACTTCTTCTGTAAGAGGCTCCTCTGTCCTCCACTCATTACCTGTAGTACTGGCTCCTCTGTCCTCCACTCATTACCTGTAGTACTGGCTCCTCTGTCCTCCACTCGTTACCTGTAGTACTGGCTCCTCTGTCCTCCACTCATTACCTGTAGTACTGGCTCCTCTGTCCTCCACTCATTACCTGTAGTACTGGCTCCTCTGTCCTCCACTCATTACCTGTAGTACTGGCTCCTCTGTCCTCCACTCGTTACCTGTAGTACTGGCTCCTCTGTCCTCCACTCATTACCTGTAGTGCTGGCTCCTCTGTCCTCCACTCATTACCTGTAGTACTGGCTCCTCTGTCCTCCACTCATTACCTGTAGTACTGGCTCCTCTGTCCTCCACTCATTACTTGTAGTACTGGCTCCTCTGTTCTCCACTCATTACCTGTAGTACTGGCTCCTCTGTCCTCCACTCATTACCTGTAGTACTGGCTCCTCTGTCCTCCACTCATTACCTGTAGTACTGGCTCCTCTGTCCTCCACTCATTACCTGTAGTACTGGCTCCTCTGTCCTCCACTCGTTACCTATAGTACTGGCTCCTCTGTCCTCCACTCATTACCTGTAGTACTGGCTCCTCTGTCCTCCACTCATTACCTGTAGTACTGGCTCCTCTGTCCTCCACTCGTTACCTGTAGTACTGGCTCCTCTGTCCTCCACTCATTACCTGTAGTACTGGCTCCTCTGTCCTCCACTCATTACCTGTAGTACTGGCTCCTCTGTCCTCCACTCGTTACCTGTAGTACTGGCTCCTCTGTCCTCCACTCATTACCTGTAGTACTGGCTCCTCTGTCCTCCACTCGTTACCTGTAGTACTGGCTCCTCTGTCCTCCACTCGTTACCTGTAGTACTGGCTCCTCTGTCCTCCACTCGTTACCTGTAGTACTGGCTCCTCTGTCCTCCACTCGTTACCTGTAGTACTGGCTCCTCTGTACTCCACTCATTACCTGTAGTGCTGGCTCCTCTGTCCTCCACTCATTACCTGTAGTACTGGCTCCTCTGTCCTCCACTCATTACCTGTAGTACTGGCTCCTCTGTCCTCCACTCATTACTTGTAGTACTGGCTCCTCTGTTCTCCACTCATTACCTGTAGTACTGGCTCCTCTGTCCTCCACTCATTACCTGTAGTACTGGCTCCTCTGTCCTCCACTCATTACCTGTAGTACTGGCTCCTCTGTCCTCCACTCATTACCTGTAGTACTGGCTCCTCTGTCCTCCACTCGTTACCTGTAGTACTGGCTCCTCTGTCCTCCACTCATTACCTGTAGTACTGGCTCCTCTGTCCTCCACTCATTACCTGTAGTACTGGCTCCTCTGTCCTCCACTCGTTACCTCTAGTACTGGCTCCTCTGTCCTCCACTCGTTACCTGTAGTACTGGCTCCTCTGTCCTCCACTCGTTACCTGTAGTACTGGCTCCTCTGTCCTCCACTCGTTACCTGTAGTACTGGCTCTTCTGTCCTCCACTCGTTACCTGTAGTACTGGCTCCTCTGTCCTCCACTCGTTACCTGTAGTACTGGCTCCTCTGTCCTCCACTCGTTACCTGTAGTGCTGGCTCCTCTGTCCTCCACTCATTACCTGTAGTACTGGCTCCTCTGTCCTCCACTCATTACCTGTAGTACTGGCTCCTCTGTCCTCCATTCATTACTTGTAGTACTGGCTCCTCTGTTCCCCACTCATTACCTGTAGTACTGGCTCCTCTGTCCTCCACTCATTACCTGTAGTACTGGCTCCTCTGTCCTCCACTCATTACCTGTAGTACTGGCTCCTCTGTTCTCCACTCATTACCTGTAGTACTGGCTCCTCTGTCCTCCACTCATTACCTGTAGTGCTGGCTCCTCTGTCCTCCACTCATTACCTGTAGTGCTGGCTCCTCTGTCCTCCACTCATTACCTGTAGTGCTGGCTCCTCTGTCCTCCACTCATTACCTGTAGTGCTGGCTCCTCTGTCCTCCACTCATTACCTGTAGTGCTGGCTCCTCTGTCCTCCACTCATTACCTGTAGTGCTGGCTCCTCTGTCCTCCACTCATTACCTGTAGTACTGGCTCCTCTGTCCTCCACTCATTACCTGTTGTGCTGGCTCCTCTGTCCTCCACTCATTACCTGTAGTACTGGCTCCTCTGTCCTCCACTCATTACCTGTAGTACTGGCTCCTCTGTCCTCCACTCATTACCTGTAGTACTGGCTCCTCTGTCCTCCACTCATTACCTGTAGTACTGGCTCCTCTGTCCTCCACTCATTACCTGTAGTACTGGCTCCTCTGTCCTCCACTCATTACCTGTAGTACTGGCTCCTCTGTCCTCCACTGATTACCTGTAGTACTGGCTCCTCTGTCCTCCACTGATTACCTGTAGTACTGGCTCCTCTGTCCTCCACTCATTACCTGTAGTACTGGCTCCTCTGTCCTCCACTCATTACCTGTAGTACTGGCTCCTCTGTCCTCCACTCATTACCTGTAGTACTGGCTCCTCTGTCCTCCACTGATTACCTGTAGTACTGGCTCCTCTGTCCTCCACTCATTACCTGTAGTACTGGCTCCTCTGTCCTCCACTCATTACCTGTAGTACTGGCTCCTCTGTCCTCCACTCATTACCTGTAGTACTGGCTCCTCTGTCCTCCACTCATTACCTGTAGTACTGGCTCCTCTGTCCTCCACTCATTACCTGTAGTACTGGCTCCTCTGTTCTCCACTCATTACCTGTAGTACTGGCTCCTCTGTCCTCCGCTCATTACCTGTAGTACTGGCTCCTCTGTCCTCCACTGATTACCTGTAGTACTGGCTCCTCTGTCCTCCACTCATTACTTGTAGTACTGGCTCCTCTGTCCTCCACTCATTACCTGTAGTACTGGCTCCTCTGTCCTCCACTCATTACCTGTAGTACTGGCTCCTCTGTCCTCCACTCATTACCTGTAGTACTGGCTCCTCTGTCCTCCACTCATTACTTGTAGTACTGGCTCCTCTGTCCTCCACTCATTACCTGTAGTACTGGCTCCTCTGTCCTCCACTCATTACCTGTAGTACTGGCTCCTCTGTCCTCCACTGATTACCTGTAGTACTGGCTCCTCTGTCCTCCACTCATTACCTGTAGTACTGGCTCCTCTGTCCTCCACTCATTACCTGTAGTACTGGCTCCTCTGTCCTCCGCTCATTACCTGTAGTACTGACTCCTCTGTCCTCCACTCATTACCTGTAGTACTGGCTCCTCTGTCCTCCACTCATTACCTGTAGTACTGGCACCTCTGTCCTCCACTCATTACCTGTAGTACTGGCTCCTCTGTCCTCCACTCATTACCTGTAGTACTGGCTCCTCTGTCCTCCACTCATTACCTGTAGTACTGGCTCCTCTGTCCTCCACTCATTACCTGTAGTACTGGCTCCTCTGTCCTCCACTCATTACCTGTAGTACTGGCTCTTCTGTCCTCCACTCATTACCTGTAGTACTGGCTCCTCTGTCCTCCACTCATTACCTGTAGTACTGGCTCCTGTTTGGACTTGTTATCAGTATAAAAGACACCTGTCCTGTCCAGATGTTACAGCATAATGGATTGGATTTTTAGAAATCCCATGTCCACTTTGCGTCTGTGCACCTGCGGAAACTGACATGTGCCGTGTTTTTCCAGACCGCAGCATGTCAGTTTCTCTTGCGGGTCCGCGTGCGGACGTTCCCCATAGATCTAACCTCTGAGGATAGTCCACATGTGGAAAAAAAAATGGTGCCGCTCACTGTCATATTGAGCGGAAGCCGCCGGCGGCGTCTCTGCAGCGTCGTAGCGTTAGAATCTACTGCACCAACTGGTAAATTGTCTGACACGTGGAAATGTAATTTATACCAGAAGCAGTGATTCACCTGGTCAGTGATCTTGGACTGCTAGTATTTTGAACACTACTGTACATATGAAAAATGTTATTTATTAAGTATTTTGTATGGTATATCTGTTGCAAGGGCAAAAAATTGGATCAGAGTTTAAAAATGTAAATTTTTCTAATTTTTTTGTAAAAAATGTTGTTAATTTCATAAATAAATAAGTAGATAAGATCTGCATTTATCACTATCAAGAAGTACAATATGTGACGAAACAAACAGCAGCGTTCCAAAGTTATGTCAGATCTGAAAAATGGGGCTGTCAGGAAGGTAAAACCCGGTTTTGTTGGTCAGGGGTTAAGGTCCTGCCACTTGTCCATTAGTCTTTACATCACCATGACATACAAAGCACGGAGGAGTCACGGAGGGGTACACCTCAAGTATGTACAACCCCATATGTTCTAGGGGCAGCATGGTAGCTCAGTGGTTATGGTGGCTCAGTGGTTAGCACGGTATGGTGGCTCATTGGTTAGCCCTGTATAGTGGCTCAGTGGTTAGCACTGTCTGGCTCAGTGGTTAGCACGGTACGGTGGCTCAATGGTTAGCACGGTATGGTGGCTCAGTGGTTAGCACGGTATGGTGGCTCATTGGTTAGCCCTGTATGGTGGCTCAGTGGTTAGCACTGTCTGGCTCAGTGGTTAGCACGGTACGGTGGCTCAATGGTTAGCACGGTATGGTGGCTCAGTGGTTAGCACGGTATGGTGGCTCAGTGGTTAGCACTGTCTGGCTCAGTGGTTAACACGGTACGGTGGCTCAATGGTTAGCACGGTATGGTGGCTCAGTGGTTAGCACGGTATGGTGGCTTTTTGGTTAGCCCTGTATGGTGGCTCAGTGGTTAGCACAGTATGGTGGCTCAGTGGTTAGCACTTTATGGTGGCTCAGTGGTTAGCACTGTCTGGCTCAGTGGTTAGCATGGTACGGTGGCTCAGTGGTTAGCACGGTATGGTGGCTCAGTGGTTAGCACTATATGGTGGCTTAGTGGTTAGCACTGCAGCGCTGGGGTCCTGGGTTCAAATCCCACCAAGGACAACATCTGCAAGGAGTTTGTATGTTCTCCCCGTGTTTGGGTTTCCTCCGGGTTCTCCGGTTTCCTCCCACACTCCATAGACTGATAGGGCATTTTGATTGTGAGCCTCAGTGGGGACAGTGATGATGATGTCTGTACAGCGCTGTGGAATTAATGGCGCTATATGAGTGAGGACAATAAATAAAAGCGTTCTGACTGTGGTTCCTGCACACCCTAACACGTATGTCCTTTCTAGGGAATCTGAAGACACTGCTCTCCTAATACTGAAGGAAATCTACAAGTCCCTTAATGTGACCCCTGATCTGCCTTTACATTAACCCTTTGTGCTAGGTAAGTGCTTTCTGTCAAGTGTATCATCAGAACAAGATGAAACTGCTCCATAATTAGCCGGTCTTCCCCCAAAACATCTTTATTGCAATTGTTTCCGATCCAAACACATGATTTAACAATATCCTTTCTTCTGAGTGCTGCACACCGCTCTGAACCACCGCTCTAGCCCCTATCTCCACCCAGGATTGGACTGGCCCCCTACAATCTCCTTCAGGGCCGTTTGTAATGGCAGACCTTGTGGCTGCAATGTGGCCTCGGAGTCCAGGAGAACCCGGTGCTGGACGGTGAGCCGGCAATGTCACCGGCGTCTGCAGTTCAGCAGTATCTGCATCCTAAGGATATGTTGCATATAATGGTGGAGCCAGTGCCTCCTTCCTCTGCCATACAGTGTATGTGTGCGAGAATGGATGCGACTGGCGCGATGAGCACACGCCGCACAGACCGCAGGAGCTTGCTGACGCAACGCAGCGATGTGAGTTATTTTATGGTTTATCAATCAATATTTGTGGGGGTCACATACATTTTATAGGGAGCTGTGAGGTCATTGTACTGCATATAGCGGAGCTTTGGGGGCCATCATACTCTATCTAGGAGAGCTGTGAAAGCCATTGTACAGCATATAAAAGTGCATGTAATGGTAAAACGCAAGGTGTGAAAAGTACAACTCATCCCACAAAAATCCAGCCGTCACATGGCCATATAGACCGAAATATACAAAGTTATGTCTCTGAGAATAAGGGGGGCAAAAACCGAAAGCGCAAAAACAGGAAAGGCGTGAAGGTGATAAAATATCGCAGGGTGTTAGAAGTAAAATCAAGCATGAAGGTACAATGGTACCTCACTCGCCATGTAACATGCTGTAGAAGGTTCAGCCTATGTTACTAACCAATAAGACAAAAATTAAAAAGAAAGTCCAACCGAAGGACGTGGTGGTCTGTAACGTTTCATGGGCATCACATGAAGCAAGGGACAAAGAAAAGGCCCTAATACGCACTGTCGTGCCCCATGTCTGACAAGGGCAGTATCCCGGGGTACTGCTGTGACCCCAGGTGGGAGGGATTTTTGTTTTGGGCGTCACCTAGATTAGTACCACATTTGCATATGTTACATGGTGTGTGAGGCGTCAGTTGGACCCTTTGGGAAACTTCACGGTTGTTTTTTTGCTGTAATACTCCATATATTTCTGAGAGTTGTGATTCTGGCAATGGTCGGTATCCTTAGGGTCTGTCATCTGCCTCTAACAGACATGGTGGATCCAAGCTGTGTCTGCGGCTGTAACCTGGTGAACGCTGCCGTCAGTCTGTGACAGTACTTACAACACGCCATTGTAACCGTCCATCAACGCTCTACGCTCTCAGGACGCGATTATGGGATGCCGATGGGTTGCTGTGAGAGTCAGGGGTCTGCTGAAGACCCCTGAGCCTGTCATGATGGTACTCCTGTGAAAGTAAAGTCCATAGCTGCCGTTCATAGGAGACCATGATTTGTACTATATTGCATAAGCCCCCCTAGGGGAACTAACAAATACAACAAAAGATTTAAAAAAAATAATCATTCCTCTTGCCCCCTTTCTCCCCATTTAAAAATTAACAAATAAAAAATACACATTTGATATCGCTGCAGTCATAAAAGTCCAACTTAATGAAAATATAAATGTTAAATAACTTAACAAGAAAGATAATCAAAATGTAAGAATTGTGGGTTTTCATCCACTGCAACAGTGCAAAAACATTTATTAAGAGGTGATAAAAAATCTTATTTACCCCAAAAATGGTGTCAATAAAAGCCTCCGCTCGGGGCACAAAAAGCCGGCCCTCGCACAGCTCCATCTCCCGAAAACATTATAGCCCTCGCACAGCTCCGTCTCCTGAAAACATTATGGCCCTCGCACAGCTCCGTCTCCTGAAAACATTATAGCCCTCGCACAGCTCCGTCTCCTGAAAACATTATGGCCCTCGCACAGCTCAGTCTCCTGAAAACATTATGGCCCTCGCACAGCTCCATCTCCCGAAAACATTATGGCCCTCGCACAGCTCCGTCTCCCGAAAACATTATGGCCCTCGCACAGCTCCATCTCCCGAAAACATTATAGCCCTCGCACAGCTCCATCTCCTGAAAACATTATGGCCCTCACACAGCTCCGTCTCCCGAAAACATTATGGCCCTCACACAGCTCCGTCTCCCGAAAACATTATGGCCCTCGCACAGCTCCGTCTCCCGAAAACATTATGGCCCTCGCACAGCTCCATCTCCCGAAAACATTATAGCCCTCGCACAGCTCCATCTCCTGAAAACATTATAGCCCTCGCACAGCTCCATCTCCTGAAAACATTATACCCCTCGCACAGCTCCATCTCCTGAAAACATTATAGCCCTCGCACAGCTCCATCTCCTGAAAACATTATGGCCCTCACACAGCTCCGTCTCCCAAAAACATTATGGCCCTCGCACAGCTCCGTCTGGCCCTCGCACAGCTCCGTCTCCCGAAAACATTATGGCCCTCGCACAGCTCCATCTCCCGAAAACATTATGGCCCTCGCACAGCTCCGTCTCCCGAAAACATTATAGCCCTCACACAGCTCCGTCTCCTGAAAACATTATAGCCCTCGCACAGCTCCGTCTCCTGAAAACATTATGGCTCTCACACAGCTCCGTCTCCCGAAAACATTATAGCCCTCGCACAGCTCCATCTCCCAAAAACATTATAGCCCTCACACAGCTCCGTCTCCTGAAAACATTATAGCCCTCGCACAGCTCCGTCTCCCGAAAACATTATAGCCCTCACACAGCTCCGTCTCCTGAAAACATTATAGCCCTCGCACAGCTCCGTCTCCTGAAAACATTATGGCTCTCACACAGCTCCGTCTCCCGAAAACATTATAGCCCTCGCACAGCTCCATCTCCCAAAAACATTATGGCCCTCACACAGCTCCGTCTCCTGAAAACATTATGGCCCTCGCACAGCTCCATCTCCTGAAAACATTATAGCCCTCGCACAGCTCCGTCTCCTGAAAACATTATAGCCCTCGCACAGCTCCATCTCCTGAAAACATTATAGCCCTCGCACAGCTCCGTCTCCTGAAAACATTATAGCCCTCGCACAGCTCCGTCTCCTGAAAACATTATAGCCCTCGCACAGCTCCGTCTCCCGAAAACATTATGGCCCTCGCACAGCTCCATCTCCCGAAAACATTATGGCCCTCGCACAGCTCCGTCTCCCGAAAACATTATGGCCCTCACACAGCTCCGTCTCCTGAAAACATTATAGCCCTCGCACAGCTCCATCTCCCGAAAACATTATAGCCCTCACACAGCTCCGTCTCCTGAAAACATTATAGCCCTCGCACAGCTCCGTCTCCTGAAAACATTATGGCTCTCACACAGCTCCGTCTCCCGAAAACATTATAGCCCTCGCACAGCTCCATCTCCCAAAAACATTATGGCCCTCACACAGCTCCGTCTCCTGAAAACATTATGGCCCTCGCACAGCTCCATCTCCTGAAAACATTATAGCCCTCGCACAGCTCCGTCTCCTGAAAACATTATAGCCCTCGCACAGCTCCATCTCCTGAAAACATTATAGCCCTCGCACAGCTCCGTCTCCTGAAAACATTATAGCCCTCGCACAGCTCCGTCTCCTGAAAACATTATAGCCCTCGCACAGCTCCGTCTCCTGAAAACATTATGGCTCTCACACAGCTCCGTCTCCCGAAAACATTATAGCCCTCGCACAGCTCCATCTCCCAAAAACATTATGGCCCTCACACAGCTCCGTCTCCTGAAAACATTATGGCCCTCGCACAGCTCCATCTCCTGAAAACATTATAGCCCTCGCACAGCTCCGTCTCCTGAAAACATTATAGCCCTCGCACAGCTCCATCTCCTGAAAACATTATAGCCCTCGCACAGCTCCGTCTCCTGAAAACATTATGGCCCTCGCACAGCTCCGTCTCCCGAAAACATTATGGCCCTCGCACAGCTCCATCTCCCGAAAACATTATGGCCCTCGCACAGCTCCGTCTCCCGAAAACATTATGGCCCTCACACAGCTCCGTCTCCCGAAAACATTATAGCCCTCGCACAGCTCCGTCTCCTGCAAACATTATGGCTCTCACACAGCTCCGTCTCCTGAAAACATTATGGCCCTCGCACAGCTCCGTCTCCCGAAAACATTCTAGCCCTCACACAGCTCCATCTCCCAAAAACATTATAGCCCTCGCACAGCTCCATCTCCCAAAAACATTATGGCCCTCACACAGCTCCGTCTCCTGAAAACATTATAGCCCTCACACAGCTCCGTCTCCCGAAAACATTATAGCCCTCGCACAGCTCCGTCTCCTGAAAACATTATGGCTCTCACACAGCTCCGTCTCCCGAAAACATTATAGCCCTCACACAGCTCCATCTCCTGAAAACATTATAGCCCTCGCACAGCTCCATCTCCCAAAAACATTATGGCCCTCACACAGCTCCGTCTCCTGAAAACATTATGGCCCTCGCACAGCTCCATCTCCTGAAAACATTATAGCCCTCGCACAGCTCCGTCTCCTGAAAACATTATAGCCCTCGCACAGCTCCATCTCCTGAAAACATTATAGCCCTCGCACAGCTCCGTCTCCTGAAAACATTATGGCCCTCGCACAGCTCCGTCTCCCGAAAACATTATGGCCCTCGCACAGCTCCATCTCCCGAAAACATTATGGCCCTCGCACAGCTCCGTCTCCCGAAAACATTATGGCCCTCACACAGCTCCGTCTCCCGAAAACATTATAGCCCTCGCACAGCTCCGTCTCCTGCAAACATTATGGCTCTCACACAGCTCCGTCTCCTGAAAACATTATGGCCCTCGCACAGCTCCGTCTCCCGAAAACATTCTAGCCCTCACACAGCTCCATCTCCCAAAAACATTATAGCCCTCGCACAGCTCCATCTCCCAAAAACATTATGGCCCTCACACAGCTCCGTCTCCCAAAAACATTATAGCCCTCACACAGCTCCGTCTCCCGAAAACATTATAGCCCTCGCACAGCTCCGTCTCCCGAAAACATTATAGCCCTCGCACAGCTCCGTCTCCTGAAAACATTATGGCTCTCACACAGCTCCGTCTCCCGAAAACATTATAGCCCTCACACAGCTCCATCTCCTGAAAACATTATAGCCCTCGCACAGCTCCATCTCCCAAAAACATTATGGCCCTCACACAGCTCCGTCTCCCGAAAACATTATGGCCCTCACACAGCTCCGTCTCCCGAAAACATTATGGCCCTCACACAGCTCCGTCTCCCGAAAACATTATGGCCCTCGCACAGCTCCGTCTCCTGAAAACATTATGGCCCTCACACAGCTCCGTCTCCTGAAAACATTATGGCCCTCGCACAGCTCCGTCTCCCGAAAACATTATGGCCCTCGCACAGCTCCATCTCCTGAAAACATTATGGCCCTCACACAGCTCCGTCTCCTGAAAACATTATGGCCCTCACACAGCTCCGTCTCCTGAAAACATTATGGCCCTCACACAGCTCCGTCTCCCGAAAACATTATGGCCCTCGCACAGCTCCATCTCCTGAAAACATTATGGCCCTCACACAGCTCCGTCTCCTGAAAACATTATGGCCCTCACACAGCTCCGTCTCCTGAAAACATTATGGCCCTCACACAGCTCCGTCTCCCGAAAACATTATGGCCCTCACACAGCTCCGTCTCCTGAAAACATTATGGCCCTCGCACAGCTCCATCTCCTGAAAACATTATAGCCCTCGCACAGCTCCGTCTCCTGAAAACATTATGGCCCTCACACAGCTCCATCTCCTGAAAACATTATAGCCCTCGCACAGCTCCATCTCCTGAAAACATTATAGCCCTCGCACAGCTCCGTCTCCCGAAAACATTATGGCCCTCGCACAGCTCCGTCTCCCGAAAACATTATGGCCCTCGCACAGCTCCATCTCCTGAAAACATTATAGCCCTCGCACAGCTCCGTCTCCCGAAAACATTATGTCCCTCACACAGCTCCGTCTCCTGAAAACATTATGGCCCTCGCACAGCTCCATCTCCTGAAAACATTATAGCCCTCGCACAGCTCCGTCTCCTGAAAACATTATAGCCCTCGCACAGCTCCGTCTCCTGAAAACATTATGGCCCTCACACAGCTCCGTCTCCCGAAAACATTATGGCCCTCACACAGCTCCGTCTCCTGAAAACATTATGGCCCTCGCACAGCTCCATCTCCTGAAAACATTATGGCCCTCGCACAGCTCCATCTCCTGAAAACATTATAGCCCTCACACAGCTCCGTCTCCTGAAAACATTATGGCCCTCGCACAGCTCCATCTCCTGAAAACATTATAGCCCTCGCACAGCTCCGTCTCCTGAAAACATTATGGCTCTCGGAAACAGGTACTTTTTTTTTTTTTTTTTTTTTTTTTTTTACAATTTTTTTTTTTTTTTCGGTACTTCAAAGAAAAGCTATTCATGTTTGGTATCACCATAATCGTTCTGGCCTGGAGAATCATATTGGCAGTGGATTTTTACCTTAAAATGAACGTTGTAGATAAAAAAGAAATTGCGAAATTGCACTTTTTTCACTATTTTGCCACACTTGGAATTTTTTCCCCGCATTCCAGTGCATCACATGATAACATGAATGGTGTCATACAGCCAGCCCCTCCAGAAAACAAACCCTCACCCACCTCTGTCGACAGAAATATAGAAAAGTTATGGCTCTTGGGATCAGAGAAGGAGAAATGTAAAAATCGCCCTGTTGGAAAGGAAGGGGTTAATGATGATGCTTTGGTTTTGCATAGATGAAAGGTGGGTCCTCAGATTCAAGTTCTTTGGTGGGCCCAATGTTTTCCATCTCGACACTTCCTTTACATGGTCTGAGACTTGGTGACTGCACCCACTTTGACAAATCAATGAGACCACCTTGATCCCGCCACTCCGGAAAGTCTGTGACCGGAAATGTTGAGAAAACGTACTCATAAATCCGGGGTGTCTTTTTGTATCTGAAAAAAAAATGCAATAAAGATGTTTTGATCCAAAGCTGCTAATTATGGAGGGCTGCTCCATCATCTCCAGCTCTACTAGGACATGCGCTCTTCTAGGCTCTGCTCCTACTCCTCAGGTGCTGTGCAACCTGGGCTTGTGTATATCGGCATCATCATCATCTTCATCATAATGCCTATGCCACAAGATTGGCAGATATGTCCTGACTAATGACAGTAACCGGACTAGGGGTCTATTCCACACCAATCCCACTGGCTGCAGAACCTTGTAGCTGCCCCTGACGCATTTCTGCTGCAGGGGGGATTTGCCCATTTCTTTGGTGATCTCCACCGTTTCTTCTATGTGTTGTCTGTCTCTGTTAAAGGCTCATCGTAGTGGTTGATGCTGTTTTTCTCTTGCAGGTGATGGCCATCCTGGACTGGGTTCCTGTGTGACTAGATTTTTATAGACTGAGTTCTACATTGCAGAACATGGTCACTTTTATCCGACATGGAGACGTTTGTGCAGTTGAACATTGATTTGAGTAGCTATTAATCATATTGTAGCCAACTCTATGATGATGCTATAATGGACACACAGGGTTTCCACATTGCCAATCCTGTGATTTATGGCAGAGTTTTATCTTCTGTCCAGATTATGTAAATCCATAAATAAACATTTCTATTTATATTTCTTTCCCTTTGTTCATCATCACTTTATTTGAAAAAATAATGATTAGAATCAGATGCAATATTTCATGGAGAAGAGAAAGCTTCATAGGCCGGATCTACAGATGATAATCGAAACGAGCGCTAGCCCAGGTGAGGCGCAACATCTGAGAACTTAGGAAGCTGCAGTCACTTATCCAATATTTCCAGCAGCCCAAAAAATACATAAAAAGCCCACACACCTATACTATTAAAATAATAGAAAACCATACAAAAACAGAAGCAAAGGGTCCAAATAAAATTAACAAACTTTATTCAAAATCCATCAAAAGACATGAATAAAACATTCTATAAGAATGTGGCACAGAGATTTATACCACCCAGGGAAGCCAAGTCAGAATTACAAATGTACAATACATAATGCATAGATCTACATGAACTCTATAAGGGGCAAAGTGGCCAAATGACTAAGTAATAGTGATGAGCGAATGTGCTCGCCACTGCTGGGTACTCTCCCATCTCACTGCTCGACATGCTCGGCGAGTATTTCCTGGTTGCTCGGTTGGGAGCTCGGGTCCCCTCCCTGCATGTTTACAACTGTTTATTGAGCCAATGAACATGCAGGGATTGCCGCACAGCGTCATCAGGTCTATATCACACCTGGCGCCGCCATGCTCGTCACAGTCACTCCGGATCAGACAGTGTAGGGAGAGGTGCTGCTGCGTCAGGGAGAGATTCGCTTGCTTATAGTTAGTATAGGTATTCCACAACATATATATATATATATATATATATATATATATATATATATATATATACACACACACACAGTACAGACCAAAAGTTTGGACACACCTTCTCATTTAAAGATTTTTCTGTATTTTCATGACTATGAAAATTGTACATTCACACTGAAGGCATCAAAACTATGAATTACCACATGTGGAATTATATACTTAACCAAAAAGTGTGAAACAACTGAAAATATGTCTTATATTCTAGGTTCTTCAAAGTAGCCACCTTTTGCTTTGATGACTGCTTTGCACACTCTTGGCATTCTCTTGATGAGCCTCAAGAGGCAGTCACCGGAAAAGGTCTTCCAACAATCTTGAAGGAGTTCCCAGAGATGCTTAGCACTTGTTGGCCCTTTTGCCTTCACTCTGCGGTCCAGCTCACCCCAAACCATCTCGATTGGGTTCAGGTCTGGTGACTGTGGAGGCCAGGTCATCTGGCGTAGCCCCCCATCACTCTCCTTCTTGGTCAAATAGCCCTTACACAGCCTGGAGGTGTGTTTGGGGTCATTGTCCTGTTGAAAAATAAATGATGGTCCAACTAAACACAAACTGGATGGAATAGCATGCCGCTGCAAGATGCTGTGGTAGCCATGCTGGTTCAGTGTGCCTTCAATTTTGAATAAATCCCCAACAGTGTCACCAGCACAGCCCCCCACACCATCACACCTCCTCCTCCATGCTTCACGGTGGGAACCAGGCATGTAGAGTCCATCCGTTCACCTTTTCTGCGTCGCACAAAGACACGGTGGTTGGAACCAAAGATCTCAAATTTGGACTCATCAGACCAAAGCACAGATTTCCACTGGTCTGATGTCCATTTCTTGAGCTCTTTAGCCCAAACAAGTCTCTTCTGCTTGTTGCCTGTCCTTAGCAGTGGTTTCCTAGCAGCTATTTTACCATGAAGGCCTGCTGCACAAAGTCTCCTCTTAACAGTTGTTGTAGAGATGTGTCTGCTGCTAGAACTCTGTGTGGCATAGACCTGGTCTCTAATCTGAGCTGCTGTTAACCTGCGATTTCTGAGGCTGGTGACTCGGATAAACTTATCCTCAGAAGCAGAGGTGACTCTTGGTCTTCCATTCCTGGGGCAGTCCTCATGTGAGCCAGTTTCTTTGTAGCGCTTGATGGTTTTTGCAACTGTACTTGGGGACACATTCAAAGTTTGCCCAATTTTTCGGACTGACTGACCTTCATTTCTTAAAGTAATGATGGCCACTTGTTTTTCTTTACTTAGCTGCTTTTTTCTTGCCATAATACAAATTCTAACAGTCTATTCAGTAGGACTATCAGCTGAGTATCCACCAGACTTCTGCACAACACAACTGATGGCCCCAACCCCATTTATAAGGCAAGAAATGACACTTATTAAACCTGACAGGGCACACCTGTGAAGTGAAAACCATTTCCGGTGACTACCTCTTGAAGCTCATCAAGAGAATGCCAAGAATGTGCAAAGCAGTCATCAAAGCAAAAGGTGGCTACTTTGAAGAACCTAGAATATAAGACATATTTTCAGTTGTTTCACACTTTTTGGTTAAGTATATAATTCCACATGTGTTAATTCATAGTTTTGATGCCTTCAGTGTGAATGTACAATTTTCATAGTCATGAAAATACTGAAAAATCTTTAAATGAGAAGGTGTGTCCAAACTGTTGGTCTGTACTGTATATATATATATATATATATATATATATATATATATATATATATATCCAACTGAACTAACAGTCCTTCTGAGGACTTATCCAGCTGCATATAATCAGTGGTGATAGCAGGAATTAGGCAGACTGCCGTGCATATAGCTCAAGAGGCTCCATTCCAGTTCTGTCTGTTGCTTCTGTTACAGATATTTCTACAAATAGCCCCAGGTATCAGGGGCCAGGGATAAAAAAAAATGTGAAAAAAAAAGAAATGTGAAAAATAGTAATCTACAGGCCAGGTATATAATACTGTGGTTTTCCATCATACGTATCACATATAAGTGTGCTCCAAATTCAGGAATTTCAGGCCTCCATTTAAATTTTGTTGCAGTGTGTCAGTAAAGTTATTGACATGAGGTCGCTGTGAAAAATAGTAAACTACAGGCCAGCTATTTAAAGCTGTGGACAAGCTGAAATTGTGCCACAACAAACACCCACATCTTCTCGCCCGACCTTCCTGTCCCAATTAATAGGGGACCGCAGCACACCACTATTGAACACAGAGCAGTGTGAAAAGGTTATTGGTTGGATAGCAAATAATGCTTCCACTCACTTAGCCACCACCACCACCCTGTCTTCCACACGGTCGACTCTTAGTAGCCGTGAGTCTGGACTGCATATTCCTCACCCTGTTCCTCCTTCCTCCCACCATGCCGAGTGCCCAGAGACAACTGATCCCACACTTGGAAACTCAGAAGAGCTGTTCACTTTTCCATTTATAGATTCGGGCCTCTCGCCCAGTCCATTTGAAGCGGGGCAAGAGGAGATCGCATGTAGCAATGCCCAAATATTTGAGCAGCCACGGTCACACGAAGGCGACGGTGGGAAACTGTCACCAAGAGGTGGATGATGATTAGACACAATTGCCAGAAAGTCAGGAGGAGGACCAGGGTGCGGAAGTGGAAGATGAGGTGGTGGACGATGAAGTCACTGACCCAACCTGGCAAGTTGACATGCAGAGCGAAGACAGCAGCACACAGGGGGAGGGAAGCGTAGCACCACAACAGGCAAGAACAAGCAGTGTGGTCGCCGCAGATAGAAGGCGGGGAACCCGTCCCTGTAACATTAATACGACGGAAGTTGCCAGTACAACTGTTAGGTCTTCCCAAGTCTGGTTGTTTTTTAAAGACTCTACCGATAACCCCAAAAAGGCTATTTGCACCACCTGCGAGGCCAGCATCAGCAGGGGTAGCAAAACTACCAGCCTGACCACCACCAGCATGATCAGGCACATGGCAGCAAAGCACCCGACTAAGTGGGCCGAACCTCAGGGTCCAGCAACAATGTCTGCGGGTGACAGCACTGCTTGTTCCGCTGTTGTGCATGCACGCCAATCCCCTGTCAATGGCGCATACCAAGTTGCCTCTCGCCCTGCACCTGTCATTGAACACTCTAAATTAGCACCATCAGCAAGCACGTCCTTGTCCCAGCGCAGCATTCAGTTGTCCCTACCCCTGTCCTTGCAAAGCAAGCTCAAATACGCAGCTAACACCCCAAAGGCCACACTACTAAATTCACACATTTCGCGAATGCTTGCGCTCTAAATGTTGCCTTTTAGGCTCGTTGAGACGGAAGCTTTCCGCAACCTCATGGCGGCGGCTGTCCCTCGGTACTTGGTCCCTACCCGCCACTATTTCTCCCGGTGTGCCGTCCCCGCATTACACAAGCACGTGTCCCACATTAGCCGTGCCCTTAACAGTTACTGGGAAAGTCCACCTAACCACGGACACGTGGACAAGTGCTTGTGGTCAGGGATGGTACATCTCACTGACGGCACACAGGGTTAACATAGTGGAAGCCAGGACCCAGTCGGACCTTGGGACGGAACACATCCTCCCAACGCCGAGGATTCTAGATCAATCAGGGTTGCCCCCACATTCTACAGTTCCTGCACCTCCTCCTCCTCTTCAGCATTCATCTCCGAAATGACCACATCAGTCGCAAGCTGGAAGCACTGCCTCGGCCAAGCGGCAACAGGCTGTGCTGAAGCTATTGTGCTTAGGTGACAAACCATACAACGCTGAAGAGTTGTGGACTGCTCTGAAAGAGCAGGCCGATCTGTGGCTCACACCGCTGAACCTACAACCATGCATGGTCGTGTGTGACAATGGCCGGAAACTGGTGGCGGCTCTGAGGCGAGGCGAGCTCATACACGTACCATGCCTGGCCCATGTGCTTAACCTCGTGGTTCATCGGTTTCTCAAAACCTACCCGGATCTGTCGGATCTGCTTGTCAAAGTACAACGCCTGTGTGCCCATTTTAGAAAGTCAGCTACAGCTTCCGCCGCTCTTTCCGTGCTTCAGCAGCGTTTGCAGCTTCCGGCTCACCGACTGATCTGCGATGTCCCCACGCGTAGGAACTCTACATTGCAGATGTTGGGAAGGATTTGTGAGCAGAAGAGGGCAGTTGTTGACTACCTGCATCAACAAGGCCGTCGGTATTCAGGTCAGACTCCACACATAAAACCTCAGGAGTGGACATGGATGTCAGACATCTGTACCATCCACCAAAACTTTGAGGACTCCAACAAGATGGTGAGCGGCGATGACGCCATAATTAGCGTCACCGTCCCAATTCTGTCTTTTGAAGTGCTCTCTGCTCTCAATTAAAGAGGATGCATTGCAGGCGGAGCACGATGAGATGGAGCAAGGAACCGTACAGGGTGCTTACACACAGCCCAGCCTCATCTCATCCCAACGTGGATTGGGTGACAATGAGGAAGAGGAGGAAGAAGAACAGGAGCTAATTTCCTGCACTATAGACGGTACTACCTGCACAACTGCCATACTGTCTGTTCAGCGTGGATGGCCTGAGGACAGGGCCCAAGGGAGGAAGAGGAGGAGAGCATGGTCAGTCGTCCTGTTGGTGAGGACACGGAAGTCTTGCCTCTTTGCAGCACACATGGCTGAGTTTATGTTATGCTGCCTTTCCCGTGACCCTCGCGTTGTCCAAATTTTGGGTGACAGTCATTTCTGGTTGGTGACGCTTGTAGACCCACACTTCAGGGAGAACTTTGTCTCTTATTCCTTTGCAGGACAGACCTAATAAAATGGGGCAGTACGAGGAGGCCCTTGTTGCGGAATTATTGAAAAAATTCCCATCTGAAAACGCTGGCGGCAGAGGTCACAGTTCGTTGGACAACCAAGGAGTACAGGCGAGAGAGACACAAATGCAATCCAGCAGAGGCAGGGGAACACTGTCAAAGTTCTGGGAGAGTTTTCTCAGACCTTCCCATCGCACAGACCCTGAGGCGCGGGGTACTCTCACAAGGAGTGCAAAGTTTCGGAAGATGGTGAAGGGAGTACCTTGCCGACCGTACCAGTGTCCTCCGTGATTCCGCTGTGCCTTATAATTATTGGGTATCCAAGCTGGATACGTGGAATGAACTGGCTCTCTATGCCTTGGAGATCCTGGTCTGCCCTGCCGCCAGCGTTTTGTCAGAGCGGGTTTTTAGTGCCGCTGGTGGAATTATAACTGATAAGCGCATCCACCTGTCAACTGAAAATGCTGACAGGCTGACTCTTATAAAAATGAACAATGGCTGGATTGGGCCAGACTTCTCAACACCACCGAATGATAGCAGCGTAACATAAACTCAAATACAACAAATGCACAACTGAGTCCGCTCACCATTCGGAGTGTGGAGCCAAATCGCCTCGCCCGGATCCGGTCAGAGAAGCCGCAGTAACTCAGATGAGAAAAAAGGAAAGGATGATCCAGCGTATCGGGCTAGTTTCTTAAAATAAAACATAGCTTTTATTGTGCCCATTAAAACATTGCTCCACACCAATTGTTCATATGGTGCACTACAAGGATCAGGACCTACGTGTTTCGACGTTTAAGTCTTAACCCCTTTACCCCCGAGGGTGGTTTGCACGTTAATGACCGGGCCAATTTTTACAATTCTGACCACTGTCATTTTATGAGGTAATTACTCTGGAACGCTTCAACTTATTCCCCTGATTCTGAGATTGTTTTTTCATGACATATTGTACTTCATGATTGTGGTAAAATTTCTTCGATATCACTTGCGTTTATTTGTGAAAAAAATGGAAATTTGGCGAAAATTTTGAAAATTTTGCAATTTTCAAACTTTGAATTTTTATGCCCTTAAATCAGAGAGATATGTCACACAAAATACTTAATAAATAACATTTCCCACATGTCTACTTTACATCAGCACAATTTTGGAACCAAAATTTTTTTTTGTTAGGGAGCTAAAAGGGTTAAAAGTTGACCAGCGATTTCTCATTTTTCCAACAAAATTTACAAAACCATTTTTTTAGGGACCACATCACATTTGAAGTCACTTTGAGAGGTCTTTATGACAGAAAATACTCAAAAGTGACACCATTCTAAAAACTGCACCCCTCAAAGTGCTCAAAACCACATTCAAGAACTTTATTAACCCTTCAGGTGCTTCACAGGAATTTTTGGAATGTGGAAGAAAAAAATGAACATTTAACTTTTTTCACAAAAATGTTACTTTAGACCCAATTTTTTTATTTTCACAGGGGTAACCAGAAAAAATGGACCCCAAAATTTGTTGTGCAATTTCCCCTGGGCACGCAGATACCCCATATGTGGGGAAAAAACACTGTTTGGGCGCACGGCAGGGCTCGGAAGGGAAGGAGCGCCATTTGACTTTTTGATTGTAAAATTTGCTTGAATAATTAGCGGACAATTTGAGACGATTTTCCATTCAATTTGTTAGCGGACACCATGTTGCATTTGGAGAGTCCCTGTGTGCCCAAACATTGGAGCTCCCCCACAAGTGACCCCATTTTGGAAACTAGACCCCCCAAGGCACCTATCTAGATGCATAGTGAGCAGTTGGAACCCCCAGGTGCTTCACAAATTGATTCGTAAAAATGAAAAAGTGTAAAAAAAAATACTTTTCCATTTTTACGAATCAATTTGTGAAGCATCTAGGGGTTCCAAGTGCTCACTATGCATCTAGATCGGTGCCTTGGGGGGTCTAGTTTCCAAAATGGGGTCACTTGTGGGGGAGCTCCAATGTTTAGACACACAGGGGCTCTTCAAACGCAATATGGTGTCCCCTAACAAATTGGAACCATGTCGCGTTTGGAGAGCCCCTGTGTGTCTAAACATTGGAGCTCCCCCACAAGTGACCCCATTTTGGAAACTAGACCCCCCAGGGAACTTATATAGATGTGTGGTGAGCCCATTGAACCCCCAGGTGTTTCACAGAAAATCATAATGTTGACTTGTGAAAATAAAAAAAAAACATTTTTTCCACAAAAACGCAAAAAAAATATTTTCACAAGGGTACCAGGAGAAATTGCACCCCATAAGTTGTTGTGCAATTTCTCCTGAGTACGCATATACCCCATGTGTTGGAAAAAACTACTGTTTGGGCGCATGTAAGGGCTCGGAAGGGAAGGAGTGACTCTTTTGAACGCAGACTTTGATGGAATGGTCTGCGGACGTCATGTCATGTTCTCAGAGCCCCTGATGTGCCTAAACAGTGAAATGCCCAACAAGTGCCCCCTTTTTGGTAGTGGTAGTTGATTTTTGAATTTTGTAATGTAGTGTTATACATCAATTGTGTAGGACAACCTGACGAACACTACACAACTGACGTATGACAACCTGATGAACACTACGTCAGCTGTGTAGTGTTCGTCAGGTTGTCATACGTCAGAAATTAATTCAATAGTCCATCGAAGTATGGTACCTTTTGAAGCAGTCTTTCATACACAGGCCAGGTTTGTCAGGGCAGGTGTCACATTGATAAATGGTGTCCTTGCGTATTCCACTTTTATAACACACTCGGCACCTCTTTTGTGACTTTCCTTTTTTTCCGCTGTGAGGGATCTGCCCTGGGAAATGCTGGCCTGGTACAATTCTCGGTCCTTCAATTCCAGAAGTACTGGGGCCCGCTCTGTCACCACTGCCAAATATCAGGGCCTTGATAACTGTTTCCTGAAACTGAAGATACGACGCAGAAGTCTGGCCTGCACATTGTGACAGAAGGAAAGCGTTGTGCATTGCCACCTGTACAATGTGCAGGGTCATCTTCTTGTACCACACTCTGGCCTTTCTCAAAGCACTGTACGGCTGGAGGACTTGATCAGAGAGATCAACTCCCCCCATGTACTTGTTGTACCCCACTACACAGTCTGGTTTGGCGACCTGTGTAGTGGAACCTCGTACAGTGCTGAGGGTGCTGCCATCACCATGTATGGTGGTCAAGAAAAGGACATCCCTTTTGTCCTTGTACTTGACCATCAACAGGTGGTCGCTACATTGGGCTCTGCTCTCACCCCTTCTGAGCAGCTGCCCAATTAGCGTCTTTGGGAGGCCTTTCTGATTTTTGCGGACAGTACCGCAGGATGCGGTACTTCGCGCAGAGAGGGACTTGAAGAGTGGGATACTTGTATAAAAGTTATCCACGTAGAGGTGATAACTTTTATCAAGCAGTGGGTGCACCAAGTCCCTCACAATTTTCCCACTCACTCCCAGAACAGGGGGGCATTCAGGGGGTTCAATCCGGGAGTCCTTCCCTTCATAAACTCTAAACTTGTGAGTGTATCCTGAGGTACTCTGACAAAGATTGATCCCGTACCTTGCCCTCTTACTGGGCAGGTACTGCCGGAATCCAAGCCGCCGTTTAAAAGAAATTAAGGACTCATCCACACAGATGTCCCTTTGGGGCACGTACACTTCACCAAACTTGTTGTTGAAGTGTTCGATGACCGGCCGAACTTTGAAAAGACGATCAAAGTTCGGGTCATCGCGTGCAGGACACCTTGCATTATCTTGGTAATGCAAGAACTTGTAGATGGCCTGAAAGCGTATCCGGGGCATGACCATTCGGAACACTGGAGTGTTATACAAAACGTCAACACTCCAGTATTGCCGAAGCTCGGGCTTCTTCAAGATCCCCATATGAAGGACCAGGCCCCAAAACTTCATCATTTCTACTGCGTCTACAGGAGACCAGTTAGAAAACGATGAAGAGGGGTTTTGTTCTAAAAATTGATGAGCGTATAAATTAGTTTGGCCCACCATGAGGTTTATAAAATCCTCAGAGAAAAAGACTTTGAAAAAGTCTATTTCTGTGAGGCCGGTGGTGTCAAACTTGATTCCTGATTCCGCCATGAAATCAGGAATCAGCGGCTCATAATTTTCGGGGGGCGAAGTCCATATAGGCTCAGTAATGGGGGGCGCTGGAACATCTCTCCTGCGACGACGGCGGGGCGGGCCAGCAGAACCTGAGGAAGAGGAGGAAGAAGAGAAGGAGGAAGACGACGAGGAGTCGGAAAAACAAAGAAATGTGGGATCCTCACCCTCGCTGTCAGTGTCGGAGGCAAGAATAGCGTTTGCCTCCTCCGCTGAATAGCGAGTTTGGGATGAGCAGGACATTGTTTGTTATGTATGTGGTGCGTGTGTGTCAATACTTTATTGAGAGTGTGTGTGTGTGTCAGTACTTTATTTAGAGTGTGTGGAAAAAGGAAATACTGTATGTGGTGCAAACAGCGAGCACGAGGCACGAGTGTGGATTGGTGAACTATGTCACTGATCAATACTCGGCGGCTGCTGGATATGCGCACAGATGTGTGGGGAGTGGGAAGAGGAGAATTGGGTTGGATGAGGGGAGATCAGAGATTACTTACCAAAGTCCTCTCTGTTCTTCTTTCAGGACCAGGAGCCCGGCGCTGGTGACCGGGAGCCCCGAGCAGGAGCCCGGGAGCCCAGAGCAGGAGACGGGGAGCCCGGAGCAGGAGACCGAGAGCCCGGAGCAGGAGATCAGTAGCCCGGAGCAGGAGACCAGGAGCCCGGAGCAGGAGACCAGGAGCCCGGAGCAGGAGACCAGGAGCAGGAGACCAGGAGCCCGGAGCTGGAGACCGGGAGCCCGGAGCAGGAGACCAGGAGCCCGGAGCAGGAGACCGGTACTGGAGCTGGAGATCAGAACCAAAAGAATTAACAGGGACACTGGGGTGAGGCGGATTGGGGTGGGAAGGGGGGTAAAAAGACAGGGGAGTGGGAAGAGGGGGGTTGGGGTGGATGAGGGGAGATCAGAGATGGACTTACCAAAGGGTCAGCAGGACTGGAACAGAAGACCCAGAGCAGGAGACCGGAGCAGGAGGCCGGGAGCCTGGAGCAGGAGACCGGGAGCCCGGCGCTGGTGACCAGGAGCCCGAAGCTGGTGACCGGGAGCGGAGCTGGAGACTCGGACCAGAGCTGGAGACCGCTGCAGGACGCAGAAAAAAAGGTAAGAGGGGGTAAAAAGAGGGGCGAGGGGGGATTGGGGTGGATGAGAGGAGAACAGACTTACCAAAGTCTTCTCTGCAGGATCAGCAGCAGGATCAGCAGCAGGCTCCGGAGCAGGAACCACAGCAGGTTAGGAGCAGAAGATCCAGGACGCTGGAGCAGAAGATCCAGGAGCAGCGGCAGCAGCAGCGACTGGAATGGGTGAGAAGATGGTCTTGTGGTGTCACAGAATATTCTGTGGCACTACAAGGCCCAGCACAGACACATCAGATGTGACCGCTCTGTAGAAATCCTCACCAAGTGTGAGGGTCTGCAGGGCGGTCACAGGGTGATGATGGGGTGGTGACAGGTGGAGGTAGTCAGGTAATCTGATTGGAGCAATCATTGATGACACTGATTGCTCCAATCAGAGTTCCTGAATACAGGTGACCAGGCGGTCACAGGGAGGTGTCACTTCTCTGTGACCCCCTGTGGTGCATGCTGTGCCCCAGCCATCTGATTGGTGACACTGATTGCACCAATCAGACATAGCTGGAGCAGAGCACGAACCACAGGGGGTCACAGAGAGGTGACACTTCCCTGTGACCGCCTGTCACCTGTATTCAGGTACTCTGATTGGAGCGATCGATGTCATCATCGATCGCTCCAATCACAGCAGTCTGGGGGCTTGAATCACATTACAGGGGGTCATGGGGCGGTGACAGGCACGTCACAAGCCGGTCACCGCCCCATGACCGCCCTGTCACCGCGCGGTCGCGCTACGATCAGTGCGATCGATGTGATCGGCGATCGCACCGATCATAGCAGTCTGGGGCCAGGGCTGGGGTGTCCTAGCAACAGTCTAGGATCGGTGCTCTTAGGAGCACCGATCCTAGGCTGCAGATCACTGTTTCCGGCATTCACATTGCCGGAAACAGTGAGAAATGCTGTGATTGGCTGTTCAGATTTGAACAGCCAATCACAGCGATCGCTGGTGCGGGGGGGGGCCGCGACACCCCCCGGGATGATGACGCTATCTACCCAGAGGTAAGATGGCACCGTAACTTTAATGCTGTCACCGCGACTTAAGTCGCGGTGCCGCATTAAAGATATGACGTACTAATACGGGTCTGGCTCTTAAGTCCCAGGGCACAGACGCTTATTAGTACGTCAAATGTTGTTAAGGGGTTAATCATGGTCTCACTGACCCGAGTGCTGACCGACATATAAACACAGTTAATGAGGGACATTAATTTGCCACCTGTTCACCAGCACATGAGGTCACCGTGATGGGCGTATATGCATCCAAAATAAAACCATTATAATACATATCACAAACATATATAAAAACATAAAATATGATAGTAACATGACAAGTGGAATATTCAGATTTTTTTATATATATATAAATGGCCCACCCTGTATGTGTATATACACTGTGTGCAGAATTATTAGGCAAGTTGTATTTTAGAGGACTATTTTTATTATTGATCAACAACTATGTTCTCAATCAACCCAAAAGACTCATAAATATCCAAGCTTAATATTTTTGGAAGTTGGAGTGGGTTTTTTTAGATTTGGCTATCTTAGGAGGATATCTGTTTGTGCAGGTAACTATTACTGTGCAGAATTATTAGGCAACTTAATAAAAACCAAATATAATCCCATCTCACTTGTTTATTTTCACCAGGTAAACCAAGATCAGTGCACAAAATGTAGAAATAAACATTTCTGACATGCAAAAACAAAAACCCCAAAAAATGAGTGATGATTATAGCCACCTTTCGTTATGATGACACTCAGCAGCCTTCCATCCATAGATTCTGTCAGTTGCTTGATCTGTTTTCGATCAACATTGCGTGCAGCAGCCACCACAGCCTCCCAGACACTGTTCCGAGAGGTGTACTGTTTTCCCTCCCTGTAGATCTCACATTTTATGATGGACCACAGGTTCTCTATGGGGTTCAGATCGGGTGAACAAGGGGGCCATGTCATTATTTTTTCTTCTTTTAGACCTTTACTGGCCAGCCATGCTGTGGAGTAGTTGAATGCATGTGATGGAGCATTGTCCTGCATGAAAATCATGTTTTTCTTGAACGATACCGACTTCTTCCATCCTCAACCCGAACCCACAAGTTCATCTTTGATGATACCTGTAGCATCGGCGTCTCTGCCCCGTTCTAGGCAGAGACGCCGTCCCTCTCACCTCCCCGCTCCTGGCGCGGCGTCCTCCAGCGCTGCTCTCCCCGCTGCTTCCGGCACGCGCTCCTTCCCCGGCAGTGTGCTTAGGGCGCGCGCTCCCCCTCTCTTAAAGGGACCGCGCGCGCCGTCCTAAGGAGTCCCCGGCCAATTGCCGGAGGACCTCCCATATAATAGGCACCTCCTCCAAAATGGAGGTGCCCGAGCAATGTTGTAGCACTGTTCACTACTCTGCTTAAGCCCTCAGGTCCCGTTGCCAGTTACCTGCCAGATTCCTGCCAGTCTGCTGTCTAATTCCTGCCTGATATCCTGCTACCTGCCTGCTAGCCTGAGGTCCGACGGTCTGCCTTATTACTCCTGTCAGTCTGTCTAAGGACCAGCTTGCCCGCTCACCTGGGAGCGCACATCAACTACCTGCCTGCTTGCCTGAGGTCCGACGGTCTGCCTTCCAACTCTTGTCAGTCTGTCTATGGACCAGCTTGCCCGCTCACCTGGGAGCGCACATCTGCTACCTGCCTGCTAGCCTACCTGGAGGCTCCGCCGTCACATGCTGTGACCACCCGCCTGTCCAGAGACTTCTGCCCGCTCACCTGGGAGTTCACGTCTACCATCAGCCGCCACAGGTCGTACCAACCCTTTACCCAGAGACTGCCCCAGTCACTTGCCGTGACCATCTGCCCGTTCACCCAGAGACTGCCCCGGTCACTTGCCGTGACCATCTGCCCGTTCACCCAGAGACTGCCCCGGTCACTTGCCGTGACCATCTGCCCGTTCATCCAGAGACTGCCCCGGTCACTTGCCGTGACCTCCTGCCCGTTCTTCTAGAGACTGTCCCGGTCACCTGCTGTGACTGCCTGCCTGGTCGCCACCCGCTCCCTTACAAGGACCGCCCCCTTGTATAGTAGCTCAGAGGTTCCACCTCCCAGACCCGTTACAGTTTGCTCGGGCCATGGAACCCGGAGGCACCCAAGCTCCCTCGCTCTCTGACCTATACCATGAACTCTCCCGTCAGAGATCCCAGCAGGAGTCCATCCTGAACCACCTGCGGAATGTCAACTCCCGCCTGGACACACTGTCTGCTCCACCAGCAACCACCGCTAGTGTCACGACTCGCACCCCGGCAGCACCGTTGCCCACCAATACCATGGCATCCTGTCTCGGATCCCGGCTGTCTGCACCTCCTCGCTTCGGAGGGGACCCCGCTCAAGCTCGGGGCTTCATAAACCAGTGCACCCTGCACTTTGAACTCTTGACTCACCAGTTTATCTCCGACCGGGCCAAAGTGGCATTCATCATGTCCCATCTCACTGGGGAGGCACTGGCATGGCTTAACCCCCTGTGGGAGAGAGGGGATCCCCTGGTGTCCGACCTGTCGTCTTTCCTCATTGCTTTCCGGAGAGTCTTCGATGAACCGGGACGAAAGACCTCATCTGCCTCCTCTTTGCTACGTCTCCGTCAAGGGAGTCTCACCGTGGGCCAATATGCCATACGGTTTCGCACCCTCGCTTCTGAGCTTGCCTGGGATAATGAGGCCCTGGTGTCCGTCTTCTGGGAGGGCCTTTCCGGTCGGATGAAAGATGAGCTCGCCGGTCGGGATATTCCTACCACCCTGGATGACCTGGTGTCGTTGGCTACCCGGATTGACATCCGGTTTCAAGAACGCACCAAAGAGACCACCCGAGAGAGAAGGTTTCCCCGCCTAGCTCCTACTTTCCAGAAACCTGTCTCCTCTTCTGTCACTCCCCGGGCACACTCACCCGAGCCCATGCAGGTCGACCAGACCAAGATGGTCAAATCTCGCCAGGAGTCTCGCCGAGCCGAGGGGAGCTGCTTCTATTGTGGCAGTAAGGAGCACTTGATTCGTTCCTGCCCGGAGAGGCCGGGAAACTCCAGTGTCTAGGACCGCTCGGAGAGGTCGCCCTAGACAAAAATAAATCCTCTCCAACCCTGACTTTGTCTGTATCTATCTCCTGGGGAGAGACCCGTCACTTTGAACTCGCCCACCTGGATTCTGGATCCGCTGGAAACCTCATCTCCCAGTCCCTGGTTGAGAAATACCGTATTCCCACCAAGTCTCTGGCTGAACCCTTGTCGGTCGCCTCAGTGGATGGAAGACTCCTTCCGGTGACCATCCTGCTCGCCACGGAACCCATAACCCTGCAGGTGGGAATGCTGCACTCTGAGGTAATCTCCTTCCATGTGTTGCCCGGACTCTCCCACTCCCTATTGCTAGGTCTACCTTGGCTCCAAACACACGAACCCGTGTTGAACTGGCATTCCGGTGAAGTACTCCGGTGGGGGCCAGACTGCCATAAGACCTGCCTGGTTCCGGTTCGTCCGGTTCGTCCTCCACCTACCCCAGCTAACTTACCCGGTCTTCCGGCTCCTTACTGGACCTATGCTGACGTCTTTGGTAAGAAGGAAGCAGAGACATTGCCACCTCATAGGCCATATGATTGCCCGATTGACCTGGTTCCTGGCGCCACTCCACCCCGTGGGCGTATTTATCCCTTGTCTGCGGCCGAAACCCGGGCCATGTCTGAGTACATAGAGGAGAATCTGGCCAGGGGATTCATCCGGAAGTCTACTTCCCCGGCTGGAGCCGGATTCTTCTTTGTCAAAAAAAAGGATGGCTCGCTACGCCCCTGTATTGACTATAGAGGACTCAATCAGATCACGGTTAAAAATAAATACCCCCTTCCGCTCATCTCCGAGTTATTTGATCGCCTTAAAGGTGCCAGGATCTTTTCCAAGCTGGATCTACGTGGAGCGTATAACCTGGTCCGTATCCGTCAGGGAGACGAGTGGAAAACGGCATTTAATACCCGTGACGGACACTATGAGTACCGTGTGATGCCCTTCGGTCTCTGCAATGCTCCCGCCGTCTTCCAAGAACTGGTCAACGACATCTTCCGTGACCTTCTTTACTCCTGCGTGGTGGTATACCTGGACGACATCTTGGTCTTCTCTCCGGATCTTCCCTCACACCGGAGGGATGTTCGTCAGGTCCTGCTGAGGCTCAGGCAGAACCACCTCTATGCTAAATACGAGAAGTGCCTTTTTGAGCAGACCTCTCTTCCATTTCTGGGCTACGTTATCTCCCAGACGGGTTTGCGAATGGATCCCGAGAAACTCTCTGCTGTCCTAAAGTGGCCCCGGCCGGAGGGCTTGAAGGCGATACAGCGATTCCTGGGCTTCGCTAATTACTATCGTCTCTTCATTCCTCACTTCTCGTCTCGGACTGCGCCCATATCTGCGCTCACCCGTAAGGGAGCAAATCCCAAGGTATGGCCACCCGAAGCTGAGGAGGCCTTCCTTTCCCTGAAGCAAGCCTTCTCCTCTGCCCCTGTGCTGCACCGTCCGGACTGCAACAAACAGTTCTACCTGGAGGTTGATGCTTCCTCCTCTGGAGCCGGAGCGGTGCTCACCCAAAAGTCTTCTTCCGGGAGAATGGTAACCTGCGGCTTCTTCTCTAAAATCTTCTCCTCCTCTGAGCGCAATTACTCCATTGGAGACCGAGAACTGTTAGCTGTTAAATTGGCGCTGGAGGAGTGGCGTTACCTGCTTGAAGGGGCTCTATACCCGGTGATCATCTACACGGATCACAAAAACCTGGCATATCTCCAAAATGCCCAGAGACTTAATCCACGTCAGGCCCGGTGGTCTTTGTTTTTTGCCCGCTTCGATTTCATCCTTCATTTCCGCCCGGCGGACAAGAATGTCAAAGCTGATGCCTTGTCCCGATCCTTCCTGTCCTCCGACCAAGAGGAGGAGCCTATGCACATTATCGACCCCTCCAAGGTGATGAATGTGGCCCCCCTGGATTTGACTCGTCTTCCACCCGGCAAGACGTTCGTGGCGCCTCCTGACCGTGAGAAGGTTCTTCACTGGGGTCATTCTTTTAAACTTGCTGGCCATGCCGGCCAAAAAAAGACCTTCCTACTCATTTCCCGGCATTACTGGTGGCCTACCCTGCGTAAGGATGTGGTAGACTTCGTCTCTGCATGTTCATCTTGTGGCCGCAACAAGGTTCCCAGACACTTACCAGCTGGTCATCTCCTGCCGCTTCCCATACCTGTTGCCCCGTGGCAACACATCGCTATGGACTTCATTACCGATCTTCCTGTCTCTGCCGGGTGTACTGTCATTTGGGTGGTCACTGACCGCTTTTCTAAAATGGCCCACTTCATTCCCCTGCCTGGTCTTCCATCTGCACCTGAGCTGGCTATGGACTTTATTCGCCATATCTTCCGTCTTCATGGCCTACCCCTCCACATCGTGTCGGATCGAGGAGTTCAGTTCACCTCGCGCTTCTGGAGAGCCACATGTAAACTGCTGGACGTCACCCTGGACTTCTCCTCCGCTTACCACCCTCAGTCCAATGGTCAAGTGGAGCGGATCAATCAGATCCTTACCAGCTATCTCCGGCACTTTGTTAATGCCCACCATTCTGATTGGGTGGACCTTCTCCCTTGGGCCGAGTTCTCTTACAATAACCACGAGAGCGAGTCCTCTTCCAAATCCCCGTTCTTTGTTGTCTTTGGCCAGCACCCCCGGATTCCCTTTCCCGTCTCCACCTCTGTGGACAACCCTGCCGCGCAGTCTCTTGTCAGCGAGTTTTCTACCATTTGGGAGAGTACTAGATCCGCACTTCTTCTGTCCTCCGAGCGGATGAAGAGATATGCTGATAAGAGACGTCTGGATCCGCCTCAATTCCGTCCGGGAGACAAGGTTTGGCTCTCCTCCAAACATGTACGGCTCAAGATACCCTCCTACAAGTTAGGTCCTCGCTTCATCGGCCCATTCGAAATCCTCAGGCAAATAAATCCGGTGGCCTACAAACTAAAACTCCCGGCCACCTTACGGATTCCTAACTCCTTCCATGTGTCTCTCCTCAAACCCGTTGTCTTTAACTCTTTTTCCAATAATCCAGGTGCCCCTCCTGCTCCGGTTTCCGCTAATGACGTCTTTGAGGTAGAGAGTATTCTGGCCTCCAAGAGGGTAAGAGGAAAGACCTTTTTTCTGGTAGATTGGAAGGGGTTTGGTCCTGAGGAGAGAACTTGGGAACCCAGGGAGAACATCAACGCCCCGCTTCTCCTTGAGAAATTTCTTTCTGGCCAAAAAAAGAGGGGGCCTAAAGGGGGGGGGGTACTGTAGCATCGGCGTCTCTGCCCCGTTCTAGGCAGAGACGCCGTCCCTCTCACCTCCCCGCTCCTGGCGCGGCGTCCTCCAGCGCTGCTCTCCCCGCTGCTTCCGGCACGCGCTCCTTCCCCGGCAGTGTGCTTAGGGCGCGCGCGCTCCCCCTCTCTTAAAGGGACCGCGCGCGCCGTCCTAAGGAGTCCCCGGCCAATTGCCGGAGGACCTCCCATATAATAGGCACCTCCTCCAAAATGGAGGTGCCCGAGCAATGTTGTAGCACTGTTCACTACTCTGCTTAAGCCCTCAGGTCCCGTTGCCAGTTACCTGCCAGATTCCTGCCAGTCTGCTTTCTAATTCCTGCCTGATATCCTGCTACCTGCCTGCTAGCCTGAGGTCCGACGGTCTGCCTTATTACTCCTGTCAGTCTGTCTAAGGACCAGCTTCCCCGCTCACCTGGGAGCGCACATCAACTACCTGCCTGCTTGCCTGAGGTCCGACGGTCTGTCTTCCAACTCTTGTCAGTCTGTCTATGGACCAGCTTGCCCACTCACCTGGGAGCGCACATCTGCTACCTGCCTGCTAGCCTACCTGGAGGCTCCGCCGTCACATGCTGTGACCACCCGCCTGTCCAGAGACTTCTGCCCGCTCACCTGGGAGTTCACGTCTACCATCAGCCGCCACAGGTCGTACCAACCCTTTACCCAGAGACTGCCCCGGTCACTTGCCGTGACCATCTGCCCGTTCACCCAGAGACTGCCCCGGTCACTTGCCGTGACCATCTGCCCGTTCACCCAGAGACTGCCCCGGTCACTTGCCGTGACCATCTGCCCGTTCATCCAGAGACTGCCCCGGTCACTTGCCGTGACCTCCTGCCCGTTCTTCTAGAGACTGTCCCGGTCACCTGCTGTGACTGCCTGCCTGGTCGCCACCCGCTCCCTTACAATGACCGCCCCCTTGTATAGTAGCTCAGAGGTTCCGCCTCCCAGACCCGTTACAATACCGGCCCATGCCAGTACCTCACCTCCACCTTACTGGCGTCTGAGTCGGAGTGGAGCTCTCTGCCCTTTACTGATCCAGCCTCTGGCCCATCCATCTGGCCCATCAAGAGTCACTCTCATTTCATCAGTCCATAAAACCTTTGAAAAATCAGTCTTAAGATATTTCTTGGCGCATTCTTGACGTTTTATCTTATGTTTCTTGTTCAGAGGTGGTGGTTTTTCAGCCTTCCTTACCTTGGCCATGTCCCTGAGTATCGCACACCTTGTGGTTTTTGATACTCCAGAAAAGTTGCAGCTCTGAAATATGGTAAAACTGGTGGCGAATGGCATCTTGGCAGCTTCACGCTTGATTTTCCTCAATTCATGGGCAGTTATTTTGTGCCTTTTTCGCCAACACGCTTCTTACGACCCTGTTGGGTATTTGCCATGAAACGCTTGATTGCTCGGTGATCACGCTTCAAAAGTTTGGAAATTTCAAGACTGCTGCATCCCTCTGCAAGACATCTCACAATTTTTGACTTTTCAGAGCCAGTCAAACCTCTCTTCTGACCCATTTTGCCAAAGGAAAGGAAGTTGCCTAATAATTAAGCCCACCTTATATAGGGTGTTGATGTCATTAGTCAACACCCCTCCTCATTACAGAGATTCACATCACCAGATTTACTTAATTGGTAGTTGGCTCTCAAGCCTATGCAGCTTGGAGTAGGGCGACATGTATAAAAAGTATCATGTGATCAAAATACTCATTTGCCTAATAATTCTGCACACAGTGTATATATATATATATATATACATATATAGATACATATATACAGTGGTGGCCAAAAGTATTGGCACCCCTGCAATTCTGTCAGATAATACTCAGTTTCTTCCTGAAAATGATTGCAATCACAAATTCTTTTGTCTTATTATCTTCATTTAATTTGCCTTCAATGAAAAAACACAAAAAGCATTGTCCTAAAGCCAAATTGGATATAATCCCACACCAAACCTTAAAAAGGGGGTGGACAAAAGTATTGGCACTGTTTGAAAAATCATGTGATGCTTCTCTAATTGGTGTAATTAACAGCACCTGTAACTTACCTGTGGCACCTAACAGGTGTTGACAATAACTAAATCACACTTGCAGCCAGTTAACATGGATTAAAGTTGACTCAACCTCTGTCCTATGTCCTTGTGTGTACCACATTGAGCATGGAGAAAAGAAAGAAGACCAAAGAACTGTCTGAGGACTTGAGAAACCAAATTGTGAGGAAGCATGAGCAATCTCAAGGCTACAAGTCCATCTCCAAAGATCTGAATGTTCCTGTGTCTTCCGTGCGCAGTGTCATCAAGAAGTGTAAAGCCCATGGCACTGTGTCTAACCTCCCTAGATGTGGACGGAAAAGAAAAATTGAAGAGAGATTTCAACGCAAGATTGTGCGGATGGTGGATAAAGAACCTCGACTAACATCCAAACAAGTTCAAGGTGCCCTGCAGTCCGAGGGTACAACAGTGTCAACCCGTACTATCCGTCGGCATCTGAATGAAAAGGGACTGTATGGTAGGATACCCAGGAAGACCCCACTTCTTACCCCGAGACATAAAAAAGCCAGGCTGGAATTTGCCAAAACTTATCTGAGAAAGCCTAAAACGTTTTGGAAGAATGTTTTCTGGTCAGATGAGACAAAAGTAGAGCTTTTTGGGAAAAAGCATCAACATAGAGTGTACAGGAAAAAAAGAGGCATTCAAAGAAAAGAACACGGTCCCTACAGTCAAACATGGCGGAAGTTCCCTGATGTTTTGGGGTTGCTTTGCTGCCTCTGGCACTGGACTGCTTGACCGTGTGCATGTCATTATGAAGTCTGAAGACTACCAACAAATTTTGCAGCATAATGTAGGGCCCATTGTGAGAAAGCTGGGTCTCCCTCAGAGGTCATGGGTCTTCCAGCAGGACAATGACCCAAAACAAACTTCCAAAAGCACTATAAAATGGTTTGAGAGAAAGCACTGGAGACTTCTAAGGTGGCCAGCAATGAGTCCAGACCTGAATCCCATAGAACACCTGTGGAGAGATCTCAAAATGGCAGTTTGGAGAAGGCACCCTTCAAATATCAGGGACCTGGAGCAGTTTGCCAAAGAAGAATGGTCTACAATTCCAGCAGAGCATTGTAAGAAACTCATAGATGGTTACCGGAAGCTGTTGTTCACAGTTATTTTGGCTAAAGGTTGTGCAACCAAGTATTAGGCTGAGGGTGCCAATACTTTTGTCTGGCCCATTTTTGGAGTTTTGTGTGAAATGATCAATGATTTGATTTTTGCTTCATTTTCTTTTGTGTTTTTTCCTTGCAAGCAAATTAAATGAAGATAATAATACTAAAGAATTTGTGATTGCAATCATTTTCAGAAAGAAACTGAGTATTATCGGACAGAATTGCATGGGGTGCCAATACTTTTGGCCACCCCTGTACATACAGGGTGGGCCATTTATATGGATACACCTAAATTAAATGGGAATGGTTGGTGATATCAACTTCCTGTTTGTGGCACATTAGTATATGGAAGGGGGAAAACTTTTCCAGATGGGTGGTGACCATGGCGGCCATTTTGAAGTCGGCCATTTTGGATCTAACTTTATTTTTTTCAATAGGAAGAGGGTCATGTGACACATCAAACTTATTGAGAATTTCTTAAGAAAAACAATGGTGTGCTTGGTTTTAACGTAACTTTATTCTTTCATGAGTTTTTTACAAGTTTATGACCACTTATAAAATGTGTTCAAAGTGCTGCCCATTGTGTTGGATTGTCAATGCAACCCTCTTCTCCCACTCTTGACACACTGATAGCAACACCGCCGAAGAAATGCTAGCACAGGCTTCCAGGATCCATTGTTTCAGATGCTGCACATCTCGTATCTTGATGGTATGGTGTGGTATATGGGATACAAAGATAGTGGGGCCATTCTTCATCAATGGAAACCTCAATGCCACTGGATATCTGAAATTGCTCCATGATGATGTGTTGCCCTCTTTATGCACTGAAGATGGCACGTTCCCTGAGTTTTTCCAACAAGATGGTGCACCACCACATTATGGATGTCAGGTCTGAGCATTCCTACATGAACAGTTTCCTGGAAAGTGGATTGGTCATCGTGGGCCAGTTGAATGGCCACCAAGGTCTCCCGATCTGACCCCCTTAGACTTTTATCTTTAGGGTCATCTGAAGGCAATTGTCTATGCTGTGAAGATACATAGAATCATAGAATCATAGAATCATAGAATGGTAGAGTTGGAAGGGACCTCCTGGGTCATCTGGTCCAACCCCCTGCTCAAAGCAGGATTCACTAAATCATCTCAGACAGATGTCTGTCCAGCCTCTGTTTGAAGACGTCCATTGAAGGGGAACTCACCACCTCTCGTGGCAGCCTGTTCCACTCATTGATCTCCTCACTGTCAAAAAGTTTTTTCTAATATCTAATCTGTGTCTCCTCCCATTTAGTTTCATCCCATTGCTTCTAGTCTTTCCTTGTGCAAAAGAGAATAAAGATGATCCTTCTACAATGTGACAGCCCTTGACATATTTGTAGACAGCTATTAAGTCTCCTCTCAGTCTTCTTTTTTGCAAGCTAAACATTCCCGAGATGTGCAGCATCTGAAACAATGGATACTGGGAGCCTGTGCTAGCATTTCTTCTGCGGTGTTGCTATCAGTGTGTCAAGAGTGGGAGAAGAGGGCGGCATTGACAATCCAACACAATGGGCAGCACTTTGAACACATTTTATAAGTGGTCATAAACTTGAAAAAAAACTCATGAAAGAATAAAGTTAAGTTAAAACCAAGCACACCATTGTTTTTCTTATGAAATTCTCAATATGTTTGATGTGCCACATGACCCTCTTCCCATTGAAAAAAATAAAGTTGGATCCAAAATGGCTGACTTCAAAATGGCCTCCATGGTCACCACCCATATGGAAAAGTTTTCCCCCTCCCATATACTAATGTTCCACAAACAGGAAGTTGATATCACCAACCATTCCCATTTAATTTAGGTGTATCCATATAAAAGGCCCACCCTGTATAATCTGTTTGCTAAACAATAAGAGATGGAAAACCCCATAGTAAAAGCTCCCAAATAACACAATAATGTCCCGATCATAATAATGCTTAAATGACAGTATGTTTGTATGTGCTTTGTATGAATATGTATATTCGGCAAATACGCTATAAAATGATCAGTCATAAATAGTGTTGAGCCACCCCCGTAGTGTTCGAGTTCGGTTCGGTTCGTCGAACACCTTCGAACACCGTTAAAACCAATGGCAGGCAAACAAAAACACATAGAAACACATAGAAAACACCTTCAAAGGTGTCCAAAATCTGACAAACTGCTCAGAAGACACAACTAACACATGGAAAAGTGACAAGTACATATAGTCATGCGAAAAGAAAAGAGGTGGAGGAGTAAAAGGAGGGGGAGACACAGATATAGGCATGTCATGCCCTTCTAAAATCCAAAAAGTGAGAAGCCGACACGGCCAGTCCGTTCCTGCCCGTGCGACCTCCGAAGTCGTCGGCTTTGTGCCAGAGCTGCGGTGGACCCTGACGGCCAGCCCCCCTCTCCCAATACTGGTGCCTGACCGCTGGTGGGTCGAGCGAGCCCCCCTGCGGTGGAGGCAGGTCTAAGCTCTGTAATTTAAATTGTCTCTGTAATTTGAATGAGTACACTTTAAATCCTTTTACAAGGATCTATTGGAGGGCAAGTCTCATGCCAGCAGCCGCGTAATTCCAGCTCCAGTAGCGTCCGCTAAAGCTGCTGCAGTTAAAAAGCTTTTATAAGGATCGAGCTTTGCGGTCCACCGCAAGGCGTCCTACTGCCAGTCCCAGCCCCTGTGCCTTGGGGTGCCTCCCCGATGCTCTTCACTGAGTGTCCTGGGGGCCCGAACCATTTCCTTTCAAAAAATTAAGTGTCCAAACTACAGGTGGTATAGCTCGCTTAACAGCTGTGATAATCCGCTGACTAGCAGACACTGCTACTAGGCACAAAGTATTTCCTGGGCTAGATGCCGTTAAAAATTTGTAATTAGATACTCTCGTTGGATGCTGAGAAAGCATTCCATAGAGTCTCCTGGCACGCCATATATTATTCTCTTAGAAAGCTTTGGGTAGGGGTCTAGGGGACCCTTTTATAGCCAAAATCAGGGCCCTGTATCACAATCCATCAGCTAGGCTGAAGATAAATGGAACATTATCATCACCTTTCATAATCACCAATGGGACAAGGCAGGGATGTCCTCTGTCCCCTCTCTTATACATCCTAGTGATGGAGCACCTGCTCTCATCAATTCACGATAACCCCAATATTAGGGGGATTGAGGTGGGAGGCACCGAGTACAAGTGCTCTGCATTTGCTGATGATGTCCTAGTATATATCACTCAATAACATATATCCATCCCTGCTGTTATGGCTGAAATAGATCACTTTGGTACATGGTCAAATTTTAAAATCAATGCAGCGAAGTCTGAGGCCCTCGATGTCTCCCTCCCCAAATCCATACAGAATTCCGTCCAGTCCAACTTTCCCTTTGCCTGGCCCTCACAGGGTATCAAATACTTAGGAATTCATATTCATAGAGACCTCTCCCGTCTATTTTATCTTAATTTTGAGCCCTTTATAGAACAACTCCATAGAAATCTTACTTCTTGGACGGTGAAGGATTTTTCCTGGTTCGGCAGAATAAATATACTAAAAATGAACGTCCTACCTAAACTCTTATACCTCTTCCAAACCATTCCCGTGGTAATTCCCTCAAATTTTTGGAAAAGACTACACAGTAGCTTTTGCAGATTTATCTGGGCAAGTGGGAGTCCACGCATTCGGGGGGACGTTCTGATCAGACACAAACAAAAGGGGGGCCTTAGCCTTCCGGATTGTAAAAGGTATTACATGGCAGCAGTACACGCTAGAATCCTGGACTTCTTCCATCATTTGGAGGGGAAATTGTGGGTCAAAATAGCTCAATCCATTTGTCCTAAAGCTCTTACCACTCTCCCATGGTGCACCCATTTAATTGTCCCCTCTCTTGGCCTCATGTCATATAGTACTTATGCCACTGCTTTGGCTTTGAGATCCCCAAAAAAAATCTTATCGTCAATCGACCCCCAGGGCCCCTTGCTCCCGATTTCAGATAATCCAGATTTCCCACCAGGACTATCTGCAAATAGATTTCTCGGTTCAAATAAATCCCATCCGATATTATTTTCTCATGTCATCTTCAATACTTCGCTGCTCCCCCTCAATGACTTGTTACAGGGAAGAGCCACATCCCCGAAGGCTAATTTTGAATATAGCCAGTTACAACACTTCTATTCAACTGTGAAGAAGCGCACACATCTTCATAGAGATCTCACAAACTTTGAAAAATTGAGCCTATCATTGTCACCCCCTACACACTCCATCTCCCTACTGTATAATCTCCTCATTGCCCAGGTAACTGACAATAGGCCAGGATTCTGCGGTGCATGGGAAAGGGAACTGGGGAAGTCCTTCTCTGACTCACAATGGGATAAATGTTTCTTCCTAACACATAAAACCTCAATAGGGTCCAAAGCTCAGGAAACCTCCTTCAAAATTATCTCTAGATGGTACCGGGTACCAGCAGTCCTTCATAGATGGTATCCAGTGGTCTCAGATAGATGTTGGAGATGTGGGGAGGGGGAAGGGACAATGTCACACATATGGTGGGCATGCCCTATAATAAATAATGCAGTCTGCAGATCCTGCAGGGCACGTATCAGGTTAGCTAAAGCTGACAATGAATTAAGGCTTGCAAGAGATGTCAAAAGCAATAAAAAAGGATTTTGGGGGTATGTCAAAAGTAAAAGAAAAGTCAAAGATGCTATAGGATTTTTACAGGATGAAAATGGAGAAATGGTAAGAGAGGATGTTGAGAAGGCCGAACTTTTTAATTCCTATTTTGCATCTGTTTTCTCTCAGAAAGAAAATGTAACATCAACTGATCTTCACTGTCCTTTTAAAGGAATAGAGGAATCCAAGTTATCTGTAAACAGAAAGATTGTGAGGGAATATTTAGCTAACATAAATGAGTTCAAGTCTCCAGGTCCAGATGAATTACACCCCAGAGTACTGAAGGAGATCGTAGAAGAAATTTTAGAACCACTCTCCATAATCTTTGAAAATTCTTGGAGAACAGGAGAAGTCCCAGAAGACTGGAGAAGAGCAAATGTTGTTCCTGTCTTCAAAAAGGGGAAGAAGGTGGACCCAGGGAACTATAGGCCGGTGAGTCTGACTTCTATACCAGGAAAGATCTTTGAACAAATTATTAAACAACATGTATGTAAGTACATGGATAAGAATGAAGTGATTAACCAGAGTCAGCATGGGTTTGTAACTAACAAGTCATGTCAGACTAACTTAATTTCCTTCTATGACAGAATCACTGACTGGGTGGATCAGGGAAATGCTGTAGATATAGTATATCTTGACTTCAGCAAAGCATTTGACAAAGTATCTCACACCATCCTTATTGAAAAAATGACCAAGTATGCAATGGACCAGGCAACTGTTAGGTGGATTCATAACTGGCTTAGTGATCGGACTCAAAGGGTGGTTGTAAATGGCTTCACATCCAGCTGGATGAATGTCTCAAGTGGGGTACCACAGGGCTCCATCCTGGGACCTGTATTGTTCAACATCTTTATCAATGATTTAGATGAAGGAATTGAGGGTAAACTGATTAAATTAGCTGATGACACAAAGCTAGGAGGGATAGCTAATACTAGAGAAGAGAGAGAGAGGATTCAAAAAGACCTAAATAAACTGGAGCAGTGGGCAGCAACCAACAGAATGGTTTTTAACAGGGAAAAATGCAAAGTACTACATCTGGGCAATAAAAATGAAAAAAGCATATACAGAATGGGAGGAATAGAGCTAAGCAACAGTACATGTGAAAAAGACTTAGGTATACTAATAGATCATAGACTGAACATGAGTCAACAGTGTGATGCAGCAGCAAAAAAGGCAAATACAATTCTGGGATGTATTAACAGAAGCATACAGTCTAGATCACGTGAAGTCATTATCGGTCTTTACTCCTCTTTGGTCAGACCTCATCTGGAATACTGTGTACAGTTTTGGGCACCACATTTTAAAAAAGACATAGACAAACTGGAGCAAGTTCAGAGAAGAGCGACCAGAATGGTGACTGGTCTGCAAACCATGTCCTATGAGGAACGGTTGCAGGATTTGGGAATGTTTAGCTTGCAAAAAAGAAGACTGAGAGGAGACTTAATAGCTTTCTACAAATATGTCAAGGGCTGTCACATTGTAGAAGGATCATCTTTATTCTCATTTGCACAAGGAAAGACTAGAAGCAATGGGATGAAACTAAATGGGAGGAGACACAGATTACATATTAGAAAAAACTTTTTGACAGTTAGGGTGATTAATGAGTGGAACAGGCTGCCACGAGAGGTGGTGAGTTCCCCTTCAATGGACGTCTTCAAACAGAGTCTGGACAGACATCTGTCTGAGATGATCTAGTGAATCCTGCTTTGAGCAGGGGGTTGGACCAGATGACCCAGGAGGTCCCTTCCAACTCTACCATTCTATGATTCTATGATTCTATGAAATGCATTTTGGGCAAAGGTGGTTCCCATGATTGAGAAAATAACTGGTTTGACTATCCCTAATACGCCAGAAGCCCTCCTTTTATCAATGCTACCAATAAGTAAACGTAGTTATAAAAGGTCATCAATATGCTACCTAATACAGGCGGCTAAGAATGTCATTCCACGACACTGGAAAAGCAGAGACCCACCCACTGTGGAGGAATGGTTTGCGGAGATCTCTCTCCTTAATAGGATGGAGCATCTGATTGCCATCTCACCGGCTGAAGTTGATAGATACTGTGTGATTTGGAGGGATTGGATTGATTTGCAAAACTCTGACGCCTACCATCTAGCCCCAACTAAAGTTATCCGTGATGTCGGCACAACAATGATCATAATCGCACTCTATTGATTGGTGGTTTGCCGTGGTCCGCTCCCTCTCTCTCTATCTTTCATATGGAAAAATACATGCTTGATCTGGATATTGATGGAAAACCCTCCCTGTACACCCCAATGTACTGTCGTTATGCATAGATTTATAGTTATACTACCCCTTTTACTATGTATATTGCATTTTCTTGTACTTTTTCAACACAAAAATAAAAAAAAACTTGAATTTGAAAAAAAAAATTGTAATTAGATCTACAGGCGGTGGCTACTCCGCTGACTAGCAGACACTGAAGCTTTGGAGCCGACCTCTGATTCCCAGGCTATAGTATGAGTAAACAGCTCTTCAGACTCAACCATCTGTGTTACCCCAAGCCATAGTGTATGTAGTTTCTTACGGTTAAAAGGGGGGGGGGGGGAGACCCGGCCCACCTGGAATTGACAATGGCAACGTCTTGTAAAACACAGCAAGGGGACTCCAAAAAGAGTCTCCATTTTTTCCCAAAATTGTGGCACAGACACCACTTAAGTGGCATCAATTGTCCCAGAGTTGCTTAAAATGGTTGGTGAGGTGATTTTCCAGAATCCTCAAGCTTTTAGTCTCCCCAGAATGACACAGGTGGGGCAGACGGTGGTTGGCCCGGCCCGCTAGGCTGCATTGTAGCACAGTGATAAGTGCAACTTATGCTTCATATCTGTGTGACGGTTTATGCATGAAGTACTCAAACTATGGATTTTTTGGCCTCTACTTAGCTTTTGGTGACAAATGTTACAGGTAACACGAGTTGGGTCATCCTTATCGATCTGAAAAAATGCACAGGCTATGCAAGGTTTAGAGCCCATGCGACTCTGCTACTAGCAATACTATCAAATGATTGGCTGGGTTAGATGCAGAGCGTCTGGGTTTGGTTGGGGGTGCCCACAGTCTGCCTAGGCTAGATGCAGTTAAAAATTCTCATTAGATACACAGGTGGTGCAGCTTGCTTCGCAGCTGGGCTAATACGCCCAAAGTATTGGTAGACTATATACTAAATAAGGAAGGATTCACTGACTGTGGTGGCCCCTCCGTGGGCCGTGGCGATTGGTGGAGATTTGGTGGATGATTATAGTAGAAAGCTCCTTAATAGAGAAAGTTGGTGGATTTATACTTTAAATACACGTGTACCAGCGGGTTTAAACATCAGACATGATTTGATGTATCATTATGAATGATCATTTATAGATTATTATTATATATATGTACCTTTTTTCTTCTTTTCTTTTTCTTTTGGATTATTTACATTTATATGCATTGTTTCTATGCTATACGATTTTAACATGGTATGTGTTTTTAAATTTCTGATGAACTCAGCCTTGAACAGGTGCATAGCAGGACATGACATATAAATACCACTTCCTTGCTGTTTTTTGCTATGCAATGATTAAGAACCTTTAGTTCGAAACGCGCTTGCTGTTCTTCTCCAAGGTGGACTTTAAAAATATTTTTTGTATGACACAATAAATAGTGGATTTTAGAAGATTTGTTCAGCTGGCTCTTCCTGGTTCCTCATGTTCGTCTGGTAGCACTCCTGGCTCCGTGCTGTTGATCTAGGTGGGTGAGCTGATTTTTTCCTTTCTTTTTCTGCCATGTGGCGATTGGTCATCCACTTTCGCTGCCCCTTACTCAACGAATTCACAAACATCTCCCGTCGGTTTGGAGTCCCATTATGCCCAACCAAAAACATAGGCCCCACAACTAAAAAAAATCGTTCTTAGGCATCGAAATCGACACCACAGCAAGGTTGTTCCGCCTCCCATGGGAAAAAATACCAAAACATTACACCTCATCTAGGCTTTTTGCGCAGTATGGAAAGTAACACTACAGCAGATGCAAGTATTACTAGGCCTCCTCGTGTTTGCGAGCCGGGTGATGCCAGTCGGAAGGGTTTTTTCTCTTCATTTATCGCCCCCAACAAAAGGGGCATCTAAACCGAGTCATACAATCAGAATCAGCAGGCAGCTACGGGCGGACTTAGAGGTGCGGAAAACCTTCTTATAATCATTCAACGGTCACATGTTATTTATGTCAGCAGAACAGTCCAACATTCAACTAAGATTATTCACCGGGGCGGCAGAATCAGGCGGATATGCAGCGATACTAAATAACCAATGGTGCACAAGCTTATGGCCTCCGTATTGGGCAGAACAAGTGCTGACAAAAAAACAGACAGTCCTGGAACTGTTTCTAATAGTGGTAGCAATAGAAATATGGGGCGCGGTCCTGGCTAACAAAAATATACTCTTCATAACAAAAAACACCAGCCTAGCGCACTTCATTAATAATATGGCATCATCGTCTCTCCCAGTGCTAGGCCTACTATGCCGGCTAGCATTCCTGTGCCTAAAACACAATGTATGGGTCTGCGCTAGCCACTATGCTGAGGGGTCTAAAGCTGCTGCTAACACTTTATCACAATTCAATTGGCAGATTTTCACAGAGCTCCTCCCCAACGCCCACTCATCGGGCACCAGTTGCCCAGCCTCCCTATGGGATCTAGTGGCGAACAGTTGATGCCATTAATCAGAGCGTCAGTTGCCCCGTCAATGTGGCAAGCATACGGTAAGGCATGGGAAGAGTGGACACGACTAGTAGCAGGCAGACGGGTTGACCAATGTGAACAAGCCAGATCACAAGTCACCATAGAATTTCTCCACCAGCTAATGATGAGGGGCATATCAGGGGCGTCAGCGCAGCGGTGGCTGACCGGAGTAGCATTTCACTTCCAACTACTGAATTGGGGACATGTGACAAAGAGATTCATCATCAGACAATCCATAAAAGGGTGGAAAAGGGGTCAGCCAAGTCAGGAGTGTAGACGTCCCATCCCGTGTCACTAAAACCGATTTCTCACATCATATCCCTAACACCATTAACATGATAGTCACAATTCGAAGCAACACCACTGTCTACTGTATTTGCGATCGTCTTCTTCGGGGCGCTATGCATAAGCGAATTAGTCCCTCAATATAAAATTAACACCAGTGGGGGCTTATTACACCAGGACGTAGTCATAGCCAATAATGCAATAAGTCTACGCATACGCCAATCGAAAACGGACCCAGTGGGCTCGGGCACTTGGGTACTTCTACAACCCACAAACGGTACACTGTGTCCGGTAACAATAGTAAGAACATATCTAATAGTGTTGAGCGAACATGCTCGACACTGCTCGGTACTCGCCCGAGCATCACGCTACTCGGGATGTTCGGCGAGCACCGAGCATTTCCGGGTTACTCGGGCGGGAGCTCGGGTCTCCGCCCTGCATGTTTGGCGCTCTTTACAGAGCCAATGAACATGCAGGGATTGCCAGCCAGTCACTGTAATGCCGCAGCCATGTTGTTTGTGGGCATTACAGTGATTGGCTGGCCGCACAGCGTCACCTCGAGTATTTAAAACCAGGCGCCGCCATCTTGGACACAGTCGCTCCGGATCAGACAGTGTAGGGACAGCGCTGCTGATTTAGGGAGAGATATATCCTGCAAAATAGTTAGTGTAGGGTCTGTAAAGGCTGACAGATCAAACAAACAGTCCTTCTCAGGACTAATATCCATCCCAGGTATATCAGGCAGGCAGGCAGGCTGTATAGGAGACGCAGTGGTTATACCAGCAAACGCTGCATTACAGTCCTGTGTGCTGCTCCTGTTGCTGAAATTGCTGGACTTAGCTCCAGGTCCCAGGGGCCAGGAAAAATCCTTTTTTTTTAATCTAAATCCTCTTTTTTTTTTCCTCCTTCACAATGTGTCTCCCTGATTTTTCAGACACAAATATATCTGTTGAAAATAGTCTGGTGTAGGCCCGAGAAATACAAGTGTGGTTTTGCAGTTCCACGGTACAAACCTCTGTATTATCCACTTTTGGGCCATTTGTATCTAAAAAAAACAGTTTGAGTGTGTCGCTCACTGTTCAGCCGCAAATATATATATATTTTAAAAAGCCTGGTATACACCAGTAAATTATTACTGTGGTTTTGATGTTCCACGGTAAAACATCTCTATTATCCTGTTTTTGGCATTTTTTGCTGTATAAAAATAATAAGTGTCTCCCTGATTTTTCAGACACAAATATATCTGTTGAAAATAGTCTGGTGTAGGCCAGAGAGACAGAAGTGTGCTTTTGCTGTTCCACGGTAAAAAATCTCTGTTATCCAGCATTTTGCATTTTTTGCTGTAAAAAAAAAAAAAATAGTGTCTCCCTGATTTTTCAGACACAAATATATCTGTTGAAAATAGTCTGGTGTAGGCCCGAGAAATACAAGTGTGGTTTTGCAGTTCCACGGTACAAACCTCTGTATTATCCACTTTTGGGCCATTTGTATCTAAAAAAAACAGTTTGAGTGTGTCGCTCACTGTTCAACCGCAAATATATATATATTTTAAAAAGCCTGGTATACACCAGTAAATTATTACTGTGGTTTTGATGTTCCACGGTAAAACATCTCTATTATCCTGTTTTTGGCATTTTTGCTGTATAAAAATAATAATAGTGTCTCCCTGATTTTTCAGACACAAATATATCTGTTAAAAATAGTCTGGTGTAGGCCAGAGAGACAGAAGTGTGCTTTTGCTGTTCCACGGTAAAAAATCTCTATTATCCTGCTTTTTGCATTTTTTGCTGTAAAAAAAAAAAAAATAGTGTCTCCCTGATTTTTCAGGCACAAATATATCTGTTGAAAATAGTCTGGTGTAGGCCCGAGAAATACAAGTGTGGTTTTGCAGTTCCACGGTACAAACCTCTGTATTATCCACTTTTGGGCCATTTGTATCTAAAAAAACAGTTTGAGTGTGTCGCTCACTGTTCAGCCGCAAATATATATATATATTTTAAAAAGCCTGGTATACACCAGTAAATTATTACTGTGGTTTTGCTGTTCCACGGTAAAACATCTCTATTATCCTGTTTTTGGCATTTTTTGCTGTATAAAAATAATAATAGTTTCTCCCTGATTTTTCAGACACAAATATATCTGTTGAAAATAGTCTGGTGTAGGCCAGAGAAAAAGAAGAGTGCTTTTGCTGTTCCACGGTAAAAAATCTCTATTATCCTGCTTTTTGCATTTTTTGCTGTAAAAAAAAAAAAAATAGTGTCTCCCTGATTTTTCAGACACAAATCTATCTGTTGAAAATAGTCTGGTGTAGGCCAGACAGACAGAAGTGTGCTTTTGCTGTTCCATGGTAAAAAAATCTCTATTATCCTGCTTTTTGCATTTTTTGGAGTAAAAAAAAAAAATAGTGTCTCCCTGATTTTTCAGTCACAAATATATCTGTTGAAAATAGTCTGGTGTAGGCCCGAGAAATACAAGTGTGGTTTTGCAGTTCCACGGTACAAACCTCTGTATTATCCACTTTTGGGCCATTTGTATCTAAAAAAAACAGTTTGAGTGTGTCGCTCACTGTTCAACCGCAAATATATATATATTTTAAAAAGCCTGGTATACACCAGTAAATTATTACTGTGGTTTTGATGTTCCACGGTAAAACATCTCTATTATCCTGTTTTTGGCATTTTTGCTGTATAAAAATAATAATAGTGTCTCCCTGATTTTTCAGACACAAATATATCTGTTGAAAATAGTCTGGTGTAGGCCAGAGAGACAGAAGTGTGATTTTGCTGTTCCACGGTAAAAAATCTCTATTATCCTGCTTTTTGCATTTTTTGCTGTAAAAAAAAAAAATAGTGTCTCCCTGATTTTTCAGACACAAATATATCTGTTGAAAATAGTTTGGTGTAGGCCCGAGAAATACAAGTGTGGTTTTGCAGTTCCACTGTACCAACCTCTGTATTATCCACTTTTGGGCCATTTGTATCTAAAAAAAACAGTTTGAGTGTGTCGCTCACTGTTCAACCGCAAATATATATATATTTTAAAAAGCCTGGTATACACAAGTAAATTATTACTGTGGTTTTGATGTTCCACGGTAAAACATCTCTATTATCCTGTTTTTGGCATTTTTTGCTGTATAAAAATAATAATAGTTTCTCCCTGATTTTTCAGACACAAATATATCTGTTGAAAATAGTCTGGTGTAGGCCCGAGAAATACAAGTGTGGTTTTGCAGTTCCACGGTACAAACCTCTGTATTATCCACTTTTGGGCCATTTGTATCTAAAAAAAACAGTTTGCGTGTGTCGCTCACTGTTCAACCGCAAATATATATATATTTTAAAAAGCCTGGTATACACCAGTAAATTATTACTGTGGTTTTGATGTTCCACGGTAAAACATCTCTATTATCCTGTTTTTGGCATTTTTTGCTGTATAAAAATAATAATAGTGTCTCCCTGATTTTTCAGACACAAATATATCTGTTGAAAATAGTCTGGTGTAGGCCCGAGAAATACAAGTGTGGTTTTGCAGTTCCACGGTACAAACCTCTGTATTATCCACTTTTGGGCCATTTGTATCTAAAAAAAACAGTTTGAGTGTGTCGCTGACTGTTCAGCCGCAAATATATATATATTTTAAAAAGCCTGGTATACACCAGTAAATTATTACTGTGGTTTTGATGTTCCACGGTAAAACATCTCTATTATCCTGTTTTTGGCATTTTTTGCTGTATAAAAATAATAATAGTGTCTCCCTGATTTTTCAGACACAAATATATCTGTTGAAAATAGTCTGGTGTAGGCCAGAGAGACAGAAGTGTGCTTTTGCTGTTCCATGGTAAAAAATCTCTATTATCCTGCTTTTTGCATTTTTTGCTGTAAAAAAAAAATAAAAAAATAGTGTCTCCCTGATTTTTCAGACACAAATATATCTGTTAAAAATAGTCTGGTGTAGGCTCGAAAAATACAAGTGTGGTTTTGCAGTTCAACGGTACAAACCTCTGTATTATCCACTTTTGGGCCATTTGTATCTAAAAAAAACAGTTTGAGTGTGTCGCTCACTGTTCAGCCGCAAATATATATATATTTTAAAAAGCCTGGTATACACCAGTAAATTATTACTGTGGTTTTGATGTTCCACGGTAAAACATCTCTATTATCCTGTTTTTGGCATTTTTGCTGTATAAAAATAGTAATAGTGTCTCCCTGATTTTTCAGACACAAATATATCTGTTGAAAATAGTCTGGTGTAGGCCAGAGAGACAGAAGTGTGCTTTTGCTGTTCCACGGTAAAAAATCTCTATTATCCTGCTTTTTGCATTTTTTGCTGTAAAAAAAAAAAAAAAAAAATAGTGTCTCCCTTATTTTTCAGACACAAATATATCTGTTGAAAATAGTCTGGTGTAGGCCCGAGAAATACAAGTGTGGTTTTGCAGTTCCACTGTACAAACCTCTGTATTATCCACTTTTGGGCTATTTGTATCTAAAAAAAACAGTTTGAGTGTGTCGCTCACTGTTCAACCGCAAATATATATATATATTTTAAAAAGCCTGGTATACACCAGTAAATTATTACTGTGGTTTTGCTGTTCCACGGTAAAACATCTCTATTATCCTGTTTTTGGCATTTTTTGCTGTATAAAAATAATAATAGTGTCTCCCTGATTTTTCAGACACAAATATATCTGTTGAAAATAGTCTGGTGTAGGCCAGAGAGACAGAAGTGTGCTTTTGCTGTTCCACGGTAAAAAAATCTCTATTATCCTGCTTTTTGCATTTTTTGCTGTAAAAAAAAAAAAAAAATAGTGTCTCCCTGATTTTTCAGACACAAATATATCTGTTGAAAATAGTCTGGTGTAGGCCAGAGAGACAGAAGTGTGCTTTTGCTGTTCCACGGTAAAAAATCTGTATTATCCTGCTTTTTGCATTTTTTGCTGTAAAAAAAAAAAAAATAGTGTCTCCCTGATTTTTCAGACACAAATATATCTGTTGAAAATAGTCTGGTGTAGGCCCGAGAAATACAAGTGTGGTTTTGCAGTTCCACTGTACAAACCTCTGTATTATCCACTTTTGGGCTATTTGTATCTAAAAAAAAACAGTTTGAGTGTGTCGCTCACTGTTCAACCGCAAATATATATATATTTTAAAAAGCCTGGTATACACCAGTAAATTATTACTGTGGTTTTGCTGTTCCACGGTAAAACATCTCTATTATCCTGTTTTTGGCATTTTTTGCTGTATAAAAATAATAATAGTGTCTCCCTGATTTTTCAGACACAAATATATCTGTTGAAAATAGTCTGGTGTAGGCCAGAGAGACAGAAGTGTGCTTTTGCTGTTCCACGGTAAAAAAATCTCTATTATCCTGCTTTTTGCATTTTTTGCTGTAAAAAAAAAAAAAAAATAGTGTCTCCCTGATTTTTCAGACACAAATATATCTGTTGAAAATAGTCTGGTGTAGGCCAGAGAGACAGAAGTGTGCTTTTGCTGTTCCACGGTAAAAAATCTGTATTATCCTGCTTTTTGCATTTTTTGCTGTAAAAAAAAAAAAAATAGTGTCTCCCTGATTTTTCAGACACAAATATATCTGTTGAAAATAGTCTGGTGTAGGCCCGAGAAATACAAGTGTGGTTTTGCAGTTCCACGGTACAAACCTCTGTATTATCCACTTTTGGGCCATTTGTATCTAAAAAAAACAGTTTGAGTGTGTCGCTCACTGTTCAGCCGCAAATATATATATATTTTAAAAAGCCTGGTATACACCAGTAAATTATTACTGTGGTTTTGATGTTCCACGGTAAAACATCTCTATTATCCTGTTTTTGGCATTTTTTGCTGTATAAAAATAATAATAGTGTCTCCCTGATTTTTCAGACACAAATATATCTGTTGAAAATAGTCTGGTGTAGGCCAGAGAGACAGAAGTGTGCTTTTGCTGTTCCAGGGTAAAAAAATCTCTATTATCCTGCTTTTTGCATTTTTTGCTGTAAAAGAAAAAAAAATAGTGTCTCCCTGATTTTTCAGACACAAATATATCTGTTGAAAATAGTCTGGTGTAGGCCAGAGAGACAGAAGTGTGCTTTTGCTGTTCCACGGTAAAAAATCTGTATTATCCTGCTTTTTGCATTTTTTGCTGTAAAAAAAAAAAAAAATAGTGTCTCCCTGATTTTTCAGACACAAATATATCTGTTGAAAATAGTCTGGTGTAGGCCCGAGAAATACAAGTGTGGTTTTGCAGTTCCACGGTACAAACCTCTGTATTATCCACTTTTGGGCCATTTGTATCTAAAAAAAACAGTTTGAGTGTGTCGCTCACTGTTCAGCCGCAAATATATATATATTTTAAAAAGCCTGGTATACACCAGTAAATTATTACTGTGGTTTTGATGTTCCACGGTAAAACATCTCTATTATCCTGTTTTTGGCATTTTTTGCTGTATAAAAATAATAATAGTGTCTCCCTGATTTTTCAGACACAAATATATCTGTTGAAAATAGTCTGGTGTAGGCCAGAGAGACAGAAGTGTGCTTTTGCTGTTCCAGGGTAAAAAAATCTCTATTATCCTGCTTTTTGCATTTTTTGCTGTAAAAAAAAAAAAAAATAGTGTTTCCCTGATTTTTCAGACACAAATATATCTGTTGAAAATAGTCTGGTGTAGGCCAGAGAGACAGAAGTGTGCTTTTGCTGTTCCACGGTAAAAAATCTGTATTATCCTGCTTTTTGCATTTTTTGCTGTAAAAAAAAAAAGTGTCTCCCTGATTTTTCAGACACAAATATATCTGTTGAAAATAGTCTGGTGTAGGCCCGAGAAATACAAGTGTGGTTTTGCAGTTCCACGGTACAAACCTCTGTATTATCCACTTTTGGGCCATTTGTATCTAAAAAAAACAGTTTGAGTGTGTCGCTCACTGTTCAGCCGCAAATATATATATATTTTAAAAAGCCTGGTATACACCAGTAAATTATTACTGTGGTTTTGCTTTTCCCCGGTAAAAAATCTCTATTATTCAGGTTTTGGTAGTTTTTTCCGTAAAGAAAAACAGTAGTGTCTCCTGACTGTTGTGACACAAAAATATATCTGTTGAAAATAGTCTTGTGTAGGCCCGACATCCCAGTGTGGTTTCGCAGTTCCACGGGTCAAATCGCTGTACTATCCAGTTTTGGGCCTTTGGTATCTAAAAAAAACGCAGTTTGAGTGTGTCGCTCACTGTTCAGCCGCAAATATCTCTATTTAAAAAAGTGTGGTATACCCCAGTAAACAATAACTGGTTTTCCTCTTCCACGGTTCTAATCTACTCTTTATTACCCTTTTTCCATTGATAGTGCAAGTGTAAGCTATTTTACTTCATTTACAATGGGCAAGGCGCGTGGCAAGGGACGTGGAAGTGGACGTTCTGGTGATGGTTCGTGCAGAGTGTAAGGGACTCAGGGTGGTAGTTATGGCCAGAGGCTGATGTGTTCCCATACCCTGGTCCCCTGACAAAGATAAAAGTACACATTTTCCCATGTTGTGTGTGTGGTGCAGAACACTCACATCTGGATCATAGATCTCTGCCGTCTTCAGTCTTCTCATCTCAGGAACGGCCGCACACACATTTAAGGAGTTCTGTTCCATTTTATAAAAAAGAACTTTACTAGAACATTTGTAAATATCTTCATACAGCACATTACATTGTATACCGACTCCACCAGGGTCACCGTTCGACATACCGCACGTATAGATGTTCAGTGTCCATTTGTCCCGAGTTGTCCCTTTCATAGTGAACACTCCTGGTCTATGAGACCCTTGCAGTAGTAAGAATCCCTGTACTGACTGTTTCCCGTCCGGCTTCCCCTTCTCTGAAGGCTTGTGGAGACACAACTCACTGTGAATCCTATGGACCGTAGGTCCCGAACGTACGGAAATGTCTGTTCAGAGTATCTGAGTACAGGTTCTTCTCTGCTGGACAACTTGTGCCAACGGTGCCCCCTGGACCACCAACTGTACTTGTCTTACATCTTTCTCTCTCTCCCGAGAAACTGACTGCAACCAGGAAACTGCTCTCTGATCCACTGTATCAGCTCCTCCCACACTCAGCAGCTCCCAAACGCCTTAACCCTTTCCTACGCTACCCTCTACTAACATGTAGGGCAATTAATCATAAAACCTTTTCATATTGCAAACAGGATATGACATTATATGTACACATACAGACAAGGTGCATGACCAGGTCCTGGTCACCCTCTTACATTTCCTCCCTCCTTAAACATGGTCGTCCCGACCATGAGAGCACCTGTAAAAACACAATGCACATTTAAAACATTCGACACATATATTTATATTAAAACACACAATATATTAATTCACTTTTTCTTGTCTTCTTGGTAGTCAATCTTGACCTCGGTCCCACTCGGTTGGGACCCTGGAACACAGAGTTCAAGTTCTTTTGGATATGAGTCCGTCGGACCCTGGTCCCCTTGCTCCTGGGACCAAAAACAAATAAACACAAAAAAATTTGTCCACTACAGGCCCGCTGGCCACCAAATCCTGCTCCGACAGTCCTGGAGCAGTGACCCGGCTCGATCCTCAGGTCATCCTGACAGTTTCTCCCCCTCCCTCCTTTTACTGGGTATGGTCCCGTTGAAGACCATGAACCGCTCGACAGTTCATTACTAGGACACAGTCCATGAAGCAGTTGCGCACAGTCCTTTGTTAACCCTGTTAGGGTTCAGTCCCGTAATCCAGCAGGGGAATGCGCAAACATATGCAACAGAACTTGGAGGGGGAAAAACACACACATTAAAAAAATTATCTTCTGGCCGTCCGGCCAGCACCATTGCTCCATGGTGCTATAAGGGCTGGTTGCCCTTTAAGAGACGCGGAACAGTCTCTCTTTAATGACCACATCCTGGGCCACCTCCGGTCATCACCAGGCTGAACAGGGGCTCCTGCCCCTAGGAACGCAGAACAGTTCCTTATCTTCCTCCGTGCAACGAGCACAACCAGATGCTTTCCTTCTTTTCTTTTTAAAGCAGCAACTCACTCGGGGATTCCCCTGTGTCCACCGTAATGGGCCACTCCTTGACCTTGAATATAAATAACGGTGGTCCCAGAGGACGAATCAATGGAGGCCGATCCACTGCTGTTACTCCGGCTCCTCGTCTGCGACACAGATAAACTCGGAGACTCCGACTGTATACTCCCCTGGGAGCCGGCCGTCGCCCCCAGTGACTCCGGAGGCAGGGATGCTGCTCTGGTGCTCACGCTCTCACTCGCGCCCACAGCCAGCTGCACCGCGGCCATCACTGTTGGCCGCACAGGCCGATTTATCATCCGCTCCTCAGTGTCGGACAACACGGTAACGGCCACCGCATACGGGCCTCGTGGCCCATGTTCCTTAATAAATTTAACTCGGCTACCCACAAGCAAGGGACCGGGGGCATCGATAGACCCCTTGTTGACATACACCCTCTCGCCAGTCCCCGTTTCCTGTACGAATCCGTAGCCGCGAACCAGGTCAAAGTGTCGTACTAGGCCGCAAGTCATCCGGCCGGTCATTGCTCCTCCCCCCGGCCTCTGCAGCTCCTCGCGGATGCGGCGCTCCCGCCTCTTCTTTTCCGCGATTACCCCGGCGATCCACCGCGCCTCCTCTTCCCCGGGGGTTCTCACTACTTCTTGGTAAGTAGGGGGTTGGGGGTTGGGGTCGGGGCCCGTGTTGTGACTCACCGCTACCACGGTCACCGGGGCCGACTCGCCGTCACTTGATGGCACCTCCGCGGCCGTTACTTCTCTGGCCGCTTCCTCCTGGACCGCTTCCTGTTTCTCTCTGGGGCTTGCGACCACGAGCCCCTTCAAGGCCTTTGCAAGGGAGACGGCATCCTCACGCGGATCGTGGAAGGGGTACCAGCCTGGTACGAATGGTAAGCCGCTCTCTACGGGATAGTCATGGAGGTCAAAGACCCCCCAGCGACCTCCTGGGCGTCCCTCCTTCTCTTCGCGCTCCCTGCGCCGGCTCCACTCCATTCTTCCACAGCCACCTCGATGAGACATGTTGCTCTGCTGCTCCAGCTTCACTGTCTCTCCCAGCAATGGCGCTGCACTGCTCACCACTAGTGTTGAGCCACCCCCGTAGTGTTCGAGTTCGGTTCGGTTCGTCGAACACCCGTGTGTTCGCCGAACTGTTCGTCGAACTGTTCGTCGAACACCTTCGAACACCGTTAAAACCAATGGCAGGCAAACAAAAACACATAGAAACACATAGAAAACACCTTCAAAGGTGTCCAAAAGCTGACAAACTGCTCAGAAGACATAACTAACACATGGAAAAGTGACAAGTACATATAGTCATGCGAAAATAAAAGAGGTGGAGGAGTAAAAGGAGGGGGAGACACAGATATAGGCATGTCATGCCCTTCTAAAATCCAAAAAGTGAGAAGCCGACACGGCCAGTCCGCTCCTGCCCGTGCCACCTCCGTGTCGCCGGGTTTGTGCCAGAGCCGCGGTGAACCCTGACGGCCAGCCCCCCTCTCCCAATACTGGTGCCTGTCCGCTGGTGGGTCGAGCGAGCCCCCCTGTGGTGGAGGCAGCTCTAAGCTTTTTAATTTAAATTGTCTCTCTAATTTGAATGAATACACTTTAAATCCATTTACAAGGATCTATTGGAGGGCAAGTCTCATGCCAGCAGCCGCGGTAATTCCAGCTCCAGTAGCGTCCACTAAAGCTGCTGCAGTTAAAAAGCTTTTATAAGGATCGAGCTCGGCTGTCCACCGCAAGGCATCCTACTGCCAGTCCCAGCCCCTATGCCTTGGGGTGCCTCCTGATGCTCTTCACTAAGTATCCCATGGTCCCGAAGCATTTCCTTTGAAAAAATTAAGTGTCTAAACTACAGGTGGTGTAGCTTGCTTAACAGCCGGGATAATCCGCTGACTAGCAGACACTGCTACTAGGCACAAAGTATTTCCTGGGCTAGATGCAGTTAAAAATTTGTAATTAGATACTCTCGTTGGATGCTGAGAAAGCATTCCATAGAGTCTCCTGGCACGCCATATATGATTCTCTTAAAAAACTTGGGGTAGGGGTCTAGGGGACCCTTTTATAGCCAAAATCACGGCCCTGTATCGCAATACGTCACCTAGGCTGAAGATAAATGGAACTGTAGCACCCTGAGGGCTCGGTTGCTACAGACGTATTGCACCTCACCCAGAGGTGTGATATCTCACTCTCAGGTAAGGATGGAGTGTGGATCAGGACCCGACACCTGCATGCATTACACCACATTGCCGTGGGGCAGGGCGACCAATATGCCCCTGAGATGGGCACGACAGTCCCTGTCCCTGGCTGGAGTGGGGGGAGGGAACACTGAAGAAGGGGAACCCTGTAGTGCAGGAGCAGGGAGGAAGCAGTTCCTGGGTGCATTGAGAAGGGAGTATAAAAGGTGGGCACCATCTTAGTTCAGTGCAGAGAAGTCTGAGCAGAAGTGGCAGGGAGCAGGGGCTCTGCATGAGCTCTGCTCCGGAGGCGGGCCTAGTAACAGAGGCCCAGGCCTGGAAGAGGGAGAAGGAAGGAAGAGGAGCGGAGAAGGCTCCAGGAACGAGGAATGAAGGGATCCCAGGGGTGCGGACGGGCGAGTCGCCACCGCACGCCCAAATCCACCTGCGTGGAGGGGTCAGGCCAAAGGGGGAGACCGGTCCCCGAACTAGTGGAGGCAGGAAACGACCCTCAGCTAGAAACCGGAGGCTCTGACATTTTATGTGGTGCAGCCCCTCGCTACACCCGCTAGGAAGGCACCACATAGGGTCAGGGAAACTGGCGCCAAGTTTACCAAGAGGAGGCCCGAGGCAGCCGGACAGAAGTGTTGGTAAGAAAGGCCAGACAAAGGACACACAAAGGGGGTCCTGTGAAGTGCTCCAAAGTTATCTGGGAGTTGTCTGAGCCCCTCACCTGGTGAGCACAGTACGACGTGGGCAGCCGTTACCTGCAGACGTGGTCTGGATAATAAGAACTGTGAGTAAAGGCCCTGGACTGCATCACTGACTCCGTGTCGTTACTGCTGCTGCCCTGCACCATCACCCCCATCCTCCGCATACACTGCCCTGAGGCTATACTCCTCCCGTGGGGAGTTATGCTACGCTCTGCTGCACCCACAACACCAGCCTCAGCGGTCTGCCCTGGAGCGGCGGTTGACTCTGACCGCAATCCACGGGTGGCGTAGTCGGACATTTAAACATCAAAACCACATAAATAGTTCCGCCACTGGTTTGACCGCCCTGAGCCACGGAACCGGGTCGCCGCCACGAAGACTACAACCACCAGCATCCACCAAAAAGGGTCTGGCTCCGGGTGTCCCAAGGCCCAGGGGGTGCGTCAGAACATTTTCATCACCTTTCACAATCACCAATGGGACAAGGCAGGGATGTTCTCTGTCCCCTCTCTTATACATCCTAGTGACGGAGCACCTGCTCTCATCAATTCGCCATAACCCCAATATTAGGTGGATTGAGGTGGGAGGCACCGAGTACAAGTGCTCTCTATTTGATGATGATGTCCTAGTATATATCACTCAATCACATATATCCATCCCTGCTGTTATGGCTGAAATAGATCACTTTGTTACATGGTCAAATTTTAAAATCAATGCAGCGAAGTCTGAGGCCCTCGATGTCTCCCTCCCCAAATCCATATAGGATTCCATCCAGTCCAACTTTCCCTTTGCCTGTCCCTCACAGGGTATCAAATACTTAGGAATTCCTATTCATAGAGACCTCTCCCATCTATGTTATCTTAATTTTGGGCCCTTTATTGAACAACTCCATACAGACCACGGTTGGCAAGTTAGAACTGTAAGATTCACTACGTGAACCGCTGGTGTTTTGTGGAAAAGCACATGTACACTACGTTCCAAATTATTATGCAAAAAGTGTTTAGGAGTGATAAGGGAAGAATTTGTTTGTTTGTCAGTTAAACTCATTGATGGTGATGTGTGTCAGGGCTCTTTATATCACTGTAAGCAATTGCAGACACCTGTGCTAATTAGTTTGGCAGGTGTGTCCAATGAAAGGCAAGACTACTTAAGAAGGCTCTCTCACATTATTAAGCAGCCTACATTTTCTGCCAAAATGGGAAAGAAAAAGGATGTGTTGGCTGCTGAGAAGCAACAAATTGTGGAGTGTTTAGGTCAAGGCATGACTACAATCAACATTGTGCGATGATCAGGATGAAGTGTCTTGGCAATCAAGAAGTATGTAGCTGATTCACAGTACACACGTGTGCGTGCTGATAAGGGCAAATTGAGGACTCTTTCCTACAGGCAATTACGTCAGGTTGAAAGAGCAGCGGCAAAAAAGCCTTGTCATAGCAGCAGACAAGTTTTTGAAGCTGCTTGTGCCTCCAACATCCCCCGAACAACAAGATGCAGGGTCCTTCAGAGGTTTGCAGCTGTGCATACGCCATCCTGTCGACCTCCTCTATCCACTTCACACAAGCAGAAACGGCTCCAGTGGGCCAAACATTACATGAAGACTGATTTCAAAACTGTTTTGTTCACGGATGAGTGCCGTGAAGCGCTCGATGGTCCAGATGGATGGAGTGGAGGATGGCTGGTTGATGGACACCCCACGCAAACACGGCTACAGCGCCAACAAGGAGGAGGTGGAGTAATGTTTTGGGCTGGAATCATGGGGAGAGAGATTGTCGGCCCCTTTAGGATCCCTGAAGGCGCTAAAGATGAACTCCATAATGTATGTGGATTTTCTCAAACAGCACTTCCTGCCATGGTTCAAGAAGAAGAACCGTGTATTTCACAGCAAGATCATTTTTTTGCATGATAATGCACCATCTCATGCTGCACATAAAACATCTGCATCTCTGGCTGATATGGGCATAAAAGGGGACAAACTTATGGTGTGACCCCCATGCTCCCCTGACCTCTACCCCATTCAGAACCTTTGGAGCATCATTAAAAGGAGTGTCTATGATGGCGGGAGGCAGTTCACATCTAAGCAACAGCTCTGGGAGGGTATTCTGTCCTCATGCAAAACAATTGAAGCAGAAACCATCCAAAACCTGACAAATTCAATGGACGAGAGAGTTCAGAAGCTCCTTTCGAACAAGGGGTCCTATGTGAAAATGTAACATCACCTAGAATAAAGTTTTGAGTTGAAAACTGTTTGATTTCAGTTTCTAACAACCTGCTAATGCTTATAATTTCAAAAATGACCATTTTTTTGGTCTTTATTAAAATGAAAAGGTTGATCGAAAAGTTTGGGGGATCTAAGAGTGTGGCAACCCAGTAGTCATGATTACTTCGAATTCTGACAATATGAGGGTCATGCTGCAGGTAGTGCAGCAAGAAGGCACTTATGTGTCTTGCGCATCTTGGAGCCCCAAAATTATTTTCCGGGCTAGATGCAGTTAAAAATTATTTTTAATTTTAAATCTGGTGGAGCTTATTATAGATGGCCTAATAGGATCAGTGCTGCACACTGCTACAAAGCCCAAATTATTTTCCAGTCAAGATACAGATAAACATGATTAGTAATTTTAAATCTGGTGGAGCTTAGTATAGATGGCCTAATAGGATCAGTGCTGCACACTGCTACAAAGCTCAAATTATTTTCCAGTCAAGATACAGATAAACATGATTAGTAATTTGAAAGCTTAAAACGTTTGGTAGGGTGATTTTAACCAATCATCAAGCTTTTACTCTCCCCAGGATGACACAGGGGTAGAAAAGTCGTTTCGGATCCATGATTTGTTCATCTTTATGAACGTGAGTCTGTCTACATTATCAGTGGAGAGCCGCGTGCGCTTATCTGTCAGCACACCACCAGCAGCGCTGAACACACGTTCAGACAGAACGCTGGCTGCGGGGCATGACAAGATCTCCAAGGCGTAAGTGGCTAGCTCCGGCCATTTATCCAGATTGGAAGCCCAAAAAGAGCAAGGGTCCAGTGACACAGTCGTGGCTTCAATGTTTACTTGGAGATACTCCTGTACCATCGTCTCTAGGCGTTGACTATGTGTCAGACTTCTTGTCTCCTGTGGAATTGCAAAGGATGGGCTAAAAAAGTGGTGAAATGATTCCGCAAAATTGATGTTACCACCAGATACTGTGGTTCTGTTACGGTTTGAGTGCTGAACACTTGACGGTCCCACGGTTGGCAAGTTGGAACTGTGAGATTCACTACGTGCACCACTGGTGTTTTGTGGAAAAGCACATGTAAGATTCTGCAACAGTCTCTGCTGATACTCCTGCATGCGTGCATCCCTTTCTATGGCAGGAATAATTTCTGCAAATTTACTTTTGTACCGGGGATCTAACAGTGTGGCAACCCAGTAGTCAGGATTATTTCTAATTCTCACAATTCGAGGGTCATGTTGCAGGTAGTGCAGCAAGAAGGCACTCATGTGTGTTGCGCATCCAGGAGTACCAAGTCCCTGTTGTGTTGGTGGCGAGGTAACAATCATGCTTCCTTCCTCTGTCCTCTCCCCCCAACCTCGCACAACAGAAATGTGATCAAGGTCTCCCTCATCTGATGAGTCTTCCATCAGTTCGTCCTCCACTTCTTCCTGGGCTCCTGCACCTTCCTCACTAGTTTGGCTGCTACCATGCGCCCTGGTAAAACCATCTCCCCCACCCTCACATGCCTGCCGCCTTGGTGCTGCCGACCGTCTGGACCTTGCAGATGTTAGCCCTTCCGCATACAACTCCTCCTCCTCTACTTCCTCCACCTCCTCTTGTGCCACCACCTGACTCTGAATTCTGTTTAACATGTGCTCCAGCATGTAAATCACCGGAATAGTCATGCTGATAATGGCATTGTCAGCACTAAACATCTTCGTCGCCATTTCAAAACTGTGCAGAAGGGTGCATAGGTCCCTGATCTGAGACCACTCCTCCAGCGTGATTTGCCCCACCTCTGAATCTCATTGGCCCAGGCTATACGTCAGAACGTATTGCACCAGGGCTTGTCGGTGCTGCCACAGTCGCTGCAACATGTGCAGAGTTGAATTCCACCGGGTAGGCACATCGCATTTTAGCCGGTGAAGTGGCAGGCCCAACGACTTCTGTAGAGATGTAAGTCGCTGAGCTGCGGGATGCGAACGGCGGAAGTGAGCACACAGCGACCGTGCCCTCTGCAGAAGGCCATCTAGTCTGGGATAGTGGGCTAAAAATTGCTGGACAACCAGGTTCAACACGTGAGCCATACAAGGCACGTGTGTGACATTGCCCCGGCGAAGGGCCGCACCCAGGTTTGCAGCATTGTCGCACACGGCCTTCCCTGGTTTCAGGTCCAGTGGAGACAACCATTCATGAAATTGGTTCTCCAGAGCTGACCACAACTCCTCAGCTGTGTGACTCACATTTCCCAGACATTTCAATGTAAAAACCGCCTGATGACGTTGAGCCCTACTGCCAGCATAGTAAGGAGGTGTGCAGGATCCCTTCTGCGCAGTTAGAAAGCTTGTGGCATGACCAGACAGGCTTTGGGTGCAGGTGGAAGACCGAGAGGAGGTTGAGGAGGCAGAAGCAGTGGAGGAACTTTGACATAAAGAGGATTGACGCACAACTCGTGGGGACGGCAAGACTTGGACAGCAGCCCCTTGTCCTGCTGTCACCATAGTTACCCAGTGCCCAGTCAGCGACATGTAACGCCCCTGTCCATGCCTACTCGTCCAAGTGTCTGTGGTGAAATGCACCCTGTCACACACAGAGTTTCTCAAAGAAGCGGTGATGTTGTGTGCGACATGCTGGTGGAGCGCAGGCACACCTTTCTTTGAGAAGTAGTGCCGACTGGGCATCTGGTACTGGGGCACTGCGACGGACATAAGGTCTCGAAAATCCTCTGTGTCCACCAGGCGGAAAGGCAGCATTTCTGTAGCCAAGAGCTTGCAGATGGTGAAATTCAACCTCTTAGCTTTCTCATGGCTAGGAGGAAATGGTCTTTTACTTGTCCACATCTGAGGGACCGAGGGCTGGCTATTGTGCTTAGACGGGGTTGATAAGGGTGTCCCCGGCAAACTGCCGGTCTGTGAGGAAGATGCAGGCGGACATGTTAGGTTGCCTTGATCCAAAGGTGGTGCTATCGATGTCGGACAGCGCTCAACACCAGCTGGTGTTACCACCTCCAAAGAAAATGATGACCTGCCAATCACGCTGGCTGTTGCGGGTAAAGAGGTGGCAGGTCTGCGCCCCAAAACAGGTGTGACTGCTGTCCCCCCAGTCACAGAGGATGAAGAGGCCGCGGATGCACAAGATATGGCAGACTGTGGTTGGCCCGGCCGGCTAGGCCGCATTGTAGCACACTGAGCTTCCCACTGCAACTTATGCTTCATATCCATGTGCCGGTTCATGCATGAAGTACTCAAACTATGTATTTTTTGGCCTCTACTTAGCTTTTGCTGACAAATGTTACAGATAACACGAGTTGGGTCATCTTTATCGATCTGAAAAAATGCCCAGGCTATGCAAGGCTTAGCACCCATGCGACCTGAAGAGCCACCACGACTTGTGGTGAGAGGCAGAGTTGTGTTTGAGGATGCAGTTGTTGACGTGCTTCCAGTACTACGTCTCTGTCCAGGAAGGCGCAACCTGACCTCGTCGTCACTAGCATCTTCCTCCACCTCCTCTGCTGACCTCATCTCTTGGCTGACTGTGGGTTGACAGTAAGTGGGATCTCCGACCTCATCATCATCACCCTGTGCGTTATCACACCCGTCGTCCTCAGAGCCAACCTGTTCCTGCCCTGACAAAAAACTAAAGTTGTCGCTCCAATCAGGTATTTGAGTCTTATCATCGTCTTCCTCATTGTCTCCACCAACAGGAGTTACAGTTTGGGAATGAGGGTCTACATTATGGTCAGAACCTTCTGCGTCTGGTCCTGGATCCGACTCATAAAGATTCTGGGCATCAGTGCAGATCATTTCCTCGTCTGGATTCACAGAAGCGCTGGAGTCGACCTCTGATTCCCAGGCTATAGTATGAGTAAACAGCTCTGCAGACTCAACCATCTGTTCTACCTCATACTCAGACGGGCAGCTGGAGATTTGGGAGCTGTGAGGAAGCAAGTGCGATTTGGGTGACACCTTTGAGGACTGGAGTATTTGTGATGTTGAAGTTGATGTGGAGGAGAGCCCACTTAAAGGAGCACTTGATATCCGTTGAAGCACCTGCTGTTTTTGTGCCTCATCTGGAATTTGTAGCGATTGGCGTGGCCGTAAGAAAGGGATCTTATCACATTGTCCGCTAAAAGAAGTAGACATTTTAGTTTGGCTGGAAGATGGTCTTTCTTCTGCAGATGTTACTGTTGCTTTAACACCTACCCCACGGACACAACCTTTTTTCCCCTTCCCAACACGCCTATTCCCCTTTCCACCAGCAGCAGGCCTTTTTCCACTCATTTTGGTGGTTAACTAATTCACAACTCTGGAGTTGTTTGCACAAAAAAACAATGGATGGTAACCGAGCAGAGCTGAGTGGCCAAACTGTGGTATTAGGCCAAAACTATTGGCTGGGTTAGATGCAGAAAAAAATTATTTTGAATTTGCAACCTGATGGAGGTCAGTATTGATGGACTAATACAACAAGTCCCACACACAGCTAGAAGTCCAAATATTTTTTCAGAGGTACTGTAGATGCAGATAAAAATTAGTTTTAATTTGCAACCTGATGGAGGTCAGTATAGATGGACTAATAGAGAAAGTCCGACACACTACTAGAAGGCCAAATATTTTTTCAGAGCTAGATGCAGAAAAAAATTATATTCAGTTTGCAACCTGATGGAGGTCAGTATAGATGGATTAATAGAACAAGACCCACACACAGCTAGAAGCCCAATATTTTTTCAGAGGTAGATGCAGAAAAAAATATATTCAGTTTGCAACCGGATGGAGGTCAGTATAGATGGACTAATACAACAAGTCCCACACACAGCTAGAAGCCCAAATATTTTTTCAGAGGTACTGTAGATGCAGATAAAAATTAGTTTTAATTTGCAACCTGATGGAGGTCAGTATAGATGGACTAATAGAGAAAGTCCGACACACTACTAGAAGGCCAAATATTTTTTCAGAGCTAGATGCAGAAAAAAATTATATTCAGTTTGCAACCTGATGGAGGTCAGTATAGATGGATTAATAGAACAAGACCCACACACAGCTAGAAGCCCAATATTTTTTCAGAGGTAGATGCAGAAAAAAATATATTCAGTTTGCAACCGGATGGAGGTCAGTATAGATGGACTAATACAACAAGTCCAACACACAGCTAGAAGCCCAAATATTTTTTCAGAGGTACTGTAGATGCAGATAAAAATTAGTTTTAATTTGCAACCTGATGGAGGTCAGTATAGATGGACTAATAGAGAAAGTCCGACACACTACTAGAAGGCCAAATATTTTTTCAGAGGTAGATGCAGAAAAAAATTATATTCAGTTTGCAACCTGATGGAGGTCAGTATAGATGGATTAATAGAACAAGACCCACACACAGCTAGAAGCCCAATATTTTTTCAGAGGTAGATGCAGAAAAATATATATTCAGTTTGCAACCGGATGGAGGTCAGTATAGATGGACTAATACAACAAGTACCACACACAGCTAGAAGCCCAAATATTTTTTCAGAGGTACTGTAGATGCAGATAAAAATTAGTTTTAATTTGCAACCTGATGGAGGTCAGTATAGATGGACTAATAGAGAAAGTCCGACACACTACTAGAAGGCCAAATATTTTTTCAGAGCTAGATGCAGAAAAAAATTATATTCAGTTTGCAACCTGATGGAGGTCAGTATAGATGGATTAATAGAACAAGACCCACACACAGCTAGAAGCCCAATATTTTTTCAGAGGTAGATGCAGAAAAAAATATATTCAGTTTGCAACCTGATGGAGGTCAGTATAGATGGATTAATAGAACAAGACCCACACACAGCTAGAAGCCCAATATTTTTTCAGAGGTAGATGCAGAAAAAAATATATTCAGTTTGCAACCTGATGGAGGTCAGTATAGATGGACTAATAGAATGATGCTATGCCCAAAAGATTTTACTTCACTAGGTGCAGTAAAAAAATTGGTATTCTATACACAGGTGGTATATCTTGCAACACAGATAGGCTACTCCACTGACTAACACACTCTGCAATAGGCCAAAAAGGATTAGCTTTGCTAGATTCAGCCAAATGCTGTGAAAAAAACTTGCACAGCACTGGCACAGACCTGCCTGGCAAAAACTGATAGGAACTGATGTAACCTAGTCCTGAAAAGGACTCCAATTACAATTAGTCTTTACTCCCACAACCTATCTATTTAAGAGCACAGACCTGCCTGATAAAAGTCGTAGGAAATGCTGTAACCTAGTCCTTAAAAGGACTGCAATCACAACTATTCCCTACTCCCAAGCTATCTGTATATTTGTGCGAAAATTGGCTTGAAATTAACAAGGTATAGCGCACACAGCAACAGCGGTGCCGTCTAACACGCAGCTGCAGCAGTGAGAAAATGGTGGCGACGGGGAAAATGGCTTGGTCTTATAGGGCAAGGACATGTGACATACACTGCCAATGACACATGCCCTTGCTTGTGTGAAAAAAAGCACTTCGCTCCGTGTGTGCGCTGCTGATAGGCTGACAGATTGCACCTCCCCACTGTAAATGCGGGAAAGAGAAAAAAAAATGGAGATCTTCATTGTTCCTGCAGAGATCCATCCCCTGCCCCTCCTCCCGCCCCGCTGTACACTCAAACTGCATATTAACATTAATTTTCATCATTACTGAGAAAAAATCCAGTTATGATTTTGGTGCACGAACAGTTATCGAACATAACCTCGAACAGCCGAATTTTTATCAAATTGTTCGTGTTCGTCGAACGGCTCGAACACCGCCCAAAACAGCTCGAATTTGAGATTGGCGAACAGTTCGAGTAGAACAACGCTCATCTCTACTCACCACACAAGGTCTTCCTTCTAGACTCCGCCCCTCCATGGGCGGGGCTGCGTTCGGCAGATCTTCCCACTCTGTCTCTGGGATTTTCAGTGGTAGGCGGAACTACTTCCTTCGCTGCGCCCACCGTGGGCGGATACCGCTCACAGGGGGCTGTAATCTCCATCTGGGCTGGCGTCCATACCATACTGCTTTCCGCGCCGTCTTGTGCTCAGGACGCCCACGATGGGCGGAACCTTCGCCAATCTCCGCGCCATCCTCCGCCATCTTTGGACTCACGTTACCGGCCACCATCTTGGCATCACCATGTTCATCCGCAATCTCATTTCGTACATTCTTCAATTCTCTCCGCTGCATTTGTTTATCTTCAGGCGCCTCATCTGCCCCGCGGGTCTTCTCCATCCCGCTCTCTTCATGCGAGGTACTCGCATCCTGCCGACTACGCCAATTTTGTAAGGGACTCAGGGTGGTAGTTATGGCCAGAGGCTGATGTGTTCCCATACCCTGGTCCCCTGACAAAGATAAAAGTACACATTTTCCCATGTTGTGTGTGTGGTGCAGAACACTCACATCTGGATCATAGATCTCTGCCGTCTTCAGTCTTCTCATCTCAGGAACGGCCGCACACACATTTAAGGAGTTCCGTTCCATTTTATAAAAAAGAACTTTACTAGAACATTTGTAAATATCTTCATACAGCACATTACATTGTATACCGACTCCACCAGGGTCACCGTTCGACATACCGCACGTATAGATGTTCAGTGTCCATTTGTCCCGAGTTGTCCCTTTCATAGTGAACACTCCTGGTCTATGAGACCCTTGCAGTAGTAAGAATCCCTGTACTGACTGTTTCCCGTCCGGCTTCCCCTTCTCTGAAGGCTTGTGGAGACACAACTCACTGTGAATCCTATGGACCGTAGGTCCCGAACATACGGAAATGTCTGTTCAGAGTATCTGAGTACAGGTTCTTCTCTGCTGGACAACTTGTGCCAACGGTGCCCCATGGACCACCAACTGTACTTGTCTTACATCTTTCTCTCTCTCCCCAGAAACTGACTGCAACCAGGAAACTGCTCTCTGATCCACTGTATCAGCTCCTCCCACACTCAGCAGCTCCCAAACTCCTTAAGGCTGTGTGCCCACGTAGCGTTTTTCAAGCGTTTATGCTGCGGAATTTCCGCAGCGGAAACGCTTGTAAAACGCTAGGTAATCCACACCCCATGGTCCCCAAGGGGATTCCGCATGTTCTATGCACATGCTGCGGATTTTTCCGCAGCGTTTATGCTACGTACAAAAATCCGCAGCATGTCATTTAATTTTGCGGAAGCGCAGCGGAACTCCCGCCATTGACTTTCATTGAGACGCATAGAAACCGCGACTGTACATTTGTACAAGCGGCTTCTATGCGTCTCTATGTGCGGATGGTACCCAGTTCTGGAGGAGAGGAGACTCTCCTCCAGACCTGGGTACCATTGTACCTGTAAAAAAAGAATAAAATAACAAATAAAGTTTATACTCACCTGTCCGGCGTCTTCTCTCTGAATGCAGGCGTCGCTTGAGGACCTGCGGTGACGTCACAGTCATGTGACCGCAGGCCCTTCACCGCTCTGTCTCGCGATATGCCGGCAGCCGGGAACAAGCCAGGAAGCAGCGCTGCAGCCACGCCGGGGCCTCGGGGGTGAGTATAGCTTTATTTGTTTTTATTTTTACGGTTCACACTGTATAAATCCATGCTGTTTGCATGGATTTATACAGTGTGACCTAGTTGTCAAGCACTTTCCAAGTGATGCTATCGCCTGGAAAGTGCTTGTCAATCTGCATGCGGAAACGCATGTGAACCCGCATGTGGATCCGCATGTATTCTGCAGGAAAAACGCATGCACAATCTGCATGCGTTTTTTTCTGCCAGGGAGATGCAGAAATGCTGCAGAAATTTTCTGCTTCATTTCTGCATCGTGGGCACATAGCCTAACCCTTTCCTACGCTACCCTCTACTAACATGTAGGGCAATTAATCATAAAACATTTTCATATTGCAAACAGGATATGACATTATATGTACACATACAGACAAGGTGCATGACCAGGTCCTGGTCACCCTCTTACACAGAGGACGGGGCCGTGGCCAAGGTGAAAATGTGCCACAACCAACAGCCACATCTTCTCGCTCCCACTTCTTGACCGAATTACTAGGGAAGCACAGAACAACACCAGTATTGAGAACTGATCAGTGTGAACAGGTTATTAATTGGATAGCAGACAATACTTCCAGTTACCTGGGCACCACCACCTCTGGTCTGTCTTCCAACTCTTAGTAGCCGTGAGTCTCGACCGCATACTCCTCCTCACCCTGATGCTCCTTCCTCCCACCATGCCGAGTGTCGTCAGACAGCAAGTGATCCCACACTTGGACACTCTGAAGAGCTGTTCACTGGTTCATTTCCATATTTGGGCCCCTCGCCTGATACGCTTGAAGTGGTGGAAGAGGAGATCCCATGTTGCGATGCCCAAATATTTGAACAGCCACGGCCACAGGAAGTCGACGTTGGCAATCTATCACAAGAGGTGGACGATGACTAGACACAATTGCCAGGAAGTGAGGAGGAGGATCGTGGTGCGCAAGTGGAAGAGGAGGAGGTGGTGGATGATCTAGTAACTGACCCAACGTGGAAGGAGGACATGCAGAGTGAGGCCAGCAGCACACAGGGGGAGGGAGGCAGAGTACCCCAACAGGCAGGAAGAAGCAGTGTGGTGGCCGCAGACAGAAGGCAGGCAACCGTTCCCCGTAACACCAACACGAGGGACGTTGCCAGTACAAGCGGTAGGTCTTCCAGAGTCTGGAATTTTTTTAAAGACTCTGCTGATAACCCCAAAAACGCCATATGTTCCACCTGCCATGCCAGCATCAGCAGGGGTGACAAAACTACCAGCCTGACCACCACCAGCATGATCATGGCAGCAAAGCACCCGACTTTGTGGGGCGAAACCCAGGGTCCACGACCAGTGTCAGCGGGTGTCACCACTGCTTATTCCACTGTTGTGCATGCAATAGAACCCCCTGTTGTGTGTGCAAGGCAATCCCCTGCCCATACTGCATGTAAAGATGCCCCCTCCTTTCAGTCTTCACTTGTTATGGCAGTTTCTCAAGAAACAGCATCAACGTCCACGTCCACGTCCCACCGCAGCGTTCAATTGTCCATATCCCAGACCTTTGAACGAAAGCGGAAATTCGCAGCTAACGCCCCACAGGCCACAGTCCTAAATTCGCACATTTCACGACTGCTTGCATTGGAAATGCTGCCTTTTAGGCTGGTGGAGACGGAATCCTTCCGCAGTCTTATGGCGGTGGCCGTCTCTCGGTACTCGGTCCCCAGCCGACACTATTTTGCCCAGTGTGCCATCCCCGCACTACACAAGCACGTGTCCCAAAGCATCTGCCGTGCCCTCAACAACGCAGTTACTGGGAGAGTCCACCTGACAACGGACACGTGGACCAGTGCTTGTGGCCAGGGACGGTACATCTCTCTGACGGCACACTGGGTAAACATAGTGGAAGCCGGGACCCAGTCGGACCTTGGGACAGAACACATCCTCCCCACACCGAGGATTGCGGGCCCTATGTCAGTCAGAGTTGCCCCCACAGTGTACAGCTCCTGCACATCCTCCTCCTCCTCCTCCTCCCCATGTTCAGCCTCCATCTCAGATATCACCACATCAGTTACAAGCTGGAAGCATTGCAGTACTGCCTCCGCCAAGCGGCAACAGGCTGTGCTGAAACTCATAAGCTTAGGTGATAAACCTCACACTGCTTGTGAGTTGTGGACAGCTGTGAAATAGCAGGCAGATCTGTGGCTGAGACAGCTGAACCTACATCCCGGCATGGTCGTGTGTGACAATGGCCGTAACCTGGTGGCGGCTCTGAGGCGAGGTGAGATCACACACGTACCATGACTGGCTCATGTGCTTAACCTCGTGGTTCAGCGGTTTCTTAAATCGTACCCCGAGTTGCCAGATCTGCTCGTGAAAGTACGCCGCCTGTCAGCTCATTTTCACAAGTCGGCTACAGCTTCCGCCGCCCTTGCTGTGTTGCAGCAGCGTTTGCAGCTTCCGGCACACCGACTGGTGTGTGATGTCCCCACACGTTGGAACTCTACCCTCCACATGTTGCAAAGGATTTGTGAGCAGAAGAGAGCAGTTGTGGAGTACCAGCTGCAACAAGGCCGTCGATATTCAGGTCAGACTCCACACATAAGACCTCAGGAGTGGACCTGGATGTCTGACATATGTACCATCCTGACAAACTTTGAGGAGGCCACCAAGATGGTGAGTGGCGATGACGCCATCATTAGTGTCAGCATCCCACTTGTCTGTCTTTTGCAACGCTCTCTGCAGAGAATTAAAGAGGAGGCATTGCAGCCAGAGTATGATGAGAGGGATCAAGAAGCCGTAGTGGGCGATTACACACAGCCCAGCCTCATCTCATCCCAACGTGCATTGGGGGACAATGAGGGAGAGGAGGAGGAGGAGGAAGAACAGGAGCTGCTATCATGCGTTGTAGACGGTAGTACCTGTACAAGTGTCATACCGTTGGTTCAGCGTGGGTGGCCTGAGGACAGGGGGGAGGAGGAAGAGGAGGAGGAGAGCATGGTCAGTCGTCATCTTGGTGAGGACACGGAAATCTTGCCCGTTACCAGTCTGGCACGCATGGCTGACTTTATGTTACGCTGCCTTAACCGTGACCCTCGCGTTGTCAAAATGTTGGGTGACAGTCATTACTGTTATGATCTGCTACAGAGACTAAGGAAAGACAGGAGATCTGTCCCTACAATAGAACTAAACTAGATCCCTACGATGTAACGGGGAACCTGATCCTGCGATCAGACCCGCTAAAGTCCTCGGCTAGTCTGAACGCAGACCTATAGATGTGAGGGAGGGATCCCTACAAGAACTAGGGACTGGGAAAAGTTGGACACCTCCTAGCAGAAATCGTAGCAGTCAAAGACAAACACACAACAAAAAGTAAAGAGGTCAGAAGACCTAGCAAAACTAACAGAGAACGGCAACAGAGCACCAAGCTAGCTCAACAGTAGTAAATACAAATGAAGTCCAGCAAAGCCAGGAGGGCGGAGCCGGATTAAATAGGCAAAATGGTCATGTGACCAGCAAACTAAAAAAAACCTAACAGGAGAGTTGTAACAATTACTGGTTGGTGACACTTGTAGACCCCCGCTACAAGGAGAACTTTCACTCTCTTATTCCTGAGGTGGAGAGGTCTACAAAAATGGGGCAATACCAGAAGGCCCTTGCTGCAGAACTCTTAAAAAAATTCCCATCTGAACACGCTAGCGGCAGAGGTCACAGTTCGTTGCCCAACCAAGGCGTACAGGAGAGAGAGATGCAACTCCAATCCAGCAGAGGCAGGGGAACACTGTCAACGTTCTGGGACAGTTTTCTGACACCCGCCCAGCTTACAGGCCCTGAGGCGCAGGGTACTCTCACAAGGAGATATAGCAAATAAGTACATAAAATATAACTTTTATTAATGAAAAGTCTAAAAAGAAATTTATAACATGATGCCCATATGGTATATCATAAGTAAAAAGATATAAATATCTACGATATAGCTGGACAGAATATCAGGCCCTATTAGGTCCAGCATAAGTAAGAATAATGAAGGTATTCAAGCTATGAAGTCCAAAAAGAGAACCCCACAGATACGCAAAAAACAAGGTATATCTCACCAAATGCCCATATAGCAATATAGACGGTGATTATACCTATATCTGTGTATACCCATAGACAAAACCAGCCATTATTAAATGGTAAATAAGTATACAATCAAATAGAGCTATGAGGGGCCTTCTATTCTCATCCAGGCACTCAATCCTCATAAAACATGGAAACATCTCACCCGGGGTCTTTTTATATATATCTGCTCCCCCTTTACATTCCCGGTGATGAGTTAATCCATGGAACATCCCAAGCCGAGGTATACCTCACCAAATACCCATATAGCAATATATACGGTGATCATACCTATATCTGCATATACCCATAGACATAACAAGCCATTATTAAATGGTAGGTATGTATACAGAAATAGAACTATGAGGAGCCTGGATGAGAATAGAATATTTATATCTTTTTACTTATGATATACCATATGGGCATCATGTTATAAATTTCTTTTTAGACTTTTCATTAATAAAAGTTATATTTTATGTACTTATTTGCTATATCTAGTTGATATCTTCATAATAAGTCTTTTGGTCTCTGCTGGATTATATTTATATTATAGCATGGCAGGCTTTCTCACTGTTGGTATCAATACTGATCAATGGATAGATGAAGCAAAGGAGGTATTCTCAGATAGATTGTTCACTCAAAAAAAATATACTCCCTCTTTCAATTCAGCGTTCAAAGAACTTACAAAACTCTATAAGGATCAAATAGCATCCTGGTGGGAGGTACAGTCTCTTGAAAATTATATTAAGGCGGGTATTGTACCTAGACACCTGCGGATTGCCCTCTCACCTGGATATCGCTATAAGAGTTCTACCTTAATGACTAAGTGGGAAAGGGAAGCCACTGAGAGCTCGATCAGGTTTATGAAGATACTATTGGAAGAAGAAAAATCAACTTTATTCACACTTAATGAGTCTTTGAAAGAGCAGATAGAGGTCACAAAAAATTTTTCCTCAGAGCCAGAATTTATACAGAAGGAATTAAGTTTGCAGAATACGATTGAATGTTTTCAGTTCCATCTAAAAGAGAGAAAACATAAGTTCTTCAGTAAAGATCTGGCAGAATTTAAAGATAATAAGGCTTACACCTTTCCAGTGATTAGAAATACAAGGACCACTGATATTGACCCTTCTTCTTCGGAAACTGAGGTATCGGAAACTGAGGGGAAGGGTAAAAATCACAAAATTAGGGGGAGAGGTAGAGGATTTAATCAGGGGAGGAGCTCCAGTAAGAGATCACCACAGAGGAGCAATTTTTTAGACCTACAATATCCTCTCAGAAGCAGATTCAACAACCCCAACTAGAGCTTCAGATTATTAATCTCTCTAAAAGACAGTTGTCAGAAAACGAAATGTGTGTCCTCAGCAAGGGCCTATCCTTCGTCCCTACTACCGATTTTGATGCTTTTGAAGTGGTTAAGGATTTACATTTGTTTGTTCGTAAATTAAAATGGAAAAAGCACTTTATTAGGGAAAGCAAGAAAAGTAGTAGGGACTTGGGGAATGAAGAAGATCTACTGGAGGACGTTAGACTTCTGTACCACTTGGGAGATTTAAACCCCAATATTGATGGAAAAGGCCCATTTACGGCCTTAAAGAATAGGAGTCAGAAGATACCACCATCATCTGGTGACATTTGCTCTATAGACGTATTTTTAAATCTAGTGACAAAAGACTTGGTTGACCTTGAATACGGTAAAAACGATCAAAGCCATAATCTATCTAAGGGGGAAATGGAATGTTTGCTGAGATTGGAAGGGGACAAAAATATTGTAATAAAACCGTCTGACAAAGGCGGGAATTTAGTCATCATGGATACTGACCATTATCGTGCAATGTGTTTGGGGTTACTCGAACAGGAGGAGGGTTATCGGAGACTATCACATAACCCAACTAAGGATTTACATAACAATCTCAGGGAGTTGGTACAGGAAGGTTTCATTAACAAAGTGATTGATAAAAATGAAAAGGACTATCTGGTCCCAGCCTACCCGATCACAGCGACTTTTTATGGTCTTCCTAAAGTCCATAAAGGTCTGGAACCACTAAAAGCAAGACCCATTGTATCTGGAATTAACAGCCTCACACATAAGGCAGGCACATATATTGATAAAATTCTGAGACCATTTGTGATAGCTTTAAATTCGTATGTGCGTGACACAGCGGACCTCTTGAGGAAACTCGAGGGTGTTGTATTGGAGCAAGACATGATTTTGGGGAGTGTGGATGTAGAAGCCTTATACTCCTCGATCCCCCATGAATTTGGTTTAAGAGCCGTTGACTACTACCTAAGATCAAGGGGTAGACAATTCACTATACATAATGAGTTCACCTTGAAACTCCTTGAATTTTGTCTCAATAACAACGTCTTCACGTTCGATGGGGAATATTTCCACCAGCTCAGGGGCACAGCAATGGGGAGCCCATGTGCTCCCTCTTATGCTAATTTGCTCCTGGGCTGGTGGGAAGAAACCATGGTTTTTAATGAGTGTGACCTAGCCAACGGGGTTGTCATGTGGCTGCGATTTATTGACGATGTTTTTGTGATATGGAACGGAACACCGGATAGTTTCCGTGAATTCGTCGCAAGACTTAATGACAACCCGATTGGTCTACTATTTACATCGGAAGTGAATAGAACAAAATTGGCCTTTTTAGATGTATTGGTTCACAGAGAGGCTAATGGCGAATTAAGGACAGAAACCTTTAGAAAACCAACAGCAACTAATACCCTCCTGAGATGGGAAAGCAATCATCCAGTCCCACTCAAGAGAGGTATCCCAAAGGGTCAATTTTTAAGGCTCAGGAGGAATTGCTCTGATGTTAATGACTATGAAAGACAAGCTTGGGACTTGAGAAACAGATTTCTAGATAGAGGATACCCTAAAAAGGTTCTGAATCAGGCCTATAGAGAGTCTTTGGTGAGAGAGAGAAGTGAGCTATTGGTTCCAAAAGCCAAACATCAAGAAGAGTCTACAATTAGATTCATAACACGATTCTGTAATAAATCTCAACAGGTCAAACAGATTTTTAAGAAACATTGGGGTATCCTTCGTATGGATGAGGACGTTGGAGATAAATTGGCCTCACAACCACAAATTACCTATCGTAGAGGGAGGTCCCTTAGGGATCGTCTCGTCCATAGTCATTTTATGGCTGAGCGTAGTCCCACATGGTTGGATCGAGGGGTTTCTGGCTGCTATCGGTGTAATAACTGCAAGGCATGTTCTGCCATGACCCAGGGTAATACTTTCAGGAGCTTTGTCAAGGGGAGGGAGTTCAAGATTAGGGAACTCATAAATTGTCGATCGAAGGGAGTGATATACAAAGCGACTTGTATATGCAAATTGGAATATATTGGGAAGACACGAAGGGAGTTTAAGAAAAGGATATTAGAACACTTACGTGATATAAAAAACAAGAAAGATACCCCAATAGCTAATCATGTAAACACTATGCACCAGGGGGATGCCAATGTCATTAAATTTATGGGCATTGAAAAGGTGACACCTTCGATAAGAGGAGGAAACTGGGATTTACGCATTTTACAAAAGGAAACTCGTTGGATCTTTACCCTGGGCACCACTACCCCACTTGGTATGAATGAGATTCTTTCCTTTGCCCCATTCCTTCCAGAATAGGGACAGAATAGGGTTAAGTAGATAGGGAAAGCCACCGTAGAGTGGGGGCGCCATTTGCGCAGGATTTGTAGGGTGCCAACCTCCACGTAGGTAGGGTAAGCAGATTAGTTATTACTATAGTTGTTTCATTAGGGCCTCCCCCCCCTTTTTCTTCTGTTTCTCTTGAGAGGTCCGCTGTGGCTTTGGTGATTGATTAATATATTATTCTTTGAAACTATTTGTCCCACGGGAACCCCCATGTAACATACCGAAGCATTGCACTTATATGGTCTTTTCTATCTCGATAAAAACCTTTTTAATCCATGATCTATTTGTATAAATTTATGGAGAGAACTGTACGTGTTTACTTAGACAATTAGGCAGTTTTTCTGGTGACTAACAGATAGAGCCTTCTTACACATTATTATTATTTGGGGTATTTGTTTTGATAGAGATGTGGACAACGGAGGGTGGCTTTTTCCCGCTGTTGAAAATCCTTTATCCCACTTAATATGATTGCTGGATCGCATGGGGGAGGAACCTGTGGGTTCCAGCATGGCGTGAGGCGGCACTACGTATTGGTAAGGTGATGCGTGTTTCCTAGCAGCACGCTTGCGTTCCATATCCATGGGAACGCGTGACGTTGACTTCCGGTAACGGGGTATTCTGGGACCGGAAGTGCGTTCCATGCCCATGGTAACGCGTGATGTTTACTTCCGGCAGTGTGGTATTCTGGGACCGGAAACACGTCACGGTCAGCGCGGTAATTATGAAGGAGCGCGGCTTAACGCACGCATATAAAGCAGGGCATAATGTGTACCCACTTGAGGCATTAGGATATGATTAAGGAACCAATGCAGGAATGAGGAATGATATACCCTTAATGAAGAGGAACTATATACCCCTGATGAAGGATTGAAACGCGTCGGGATGTTCCGTGGACAAACTGATCACCTATAATGTAAAGGGGGAGGAGACATAAAAAGACCCCGGGTGAGATGTTTCCATGTTCTATGAGGATTTAAATGCCTGGATGGTAATAGAAGGCTCCTCATAGTTCTATTTCTGTATACATACCTACCATTTAATAATGGCTTGTTATGTCTATGGGTATATGCAGATATAGGTATGATCACCGTATATATTGCTATATGGGTATTTGGTGAGGTATACCTCGGCTTGGGATGTTCCATGGATTAACTCATCACCGGGAATGTAAAGGGGGAGCAGATATATATAAAAAGACCCCGGGTGAGATGTTTCCATGTTTTATGAGGATTGAGTGCCTGGATGAGAATAGAAGGCCCCTCATAGCTCTATTTGATTGTATACTTATTTACCATTTAATAATGGCTGGTTTTGTCTATGGGTATACATAGATATAGGTATAATCACCGTCTATATTGCTATATGGGCATTTGGTGAGATATACCTTGATTTTGCGTATCTGTGGGGTTCTCTTTTTGGACTTCATAGCTTGAATACCTTCATTATTCTTACTTATGCTGGACCTAATAGGGCCTGATATTCTGTCCAGCTATATCGTAGATATTTATATCTTTTTACTTATGATATACCATATGGGCATCATGTTATAAATTTCTTTTTAGACTTTTCATTAATAAAAGTTATATTTTATGTACTTATTTGCTATATCTAGTTGATATCTTCATAATAAGTCTTTTGGTCTCTGCTGGATTATACTCTCACAAGGAGTGGAAAGTTTCAAAAGATGGTGAGGGAGTACCTTGCCGATCGTACCAGCGTCCTCCGTGATTCCTCTGTGCCTTTTAATTATTGGGTATCCAAGCTGGACACTTGGAATGAACTCGCTCTGTACGCCTTGGAGGTCCTGGCCTGCCCTGCCGCTAGCGTGTTATCGGAGTGTGTTTTTAGTGCCGCTGGGGGAATTATAACTGATAAGCGCACTCGCCTGTCAACTGACAATGCTGACAAGCTGACCCTTATCAAAATGAACAAGGGCTGGATTGGGCCAGACTTCTCATCACCACCAAATGACAGCAGACTAACATAAAGTCAAATCCACTGTGTTATTTCGGGAGGTGTATTCACATGCACCGCTTCACACCCACACATGGGTATACGCTTCCTCGTTTCGGCTGTTCAATCTTCTTCTCCTTATCCTCAGCCTCCACCACCACTATACCACCAGGGTGCCAGCATTGCAAGTTCCTCCGTCCTAATTTTTGGCAGCTTTTGCTGGGAAAGCATAAGCAAATACTATGGGAGACCCACTCCCCAATAATGGGACTTATGTTTGTAATATGCTGTACTGCATGGCTCTTGTAAGGGGCATTGCAAGTTGCTCCGTCCTAATTTTTGGCAGCTTTTGCCGGGAAAGCATAAGCAAATACTATGGGAGACCCACTCCCCAATAATGGGACTTATGTTTGTAATATGCTGTACTGCATGGCTCTTGTAAGGGGCATTGCAAGTTGCTCCATCCTAATTTTTGGCGGCTTTTGCTTGCAAGGCATAAGCAAATACTATGGGACACCCACTCCCCAATAATGGGACTTATGTTTGTAATATGCTGTACTGCATGTGACGCGCCCCCTGGGCCGTGTGTACACGTGTGTGGGATACCCGGTGCCGGGTCTCTGGGGTCTGTAGTCTCCGTGGCGGTGACCCGGTCCCGTGGCTCAGGCTGGTCAAACCAGTGGCAATCTTTCTTAGGTTTTGAGGTTAATTGTCCGACTGCGCCACCCGTGGATTGCGGTCAGGGAGTACCACCTCTGCGAGGCAGACCGCTGAGGCTGGTGTTGTGTGCGCAGCATAAAATGGGATAACTCCCCTCGGGAGGAGTATAGCCTCAGGGCAGTGAGTGTGGATGATGGGGGTGATGGTGCACGAGCGCAGCAGGAATGACTCAGAGTCTTTGCAGTGCAGTTCAGGGTCTTTACTGATGATTATAAGGTAGACCCTCCCGGGAGTACTGGCTAGCATAAGAGGCCTGGTCAGTCTGTGAGCAAGCAGGAGTTCCCCTGGCCAGGTGGAGTTGTAGGCCTCCCCGTCTGTCTGCACTCTTCCTGGCTACCTTTCTGTAAGCGGGTAGAAGTAGCCCACGTCCCTGAGTGTACCGTGTAGTGCTCACCCGTATGGCTGGTGACTTTGGGCCTTCTGTTAGCCTCCGCTCCACGACGGCGGTGCTGGTCCCTTGCTTGTGACTGAGCCTCCGGGCTTCTATGGCCAGAGGACCTGAAATCCCCTGCCGGCTGGTTTCTGCTGCTGGATATATAAGTCCTCACAGCTTCGGACTCCTGTTTCCGGTTCCTATTGTCTTCTGCCAGGGCGAGCTCTGCTCAGCTTCCAGCCCCTCGTCTTTAGCTCCTAGCTCCTACAGAGCTCCTTGCTATTACTTTCCCTTGCTCTCACTCTGACTCTGACTGTTCTCTGTTCTCTGACTCACTCAACCCCACCCCAGATCCAGTTTATAAGGGCAGAATTCTCCCCTCCCAGGACTGGGGCAGGAGGATGTTGAATGTTTAAGGGATCCTGACCAGGAAACCTCCCACTTGCTCTCCGACGTAATCTCTATTACTGTGGTGACCAGACCCCTGGGGTGCCACACATGGCTCTTGTAAGGGGCATTGCAGTACCTCATAATTTTTGGAAAGCATTCCATTCACTGCTTAGGCCAACAGTGCACAGGAGACCCAGTTGCTATAAATGGAAAAAAAAGGTTTAGTTAACGCCCTCTGACCTCCATGTCATTTCCAAGGGGCATTGGAGTGCCTCGAAATTTTTGGTAGGCATTGCACTCACTGTATGCCCTATAACTGTGTAGCCGAACCGCTCCTTTTGTTACAGAAACATATCCTACAAGACATATCTGGTTGACTGGCCTTATATTGATGTGAATGGTCCCTGTTTCTCCTTTGCCACTACCTCATCCATCATTTATCACCTGAAGCTTTGTTTTAACGGGAGTCATAGAACTTGGATAGTAGCAGGAAAACATCCAGCAATCCTCGGAGGAGGTAGGATATGCGCCAAAACGCTGACCACCTCAGGCCTAGCCGCTACTACATACATGCGCTTGCATTCCAACAAAACAAAGCAGATGCTAACTTCTATCATCCTCATCATGCTCCTCACCTTGGTACTCTCAACTCCCCTGATGGAGAAGCCAGGGCCCACCGGAGGAGTCTGATAGTCCGGTGGGCTCGGCCAATGCTGCCCTAAAGCAGGCCAGGCTAAGAAAAGTGTGGGAAAGGTTACCGGTACAAATAGGGGTGGCTGGGGACCGAGTATGGACACCCGGCCACCCCCTGGAGGCTGGGGAGCAAGCGGGGACACCCGGCCACCAGGCGGCTGGGGACTGAGTATGGATACCAGGCCGCCGACACAGCCATGGCGTGGTGGCCAGATTCCGCCTCCACATGCCTAAAAGGCCCAATTTAAAGTGCAAGCAAGCAAGCAGTATGGTATTGCAGCCTGGGGGTGGGTGGGTGGCAGGCTGCATACTTGCGCTTGCATTGCAAGGAATGGGAGAGGTACAATTGAACACTGCCCTGGGACAAGGACTTGAATGGGGATAGCTGCAAGTCTGCAACGACAGGTGCAAGGTGGGAGGCATCTTCGCATGTACCATGAACAGGGGTTTGGCATGCACACACTACAGCGGAATAGGCTCTCCTTCCCACTAAATGCACTGGGGAGGGCACAGGTAATGTTTTGGTATACGCGCTTAATCTTATGTATAAGGCACACCAGGACAAATAGGGGCGGCTGGGGACTGAGTATGGATACCTTGCTGCCGAAGCAGCCATGAGGTAGTGGCCAGCTTCGGCCTCCTCTAAACTAAAAGGCCCCATTTCAAGTGCAAGCTAGCAGTATGAATTGCAGTCTGGGGGTGGGTGGGTGGCAGGCTGCACACTTACACTTGCATTAAAAGAAAACATAGCAGATGCTAATGACGCGCCCCTGGGCCTGTGTCGCGCTGCGTTGCGCACGCGGGAGCTTACCCGGAGCCGGATCTCTTGAGGGTTGTAGTCCCGTGGCGGTGACCCGGTCCGTGCCCAGGGAGTCAAACTGAGCGGCGATGTAACAGCGGTAGATGCAGGACGACTACGCCACCCGTTGAATGCAGCTATGGAGCTGCCGCTGCAGGACAGTCCGCTGAGGCCGGTGGATGGATAGTGCAGCGTAGATGGTATAACCCCCAACGGGAGGGGTATGGCCTCAGGGCAGCAGATGTGGATGATGGGGGTAGCAGGAACCACTCAGAGACGGTGCGTGTGTAATTCAGGGTCTTTACTGGTAACAACGATAGACCCTCCCGGAGTACTTGCTAGTGAACGGGGCCTGGTCAGTCCTTGAGCAGATGGGATCTCCCCTGGCCAGGCGGAGTTGTAGGCCTCCCAAACTGACTGTACTCTTCTGGCTACCTTGCTAGAAGCGGATATAAGTAGCCCACGTCCCTGAGTGTACCGTGTGGTGCTCACCCGTATGGCCGGTGACTCGGGGCCTTCTAATGGCTTCCGCTCCACGATGGCGGTGCTGGTCCCACGCGTGTGACCGTGCCTTCGGGTTTCTGGGCCTGAGGACCTGAAATCCCCTGCCGGTCGGCTTCTGCTGCTGGGTAAGAGTTAGTCCCCACAGCCTCGGACGCCGGGTCCGGTAAGAAAGCTTCTCAGTCAGGGCGAGCTCTGCAGCTGCCAGCCCCTGACTCGTAGTAGTATTGCTTCTGCTGTTTCTTGTCTCTACTCTCCTTGACTGACTAACCCTGCCTCAGCCCAGGGTTTATACAGGGGAAGTTCTTCCCCTCCCAAGACTGGGCAGGAGGTGTGGCATGCACAGGATCCCTGACCAAAGGACCTCCCACCTGCTCTCAGACATAACATTACATTACTGTGGAAAACCAGACCCCTGGGGTGCCACATTCCCCCCTAGTGAAATTTAGTACTCCGGGACTAAACATATTTTAGAAAAAACATAACAAGATATAACAACAATAATAGTACAATAAGAAGAAACACATAAAGGTGGTCACGGCATGTCCGTAACCGGGTGTAGTCTTTGAAGAAAGCAAGGTGTCCATTTCACCAAAACAGGGAGACGTAACCAGGTAGGGGTCTGTCCTACCCCGAGTCCTTAACAGTCTCTAGTCCATCCTGGGTTACGCTCCAACTATGTACAAGGATTCCCGGTAAATCCACCAAGGATTCCTAAAAATAACTGGAAACACAAAATTATACACAAGCAACAATACACAGATAAACATAAATAAAACAATTTATACACTTCAAATCCTCCAGCGTGCGGGTAACTGGCCTCTAGTGGCCCTAGTGGACCTACGGAGCTGACTGTCTGGCCCTGAACTACAGGGTGTAGGAGCTGTCAAGGGTAAACTGGGCAGCTGTCTACCGGCTCTTTGTCTCACTAGGGGTACGGCAGGCTCACTATAAGCAGAGGGTTGATCCTCCTGTTCTGCTTGTGTGGAGTCTTCTGCCTCCTGGACCGGCTGTTCTTCCAGCTCTACCTGTTGCTCCGTAGGTGCTTGGGATGCTGGTTGGAGGAAGGTGAGTACGGGTACCACAACTGCACCATTGACTTGAGTCCAAGACCGAGGGAAGTCCCCGAGCACAGTACTAACCATATCTTCCCTTTCCTCTACGGGTCGATGGTCTTCTTGTTCCTCTTCAGGGTTCCTCAGTTGTTCGGGACACTTCTTCAGGTGGTCCCGGGATACAATGGCTGTGGTTTCCCCCCCGTCTTTACTGATGGTACAAACCTTCGGGTTCTCGTGGCTTGAGGGCAGTACGGTGTACGGGTCCTTCTCCCACTGGTCATCCAACTTGTGGAGCCGTCTCTTCCTCTTCAAGACCTGCTCTCCGGGTACCAGGGGAACAGCGGGAGCATACTGGTTGTAAGTTTCCTCTTGTCTTTCCCTAGCCTGACAGAGACTTCGCTCCACGCTCTCCTGTACTCTCCGGTACTGCTGCTGCCTCTCTGTGTCCCAGTCTGTTTCTGGTGAAGTGTCCTCGGGTGTCAGGACTCCCATTTCCAGGTCAACAGGTAACTTACCAGGTCTTGCCCTCATTAGGTAAGCCGGGGTACAGTTGGTGGAACCTACCGGGATGTGGTTGTATAGGTCCACCAGATCGGGCAACTTCTCAGGCCACAGACTGCGTTCTTCCAGGGGCAACGTTTTTAGAAGATCCATTACCACCTGGTTCATTTTCTCACAAAGTCCATTAGTTTGCGGATGGTAGGGTGTCGTCCTTATCTTCCGGCAGCCATACAGATTGCAGAATTCCTGGAAGACCTCCGCTTCAAAGGCAGGTCCCTGGTCCGTCAGCACTTGGTCCGGGTACCCGTGTGGACGGCAAAAGTGCTGCTGGAAGGCTCTAGCTGCTGTTTGAGCCGTTAAGTCCTTGACGGGGACGACAACCAGAAACCGGGAGTAATGATCCACGATGGTTAACGCGTAGACGTAGCCACTTCTGCTTGGGGTCAGTTTTACATGATCCAAGGCTACCAGTTCCAACGGTTGCCGGGTGACGATGGACTGCAGGGGAGTCTTCTGGCTGGCACGGTCCTTCCTTCTCAGGTTGCACGGGCCACAGTCTCTGCACCACTTCTCGATGGTTCCCCTCATGCCTACCCAGTGGAACCGCTCGCGCAGCAGGAACTCCAGCTTCTTCCACCCGAAGTGTCCAGCTCCGTCGTGGTATGCCTCCATCACCATGGCTGCGTCTCTTCGTGGCACCACTACTTGCCAGAGTAATTCATGCGTCCGGGAGTTAACCATTCTGCGGCACAACTTCCCTTTGTAAAGGAACAGTCGACTCTTCTCTGCCCATAGTTGTTTGGCTTCCTCCGGAGCGTCTGGTTCAAGGCGAGCCTCCGGCCGAGTCAGCATCTCCTTCACCAGTCGGACGGCAGGGTCGCTGTCTTGCGTTTCCGCCCAGTTGTAGTGGGGTAAGTGGTTCAACGTAGCAGCCTGCTTACTCCTTACCCGGTGGGAATACTGGATAGTCCCATGACGGTGGAACGCAGGGAGTTCAACTTCTTCCAGTCCCTCCGGATCTTCTCCTCCGTCCGGCAGGTTGGGCATCCTGGACAGGGCGTCCGCGTTGGTATTGGAGCGTCCTGCCCGGTATTTGATTGTGAATTCGTAGTTGGACAAACGGGCCATCCACCTCTGCTCCAGGGCACCGAGTCTTGCCGTGTCCAGGTGTGTCAACGGGTTGTTATCCGTGTACATGGTGAACCGGGAAGAAGCGAGGTAATGCTTAAAGCGCTCGGTGACTGCCCATACTACGGCCAGGAACTCTAACTTAAATGAGCTGTAATTCTCGGGGTTCCTTTCGGTGGGTCGCAGTTTTCGGCTGGCGTAGGCGATTACTCGTTCCTTCCCCTGCTGGATCTGGGACAGTACGGCTCCTAGCCCGATGTTACTGGCGTCGGTGTAGAGGATAAAGGGCTGGCTATAATCCGGGTACGCCAGGATTTCGTCCCCCGTGAGGGCCATCTTCAGCTGGCGGAAGGACTCTTCTTCCAGCTCCTCCCATTTGAAGGGCGGCTTCTGGTTCTTGGCCTTCCGGGACTGGCCTATCAGGAGGTCCTGCATAGGTGCTGCCTTTTTGGTGAAACCGGGAATAAACCTTCGGTAGTAGCCTACCAACCCGAGGAACTGCCGCACTTCTTTTACGCTGGAGGGGCTTGGCCATTCCTTAATTGCGGTGATCTTATCAGGGTCGGGAGCCACTCCGTCAGCGCTCACCACGTGTCCCAGGTACTGCACCTTTGGTTTCAGGAGGTGACACTTGGAGGGTTTCACCTTTAGGCCGTAACTTGCCAGAGCTTCGAACACTTCCGCCAGGTGTTTCAGGTGGTCCTCATACATCTTGGAATATACGATGACATCGTCCAGGTACAACAGGACCGTCTCGAAGTTTCTGTGGCCCAGACAACACTCCATTAGTCGTTGGAAGGTTCCCGGTGCGTTGCAGAGTCCGAACGGCATGCAGGTGAACTCGCTAAGTCCCATCGGGGTGGTGAATGCGGTCTTCTCCCGGTCCGCCTCTGCTACAGGAACCTGCCAGTACCCGCTAGTGAGATCCAAGGTAGAGAAGAAGTTAGCAGATCTTAAAGCAGCCAATGACTCCTCTATCCTTGGTAAGGGGTACGCATCCTTGTGTGTGATACGATTGATTTTCCGGTAATCTACACACATCCTCATGGTGTTGTCTTTCTTTCGGACTAAGACTAGTGGAGCTGCCCAGGGGCTACAGCTATCCCTGATCACCCCAGCCTCCTTCATGTCTCTAAGCATCCCCTTGGCGTGTTGGTAGTGGGCAGGGGGTACGGGTCGATACCTCTCTTTTATAGGAGGATGGTCTCCCGTGGGGATGTGGTGTTCTACCCCCTTGACTCGCCCGAAGTCTAACGGGTGTTTACTGAACACTCTCTCGTACTCCTGAACCACCCGATAGACTCCTTGTTTCTGGTGTGCGGGAGTGGAGTCAGTACCCAGATGTAGTTGCTGACACCAGTCCTCCATGTTTTTCTTAGAGCCGTTACCTTCCTCCGGGTGAGATGGAGGCAAGGGTTCCACAGATTGTATAGAATTTTGGTTAATGGTATATAATTTGGCTAGCGTGGCATACCGGGGCAGGTACACTTCCCTCTCCCCGATATTTATTATGCGAACGGGCACCCTCCCATGGCGTACATTAACCACCCCCCGTGCTGTCAAAATGGTGGGCCTACTGTCCGAGTAAACTGGTTCTACCATTGCCTGGTAATCTCTACCTCTCAGACCAATAGCTGCCCGGCACCAAATCATCATTTCACTTTTTGGGGGCATGGCAATAGGAAAAGGGTCACACATTCTTACGCTACCAATCTCACCGCCGGAGAGTTCCACCTGTTGCCGTCGCATCAGTGCCCGGATCTCTTTCTGGAGCACCCGCTGCTCGCCGGAGCTGGCGTTCTTGGCAACCTGCTGTAAAAGGAAAATCACCTCTGCAAGACAATTTTCAATTACATTAGTTCCTAGAGTTATTTTTGGGTGACTCTCGTGTTTGTCAATATCTACAATGATCAGTCCCTGTGCTGCCAGTTCGACTCTACCGATTTTGATGGTCACCTCTTTAAATCCGATCTGTGGCACGGGCTGGCCATTGCTGGCGATGATACTCAAGTCGTCGTCAGGGTAGCGGGTAATATCCGAGTCATTCCAGTACTGCTTAAAGAGCACGTACGGGATGGTGGTGACCTGTGACCCGGTGTCCAGTAGGGCACTCATGGGAATGCCATCCAGTACCACAGGCAAGACTGGACGTCCTCCCACATATCTGTCGCGCCAGTTCGATGGGCCTGGTGATCTTTTTCCTGGGGGTTGGCCCTCTACCCCAGGTTGTGCCCGTTTAAAGAACAGTACCTTGCCATATGTCCAGGTTGATTGCAGCGGCGGCAGATGGGTCGTCCGTCCTCGCTGTATCGGTCACTGGGTCTTCCTCTGGCCGGTGGGGTCCTCCTTGGTTGACGCCACGGGATGTCCTCCGGTCCGGATGCCAGCTGGATCTTCCCTGGGGTGGAAACCTGTAAAGACTGCACAGTTCGGGTTAGCGCAGCAACGCTCTTAGCTAGCTCTTGGACCTGATGGTGTAGGTCTGGAGCCGGGTCATTGTCCAAAGCCTGCGCATCAGCTCCCACAGGCCCTGCCGACAAGGGCGCCGCCTCCTGGTGGTAAGTGATAGCTGGGCACCTGTGGGTCACAACGCCACCCGGTGCCGGTTCTCGGAGCACCCGGATGGCTCTGTCCTTGAACTGTGCAAAGCCCAGATGGGGATCCTGTAAGGCCATCGCCCGCAACTGGGTTCGGTGGGCATTACAATATAGTCCCTCTATAAATTGTTCGGTCAACAGCCTGTCCTCGTTTCCCACTCCATCAGGGTCGGTCTGCTTAATGGCCCTCAGGGCCTCTTGTAGGTTTAGTGCATAGTCCCTTATACTCTCATGCGCTCGCTGCTTGCACCCGTAGAATCTAAGCTTAATCTCGGCTGAGGTGCGGGTATCAAAGGTGTCCTTCAGCCGGGTTAGTATCCCTGCGACAGTCTTCCTCCCAGGTGGCCAGGATTTTACTTCCCTTTTGGCTGCCCCGGTTAGTTGGGCCACCAGGATGCTCACTTTTTGCTCTTCTGTGAGGGGGTACACCTGGAAGAGGCTATCCAGCTTTTCTCTAAAGTCATGCAGGGTATGTGACTCCCCTGAGTACTGGGGTAGCCAAGCTGCTCCCGGGATATAGGGCATGGTGAAGGGCATAACTGCAGCAGCGGTGACGCTGGCGGGGGTTGAGGCAATGAAGCTCTCCTCCGCATCCGACATCTTCCTCCCCCCTAGTGGACCGTGGCCTACCTTGCGATGATCCTGTTCCGTAGGCCGCGGCTCCGCAGTAGATCGTCAGGGTTGAGGACCTTCCGTCGCGCTCCGGTGACGTCGGCGTCTGCTGGGCTCCTTCCAGGACCTTACGCAACGTCCGGACGTGAGGCGGGGCTTCAGTTCTCGCGCGCTTTCGGAGTCCACGCCCCTCTTCTTCCCGCGCGGCGTCCTCAAGATGGCGTCCAACGGCGGGAAAACTCCACGGATGGCGGGAAGAAGGCTGAAGATGGCGCCGGATGGCGGAAATCTTCACAGATGGCGGGAAGAAGGCTGAAAATGGCGCCAGATGGCGGGAATCTTCACCGATGGCGGGAAAACTTCACGGATGGTAAGTTTTAAAAGTCTCTTTTTCAGGCACGCAGTACCCGGTGGTTGCGGGCACGAAATCCTGCCGACTACGCCAAAGTTGACGCGCCCCTGGGCCTGTGTCGCGCTGCGTTGCGCACGCGGGAGCTTACCCGGAGCCGGATCTCTTGAGGGTTGTAGTCCCGTGGCGGTGACCCGGTCCGTGCCCAGGGAGTCAAACTGAGCGGCGATGTAACAGCGGTAGATGCAGGACGACTACGCCACCCGTTGAATGCAGCTATGGAGCTGCCGCTGCAGGACAGTCCGCTGAGGCCGGTGGATGGATGGTGCAGCGTAGATGGTATAACCCCCAACGGGAGGGGTATGGCCTCAGGGCAGCAGATGTGGATGATGGGGGTAGCAGGAACCACTCAGAGACGGTGCGGTGTAATTCAGGGTCTTTACTGGTAACAACGATAGACCCTCCCGGAGTACTTGCTAGTGAACGGGGCCTGGTCAGTCCTTGAGCAGATGGGATCTCCCCTGGCCAGGCGGAGTTGTAGGCCTCCCAAACTGACTGTACTCTTCTGGCTACCTTGCTAGAAGCGGATATAAGTAGCCCACGTCCCTGAGTGTACCGTGTGGTGCTCACCCGTATGGCCGGTGACTCGGGGCCTTCTAATGGCTTCCGCTCCACGATGGCGGTGCTGGTCCCACGCGTGTGACCGTGCCTTCGGGTTTCTGGGCCTGAGGACCTGAAATCCCCTGCCGGTCGGCTTCTGCTGCTGGGTAAGAGTTAGTCCCCACAGCCTCGGACGCCGGGTCCGGTAAGAAAGCTTCTCAGTCAGGGCGAGCTCTGCAGCTGCCAGCCCCTGACTCGTAGTAGTATTGCTTCTGCTGTTTCTTGTCTCTACTCTCCTTGACTGACTAACCCTGCCTCAGCCCAGGGTTTATACAGGGGAAGTTCTTCCCCTCCCAAGACTGGGCAGGAGGTGTGGCATGCACAGGATCCCTGACCAAAGGACCTCCCACCTGCTCTCAGACATAACATTACATTACTGTGGAAAACCAGACCCCTGGGGTGCCACACTAACTTCTGTCATCATCATCATGCTCCTCACCTTGGCACTCTCAACTCCACCGATGGAGAAGTCAGGGCCCACCGGAGGAGTCTGGTTCTCTGGTGGGCTCGTCCAATGCTGCCTAAAGCAGGCCGGGCTAAGAAAAGTGTGTGGGGGGATGTTCCAAGGAAAAATAGGGGCGGCTGGGGACCGTTTATGGACACCTGACTGCCCCCAGGCGGCTGGGGACCGTGTGGACACCCGGCCGCCGGGCGGCTGGGGACTGAGTATGGATTCCAGGCCGCCAACACAGCCATGACGTGGTGGCCAGATTCCGCCTCCACATGCCTAAAAGGCCCAATTTCAAGTTCAAGCAAGCAAGCAGTATGGTATTGCAACCTGGGGGTGGGTGGGTGGCAGGCTGCATACTTGCACTTGTATTGCAAGGAATGGGGGAGGTACAATTGAACACTGCCCTGGGACTAGAACTTGCATGGGGATAGTTGCAAGTCTGCATCTTCTGATGCGGCAAGGATCACTTATGATGGGCACACTTTTAGACAGTGACCTGGGAGTCAGAGATGCTTCCAGGGGTCTTCCCCATGCTGTTCCCATGTCTTTTCAGCACTTAATGCTTGTGTCACACAGCACATGGCCAGATAAGGTTGTAAAATGTTAAAATGACATTTCCCGGTGAATGCATTTGTCATAGTTGAAAGCTATACAAAAGTGCAAAAACGCATAAAAAATGCTACTTGTGAACATAGCCGAAGGTGTGGAGGAGTATTTTTGTTTTTGGTCATTTATTTTAACTTATACACAAGTCTTTTCCCTGGAAAGGATGTTCCTTAACATATTTCACAGGAAAAAAGTTTCACTTTCGTTTTATTGTGAGCCTGTAAAAGTGGCTTAATACCTCTGACCACGTTGTTGACAGCAGTGACCTGGGGGTCAGAAATGCTTCCTGGGGCGATCCCCATGCTGTCCCCATGTCATTTGAGCACTGTCACTATCGTTTTGGGCACTTGTTAGACTTTTAAAAGACTGCCGGGGGTGCCACCGCAAAAATGCTCGAGTCTCCCATAGACTAACATTGGGCTCGTTGCTCGGGTCGAGCACCCGAGTATCACGGCGAGCTTGGCCCGAGCTTCGAGCACCCGAGCATTTTAGTGCTCGCTCAACACTAATATCTAACCATCAGATCACAAAGTAATTTCTTCCTATCACACATTGATGGAATGCCATTATCAAGATACCAGTTCCAAGCTATACTTAATAAATGCATAACATCGGCAGGTAACCACCCCAAAGATTACAGGACACACTCATTCCGCATAGGCGCGGCCACGGAAGCAGCAAGAGCAGAGCTGTCACAAACGGAAGTTCGGAGGATAGGGAGATGGCGATCCACGTGTTTGGCGACATACATAAGACCGGACTTGTTATCCTAACGTGGTTTGTTTCTTTTACAGGTGACGCTAAGCCAACAGTGTGGGTGATAGGCCACTCGTATATATACTGGGCAGAAAAAAGGGCGAAAGTCCGCCCAGGCAGGAGGAAATTAGAGTTTCATAGCACATATTTGAACTGGAGAGGTATTAGAGGCCTGCAATGGCCACAGGTACTAATGGAGGTAATCAAGGAAGGGAGAGAGGCAAGAGGTCCGGTCATCTTAGTTATACAGGCCGGGGGAAGCGACATAGCTTATCACAAGAGTGCATAACTAATGGCAATAATGAAACTAGACACTGAGCGCTTCAGAGAATTTTTCACAAAAATAGTCAGAGATTGTGCCGAGCGCGGTATGGCAAGGTGCCCGAGACATCACGGCCATCGAACGGACAAGGCGGCTAATAAATATTCGGATGCCAAAATTTATAAGAGACAGAGGCGGACAACTGGAAGGAGATAAAGCAGGCCTCATACGGCCCGACGGTGTTCACTTAATGGATATTGGACTGGACATATTCCTGTCAGGACTCCAGGACGGAGTGGAACAAGCGTTAAGAGTGATGGATGGGGGTCAGAGTCCTGCATACGAGTACGCAGGATCCTCCGTGGCCTGGAAATAGAAAGGACATGTTGGAGAGTTACACTTGTTGGCCAACTTGCCGTTGTGGAGACTGGAGACACAGGGCATGCTGCAACAAGCTGAATTATTTTAGAAATAAAATGCCTTTCTAATTTAATGACTCGAGTATAAACAGTTAATAAAGCTGTGACCGATCCTCACCCATCCAGTTGTAAGAGTTACATGATTGTATTATCAATGAAAGGGGGGCGGTAGGGGGCTGAGCGTCTGGGTTTGGTTGGGGGTCACTACAGTCTGCCTAGGCTAGATGCAGTTAAAAATCATTATTAGATACACAGGCGGTGCAGCTTGCTTCGCAGCTGGGTTACTATGCAGACTAGCAGACACTGAAGCTTTGAAGCAGACCTCTGAGTGAACAGCTCTTCAGACTCAACCATCTGTGTTACCCCAAGCCATAGTGTATGTAGTTTCTTACGGTTAAAAGGGGGGGGGGACCCAACCCACCTGTAAAGACCACATCACGTAAAACACAGCAAGGGGAGTCCAAAAAGAGTGTCCATTTTTTCAAAAAATTTGGGGCACAGACACCACTTAAGCGGCATCAATTGCCCCACAGTTGCTTAAAACGGTTGGTGAGGTGATTTTAACAAATTCTCAAGCTTTTACTCTCCCCAGGATGACACAGGGGTAGAAAAGTCCTTGCGGATCCATGATTTGTTCATCTTTATGAACGTGAGTCTGTCTACATTGTCAGTGGACAGCTGCGTGCGCTTATCTGTCAGCACACCACCAGCAGCGCTGAACACACGTTCAGAGAGAACGCTGGCTACGGGGCACGACGAGATCTCCAAGGCGTGAGTGGCGAACTCCGGCCATTTATCCAGATTGAAAGCCCAAAAAGAGCAAGGGTCCAGTGACACAGTCATGGCTTCGATGTTCACTTAGAGATGCTCCTGTACCATCGTCTCTAGGCGTTGACTATGTGTCTGACTTCTTGTCTCCTGTGGCCTTGCAAAGGATGGTCTAAAAAAGTGGTGAAAGGATTCCGCAGAATTGCTGTTACCAGCAGATACTGTGTTTCTGTTACGGCTTGAGTGCTGAAGACTCGACAGTCCCACGGTTGGCAAGTTGGAACTGTGAGATTCACTACGTGCACCACTGGTGTTTTGTGGAAAAGCACATGTAAGATTCTGCAACAGTCTCTGCTGATACTCCTGCATGCGTGAATCCCTTTCTATGGCAGGAATTATTTCGGCAAATTTACTTTTGTACCGGGGATCTAAGAGTGTGGCTACCTAGTAGTCAGGATTATTTTGAATTCTGACAATTCGAGGGTCATGTTGCAGGTAGTGCAGCAAGAAGGCACTCATGTGTCTTGCGCATCCAGGAGGACCAAGTCCCTGTTGTGTTGGTGGCGAGGTAAGAATCGTGCTTCCTTCCTCTGCCCTCTCCCCCAAACCTCGCACAACAGAAATGTGATCAAGGTCTCCCTCATCTGATGAGTCTTCCATCAGTTCGTCCTCCACTTCTTCCTGGGCTCCTGCACCTTCCTCACTAGTTTGGCTGCTACCATGCGAGCTGGTTAATCCCTCTCCCCCACCCTCCCATGCCTGCCGCCTTGGTGCTGCCGACCGTCTGGACCTTGCAGATGTTAGCCCTTCCGCATATGACGCGCCCCCTGGGCCGTATGTGGGGGAATACCCGGAGCCGGGTCTCTGTGCAATACTGGGGGTAGTAGGCTCCGTGGCGGTGACCCGGTCCCGTGCCTCAGGGTGGTCAAACCAGTGGCGGATCTGTTTATTGGGTTTTGTAATGACACCATTTTGTGTATTATCTCTGTACTGTGACATCACTGTGTATTATCCCTGAACTGTGACATCACTGTGTGTATTATCTCTATACTGTGACACCATTGTGTGTATTATCCCTCTACTGTGACATCACTGTGTATATTATCTCTGTACTGTGACATCACTGTGTATATTATCTCTGTACTGTGACATCACTGTGTGTATTATGTCTGTACTGTGACATCACTGTGTGTATTATCCCTGTACTGTGACATCACTGTGTGTATTATCCCTGTACTGTGACATCACTGTGTATTATCCCTGTACAGTGACATCACTGTGTATTATCTCTGTACTGTGACATCACTGTGTATTATGTCTGTAATGTGACATCACTGTGTATATTATCTCTGTACTGTGAAACCAATGTGTGTATTATCTCCATACTGTGATTTCACTGTGTGCATTATTCCTCTACTGTGATATCACTGTGTGTATTTTCTCCATACTGTGATTTCACTGTGTGCATTATTCCTCTACTGTGACATCACTCTGTGCATTATCTCTGTACTGTGACATCACTGTGTATATTATCTCTGTACTGTGACATCACTGTGTGTATTATCTCTGTACTGTGACATCACTCTGTGTATTATCCCTGTGCTGTGACATCACTGTCTATTATGTTTGTACTGTGACATCACTGTGTATTTTGTCTGTACTGTGTCATCACTGTGTGTATTTTCTCCATACTGTGACATCACTGTGTGCATTATTCCTGTACTGTGACATCACTGTGCGTATTATCTCTGTACTGTGACATCACGGTATATTATGTCTGTACTGTGACATCACTGTGTGTATTATCCCTGCACTGTGACATCACTGTGTGTATTATCCCTGTACTGTGATTTCACTTTGTGTAATATCTCTGTAATGTGACATGACTGTGTATTATCTCTGTACTGTGACATCACTGTGTTCATTATCTCTGTACTGTGACATCACTATTTATTTTATCCCTGTGCTGTGACATCACGGTGTATATTATCTCTGTACTGTGACATCACTGTGTTTATTATCCCTGTACTGTGATATCACTGTGTATATTATCTCTGTACTGTGACATCGCTGCATATTTTATCCCTGTACTGTGACATCACTGTGTATATTATCTCTGCACTGTGACATCACTGTGTATATTATCCCTGTACTGTGACATCACTGTGCATTTTATCTCTGTACTGTGACATCGCTATGTGTATTATCCCTGTACTGTGACATCCCTGTGTTTACTATCCCTGTACTGTGACATCCCTGTGTGTATTATCCCTGTACTGTGACATCACTGTGTATTATCGCTTTACTGTGACATCACTGTATTTACTATCCCTGTACTGTGGCATCACTGTGTGTATTATCCCTGTACTGTGACATCACTGTGTGTATTATCCCTGTACTGTGACATCACTGTGTGTATTATCCCTCTACTGTGGCATCACTGTGTTTATTATCCCTGAACTGTGACATCACTCTGTGTATTATCTCTGTACTGTGTCATCACTGTGTGTATTATCTCTGTACTGTGACAGCACTGTGTGTATTATGCCTCTACTGTGACATCACTGTGTATATTATCCCTGTACTGTGACATCACTGTTTGTATTATCCCTGTACTGTGACATCACTGTGTGTATTTTCCCTGTACTGTGACATCACTGTGTGTATTAAACCTCTACTGTGACATCACTGTGTGTATTTTCCCTGTACTGTCACATCACTGTGTATTATCTCCATACTGTGACATCACTGTGTATATTATCTCTAGAGATGAGCGTTGTTCTACTCGAACTGTTCGCCAATCTCAAATTCGAGCTGTTTTGGGCGGTGTTCGAGCCGTTCGGCGAACACGAACAATTTGAGAAAAATTCGGCTGTTCGAGGTTATGTTCGATAACTGTTCGTGCACCAAAATCATAACTGGATTTTTTCTCAGTAATGATGAAAATTAATGTTAATACGCAGTTTGAGTGTACAGCGGGGTGGGGGGAGGGGCAGGGGATGGATCTCTGCAGGAACAATGAAGATCTCCATTTTTTTTTCTCTTTCCCGCATTTACAGTGGGGAGGTGCAATCTGTCAGCCTATCAGCAGCGCACACACGGAGCGAAGTGCTTTTTTTCACACAAGCAAGGGCATGTGTCATTGGCAGTGTATGTCACATGTCCTTGCCCTATAAGACCAAGCCATTTTCCCCGTCGCCACCATTTTCTCACTGCTGCAGCTGCGTGTTAGACGGCACCGCTGTTGCTGTGTGCGCTATACCTTGTTAATTTCAAGCCAATTTTCGCACAAATATACAGATAGCTTGGGAGTAGGGAATAGTTGTGATTGCAGTCCTTTTAAGGACTAGGTTACAGCATTTCCTACGACTTTTATCAGGCAGGTCTGTGCTCTTAAATAGATAGGTTGTGGGAGTAAAGACTAATTGTAATTGGAGTCCTTTTCAGGACTAGGTTACATCAGTTCCTATCAGTTTTTGCCAGGCAGGTCTGTGCCAGTGCTGTGCAAGTTTTTTTCACAGCATTTGGCTGAATCTAGCAAAGCTAATCCTTTTTGGCCTATTGCAGAGTGTGTTAGTCAGTGGAGTAGCCTATCTGTGTTGCAAGATATACCACCTGTGTATAGAATACCAATTTTTTTACTGCACCTAGTGAAGTAAAATCTTTTGGGCATAGCATCATTCTATTAGTCCATCTATACTGACCTCCATCAGGTTGCAAACTGAATCTAATTTTTTTCTGCATCTAGCTCTGAAAAAATATTGGGCTTCTAGCTGTGTGTGGGTCTTGTTCTATTAATCCATCTATACTGACCTCCATCAGGTTGCAAACTGAATATAATTTTTTTCTGCATCTAGCTCTGAAAAAATATTGGGCTTCTAGCTGTGTGTGGGTCTTGTTCTATTAATCCATCTATACTGACCTCCATCAGGTTGCAAACTGAATAAAAAATTTTTCTGCATCTAGCTCTGAAAAAATATTTGGCCTTCTAGCAGTGTGTGGGACTTGTTCTATTAGTCCATCTATACTGACGTCCATCAGTTGCAAACTGAATATATTTTTTTCTGCATCTACCTCTGAAAAAATATTGGGCTTCTAGCTGTGTGTGGGACTTGTTGTATTAGTCCATCTATACTGACCTCCATCAGGTTGCAAACTGAATATATTTTTTTCTGCATCTACCTCTGAAAAAATATTGGGCTTCTAGCTGTGTGTGGGTCTTGTTCTATTAATCCATCTATACTGACCTCCATCAGGTTGCAAACTGAATATAATTTTTTTCTGCATCTAGCTCTGAAAAAATATTGGGCTTCTAGCTGTGTGTGGGTCTTGTTCTATTAATCCATCTATACTGACCTCCATCAGGTTGCAAACTGAATATAATTTTTTTCTGCATCTAGCTCTGAAAAAATATTGGGCTTCTAGCTGTGTGTGGGTCTTGTTCTATTAATCCATCTATACTGACCTCCATCAGGTTGCAAACTGAATATAATTTTTTTCTGCATCTAGCTCTGAAAAAATATTGGGCTTCTAGCTGTGTGTGGGACTTGTTGCATTAGTCCATCTATACTGACCTCCATCAGGTTGCAAACTGAATATATTTTTTTCTGCATCTACCTCTGAAAAAATATTGGGCTTCTAGCTGTGTGTGGGTCTTGTTCTATTAATCCATCTATACTGACCTCCATCAGGTTGCAAACTGAATCTAATTTTTTTCTGCATCTAGCTCTGAAAAAATATTGGGCTTCTAGCTGTGTGTGGGTCTTGTTCTATTAATCCATCTATACTGACCTCCATCAGGTTGCAAACTGAATATAATTTTTTTCTGCATCTAGCTCTGAAAAAATATTGGGCTTCTAGCTGTGTGTGGGTCTTGTTCTATTAATCCATCTATACTGACCTCCATCAGGTTGCAAACTGAATATAATTTTTTTCTGCATCTAGCTCTGAAAAAATATTGGGCTTCTAGCTGTGTGTGGGTCTTGTTCTATTAATCCATCTATACTGACCTCCATCAGGTTGCAAACTGAATAAAATTTTTTTCTGCATCTAGCTCTGAAAAAATATTTGGCCTTCTAGCAGTGTGTGGGACTTGTTCTATTAGTCCATCTATACTGACGTCCATCAGGTTGCAAACTGAATATATTTTTTTCTGCATCTACCTCTGAAAAAATATTGGGCTTCTAGCTGTGTGTGGGACTTGTTGTATTAGTCCATCTATACTGACCTCCATCAGGTTGCAAACTGAATATATTTTTTTCTGCATCTACCTCTGAAAAAATATTGGGCTTCTAGCTGTGTGTGGGTCTTGTTCTATTAATCCATCTATACTGACCTCCATCAGGTTGCAAACTGAATATAATTTTTTTCTGCATCTAGCTCTGAAAAAATATTGGGCTTCTAGCTGTGTGTGGGTCTTGTTCTATTAATCCATCTATACTGACCTCCATCAGGTTGCAAACTGAATATAATTTTTTTCTGCATCTAGCTCTGAAAAAATATTGGGCTTCTAGCTGTGTGTGGGTCTTGTTCTATTAATCCATCTATACTGACCTCCATCAGGTTGCAAACTGAATATAATTTTTTTCTGCATCTAGCTCTGAAAAAATATTGGGCTTCTAGCTGTGTGTGGGACTTGTTGCATTAGTCCATCTATACTGACCTCCATCAGGTTGCAAACTGAATATATTTTTTTCTGCATCTACCTCTGAAAAAATATTGGGCTTCTAGCTGTGTGTGGGTCTTGTTCTATTAATCCATCTATACTGACCTCCATCAGGTTGCAAACTGAATCTAATTTTTTTCTGCATCTAGCTCTGAAAAAATATTGGGCTTCTAGCTGTGTGTGGGTCTTGTTCTATTAATCCATCTATACTGACCTCCATCAGGTTGCAAACTGAATATAATTTTTTTCTGCATCTAGCTCTGAAAAAATATTGGGCTTCTAGCTGTGTGTGGGTCTTGTTCTATTAATCCATCTATACTGACCTCCATCAGGTTGCAAACTGAATATAATTTTTTTCTGCATCTAGCTCTGAAAAAATATTTGGCCTTCTAGCAGTGTGTGGGACTTGTTCTATTAGTCCACCTATACTGACCTCCATCAGGTTGCAAACTGAATATATTTTTTTCTGCATCTACCTCTGAAAAAATATTGGGCTTCTAGCTGTGTGTGGGACTTGTTGTATTAGTCCATCTATACTGACCTCCATCAGGTTGCAAACTGAATATATTTTTTTCTGCATCTACCTCTGAAAAAATATTGGGCTTCTAGCTGTGTGTGGGTCTTGTTCTATTAGTCCATCTATACTGACCTCCATCAGGTTGCAAACTGAATATAATTTTTTTCTGCATCTAGCTCTGAAAAAATATTGGGCTTCTAGCTGTGTGTGGGTCTTGTTCTATTAATCCATCTATACTGACCTCCATCAGGTTGCAAACTGAATATAATTTTTTTCTGCATCTAGCTCTGAAAAAATATTGGGCTTCTAGCTGTGTGTGGGTCTTGTTCTATTAATCCATCTATACTGACCTCCATCAGGTTGCAAACTGAATAAAAATTTTTTCTGCATCTAGCTCTGAAAAAATATTTGGCCTTCTAGCAGTGTGTGGGACTTGTTCTATTAGTCCACCTATACTGACCTCCATCAGGTTGCAAACTGAATATATTTTTTTCTGCATCTACCTCTGAAAAAATATTGGGCTTCTAGCTGTGTGTGGGACTTGTTGTATTAGTCCATCTATACTGACCTCCATCAGGTTGCAAACTGAATATATTTTTTTCTGCATCTACCTCTGAAAAAATATTGGGCTTCTAGCTGTGTGTGGGACTTGTTGTATTAGTCCATCTATACTGACCTCCATCAGGTTGAAAATTGAATATAATTTTTTTCTGCATCTAACCCAGCCAATAGTTTTGGCCTAATACCACAGTTTGGCCACTCAGCTCTGCTCGGTTACCATCCATTGTTTTTTTGTGCAAACAACTCCAGAGTTGTGAATTAGTTAACCACCAAAATGAGTGGAAAAAGGCCTGCTGCTGGTGGAAAGGGGAATAGGCGTGTTGGGAAGGGGAAAAAAGGTTGTGTCCGTGGGGTAGGTGTTAAAGCAACAGTAACATCTGCAGAAGAAAGACCATCTTCCAGCCAAACTAAAATGTCTACTTCTTTTAGCGGACAATGTGATAAGATCCCTTTCTTACGGCCACGCCAATTGCTACAAATTCCAGATGAGGCACAAAAACAGCAGGTGCTTCAACGGATATCAAGTGCTCCTTTAAGTGGGCTCTCCTCCACATCAACTTCAACATCACAAATACTCCAGTCCTCAAAGGTGTCACCCAAATCGCACTTGCTTCCTCACAGCTCCCAAATCTCCAGCTGCCCATCTGAGTATGAGGTAGAACAGATGGTTGAGTCTGCAGAGCTGTTTACTCATACTATAGCCTGGGAATCAGAGGTCGACTCCAGCGCTTCTGTGAATCCAGACGAGGAAATGATCTGCACTGATGCCCAGAATCTTTATGAGTCGGATCCAGGACCAGACGCAGAAGGTTCTGACCATAATGTAGACCCTCATTCCCAAACTGTAACTCCTGTTGGTGGAGACAATGAGGAAGACGATGATAAGACTCAAATACCTGATTGGAGCGACAACTTTAGTTTTTTGTCAGGGCAGGAACAGGTTGGCTCTGAGGACGACGGGTGTGATAACACACAGGGTGATGATGATGAGGTTGGAGATCCCACTTACTGTCAACCCACAGTCAGCCAAGAGATGAGGTCAGCAGAGGAGGTGGAGGAAGATGCTAGTGACGACGAGGTCAGGTTGCGCCTTCCTGGACAGAGACGTAGTACTGGAAGCACGTCAACAACTGCATCCTCAAACACAACTCTGCCTCTCACCACAAGTCGTGGTGGCTCTTCAGGTCGCATGGGTGCTAAGCCTTGCATAGCCTGGGCATTTTTTCAGATCGATAAAGATGACCCAACTCGTGTTATCTGTAACATTTGTCAGCAAAAGCTAAGTAGAGGCCAAAAAATACATAGTTTGAGTACTTCATGCATGAACCGGCACATGGACATGAAGCATAAGTTGCAGTGGGAAGCTCAGTGTGCTACAATGCGGCCTAGCCGGCCGGGCCAACCACCGTCTGCCATATCTTGTGCATCCGCGGCCTCTTCATCCTCTGTGACTGGGGGGACAGCAGTCACACATGTTTTGGGGCGCAGACCTGCCACCTCTTTACCCGCAACAGCCAGCGTGATTGGCAGGTCATCATTTTCTTTGGAGGTGGGAACACCAGCTGGTGTTGAGCGCTGTCCGACATCGATAGCACCACCTTTGGATCAAGGCAACCTAACATGTCCGCCTGCATCTTCCTCACAGACCGGCAGTTTGCCGGGGACACCCTTATCAACCCCGTCTAAGCACAATAGCCAGCCCTCGGTCCCTCAGATGTGGACAAGTAAAAGACCATTTCCTCCTAGCCATGAGAAAGCTAAGAGGTTGAATTTCACCATCTGCAAGCTCTTGGCTACAGAAATGCTGCCTTTCCGCCTGGTGGACACAGAGGATTTTCGAGACCTTATGTCCGTCGCAGTGCCCCAGTACCAGATGCCCAGTCGGCACTACTTCTCAAAGAAAGGTGTGCCTGCGCTCCACCAACATGTCGCACACAACATCACCGCTTCTTTGAGAAACTCTGTGTGTGACAGGGTGCATTTCACCACAGACACTTGGACGAGTAGGCATGGACAGGGGCGTTACATGTCACTGACTGGGCACTGGGTAACTATGGTGACAGCAGGACAAGGGGCTGCTGTCCAAGTCTTGCCGTCCCCACGAGTTGTGCGTCAATCCTCTTTATGTCAAAGTTCCTCCACTGCTTCTGCCTCCTCAACCTCCTCTTGGTCTTCCACCTGCACCCAAAGCCTGTCTGGTCATGCCACAAGCTTTCTAACTGAGCAGAAGGGATCCTGCACACCTCCTTACTATGCTGGCAGTAGGGCTCAACGTCATCAGGCGGTTTTTACATTGAAATGTCTGGGAAATGTGAGTCACACAGCTGAGGAGTTGTGGTCAGCTCTGGAGAACCAATTTCATGAATGGTTGTCTCCACTGAACCTGAAACCAGGGAAGGCCGTGTGCGACAATGCTGCAAACCTGGGTGCGGCCCTTCGCCGGGGCAATGTCACACACGTGCCTTGTATGGCTCACGTGTTGAACCTGGTTGTCCAGCAATTTTTAGCCCACTATCCCAGACTAGATGGCCTTCTGCAGAGGGCACGGTCGCTGTGTGCTCACTTCCGCCGTTCGCATCCCGCAGCTCAGCGACTTACATCTCTACAGAAGTCGTTGGGCCTGCCACTTCACCGGCTAAAATGCGATGTGCCTACCCGGTGGAATTCAACTCTGCACATGTTGCAGCGACTGTGGCAGCACCGACAAGCCCTGGTGCAATACGTTCTGACGTATAGCCTGGGCCAACGAGATTCAGAGGTGGGGCAAATCACGCTGGAGGAGTGGTCTCAGATCAGGGACCTATGCACCCTTCTGCACAGTTTTGAAATGGCGACGAAGATGTTTAGTGCTGACGATGCCATTATCAGCATGACTATTCCGGTGATTTACATGCTGGAGCACATGTTAAACAGAATTCGGAGTCAGGTGGTGGCACAAGAGGAGGTGGAGGAAGTAGAGGAGGAGGAGTTGTATGCGGAAGGGCTAACATCTGCAAGGTCCAGACGGTCGGCAGCACCAAGGCGGCAGGCATGTGAGGGTGGGGGAGATGGTTTTACCAGGGCGCATGGTAGCAGCCAAACTAGTGAGGAAGGTGCAGGAGCCCAGGAAGAAGTGGAGGACGAACTGATGGAAGACTCATCAGATGAGGGAGACCTTGATCACATTTCTGTTGTGCGAGGTTGAGGGGAGAGGACAGAGGAAGGAAGCATGATTGTTACCTCGCCACCAACACAACAGGGACTTGGTGCTCCTGGATGCGCAACACACATGAGTGCCTTCTTGCTGCACTACCTGCAACATGACCCTCGAATTGTGAGAATTAGAAATAATCCTGACTACTGGGTTGCCACACTGTTAGATCCCCGGTACAAAAGTAAATTTGCAGAAATTATTCCTGCCGTAGAAAGGGATGCACGCATGCAGGAGTATCAGCAGAGACTGTTGCAGAATCTTACATGTGCTTTTCCACAAAATACCAGTGGTGCACGTAGTGAATCTCACAGTTCCAACTTGCCAACCGTGGGACCGTCAAGTGTTCAGCACTCAAACCGTAACAGAACCACAGTATCTGCTGGTAACATCAATTTTGCGGAATCATTTCACCACTTTTTTAGCCCATCCTTTGCAAGGCCACAGGAGACAAGAAGTCTGACACATAGTCAACGCCTAGAGACGATGGTACAGGAGTATCTCCAAGTAAACATTGAAGCCACGACTGTGTCACTGGACCCTTGCTCTTTTTGGGCTTCCAATCTGGATAAATGGCCGGAGCTAGCCACTTACGCCTTGGAGATCTTGTCATGCCCCGCAGCCAGCGTTCTGTCTGAACGTGTGTTCAGCACTGCTGACAGATAAGCGCACGCGGCTCTCCACTGATAATGTAGACAGACTCACGTTCATAAAGATGAACAAATCATGGATCCGAAACGACTTTTCTACCCCTGTGTCATCCTGGGGAGAGTAAAAGCTTGATGATTGGTTAAAATCACCCTACCAACCGTTTTAAGCTTTCAAATTACTAATCATGTTTATCTGTATCTTGACTGGAAAATAATTTGGGCTTTGTAGCAGTGTGCAGCACTGATCCTATTAGGCCATCTATACTAAAGCTTCACCAGATTTAAAATTTAAAATAATTTTTAGCTGCATCTAGCCCGGAAAATAATTTTGGGGCTCCGAGATGCGCAAGACACATAAGTGCCTTCTTGCTGCACTACCTGCAGCATGACCCTCATATTGTCAGAATTCGAAGTAATCATGACTACTGGGTTGCCACACTCTTAGATCCCCCAAACTTTTCGATCAACCTTTTCATTTTAATAAAGACCAAAAAAATGGTCATTTTTGAAATTCTAAGCATTAGCAGGTTGTTAGAAACTGAAATCAAACAGTTTTCAACTCAAAACTTTATTCTAGGTGATGTTACATTTGCACATAGGACCCCTTGTTCGAAAGGAGCTTCTGAACTCTCTCATCCATTGAATTTGTCAGGTTTTGGATGGTTTCTGCTTCAATTGTTTTGCATGAGGACAGAATACCCTCCCAGAGCTGTTGCTTAGATGTGAACTGCCTCCCGCCATCATAGACACTCCTTTTAATGATGCTCCAAAGGTTCTGAATGGGGTAGAGGTCAGGGGAGCATGGGGGTCACACCATAAGTTTGTCCCCTTTTATGCCCATATCAGCCAGAGATGCAGATGTTTTATGTGCAGCATGAGATGGTGCATTATCATGCAGAAAAATGATCTTGCTGTGAAATACACGGTTCTTCTTCTTGAACCATGGCAGGAAGTGCTGTTTGAGAAAATCCACATACATTATGGAGTTCATCTTTAGCGCCTTCAGGGATCCTATAGGGGCCGACAATCTCTCTCCCCATGATTCCAGCCCAAAACATTACTCCACCTCCTCCTTGTTGGCCCTGTAGCCGTGTTTGCGTGGGGTGTCCATCAACCAGCCATCCTCCACTCCATCCATCTGGACCATCGAGCGCTGCACGGCACTCATCCGTGAACAAAACTGTTTTGAAATCAGTCTTCATGTAAGGTTTGGCCCACTGGAGCCGTTTCTGCTTGTGTGAAGTGGATAGAGGAGGTCGACAGGATGGCGTATGCACAGCTGCAAACCTCTGAAGGACCCTGCATCTTGTTGTTCGGGGGACGTTGGAGGCACAAGCAGCTTCAAAAACTTGTCTGCTGCTATGACAAGGCTTTTTGGCCGCTGCTCTTTCAACCTGACGTAATTGCCTGTAGGAAAGAGTCCTCAATTTGCCCTTATCAGCACGCACACGTGTGTACTGTGAATCAGCTACATACTTCTTGATTGCCAAGACACTTCATCCTGATCATCGCACAATGTTGATTGTAGTCATGCCTTGACCTAAACACTCCACAATTTGTTGCTTCTCAGCAGCCGACACATCCTTTTTCTTTCCCATTTTGGCAGAAAATGTAGGCTGCTTAATAATGTGAGAGAGCCTTCTTAAGTAGTCTTGCCTTTCATTGGACACACCTGCCAAACTAATTAGCACAGGTGTCTGCAATTGCTTACAGTGATATAAAGAGCCCTGACACACATCACCATCAATGAGTTTAACTGACAAACAAACAAATTCTTCCCTTATCACTCCTAAACACTTTTTGCATAATAATTTGGAACGCAGTGTACATGTGCTTTTCCACAAAACACCAGTGGTTCACGTAGTGAATCTTACAGTTCTAACTTGCCAACCGTGGTCTGTATGGAGTTGTTCAATAAAGGGCCCAAAATTAAGATAACATAGATGGGAGAGGTCTCTATGAATAGGAATTCCTAAGTATTTGATACCCTGTGAGGGACAGGCAAAGGGAAAGTTAGACTGGATGGAATCCTATATGGATTTGGGGAGGGAGACATCGAGGGCCTCAGACTTCGCTTCATTGATTTTAAAATTTGACCATGTAACAAAGTGATCTATTTCAGCCATAACAGCAGGGATGGATATATGTGATTGAGTGATATATACTAGGACATCATCATCAAATAGAGAGCACTTGTACTCGGTGCCTCCCACCTCAATCCACCTAATATTGGGGTTATGGCGAATTGATGAGAGCAGGTGCTCCGTCACTAGGATGTATAAGAGAGGGGACAGAGAACATCCCTGCCTTGTCCCATTGGTGATTGTGAAAGGTGATAAAAATGTTCTGACGCGCCCCCTGGGCCTTGGGACACCCGGAGCCGGACCCTTTTTGGTGGATGCTGGTGGTTGTAGTCTCCGTGGCGGCAACCCGATTCCGTGGCTCAGGGCGGTCAAACCAGTGGCGGAACTATTTATGTGGTTTTGATGTTTAAATGTCTGACTACGCCACCCGTGGATTGCGGTCAGAGTGAACCGCCGCTCCAGGGCAGACCGCTGAGGCTGGTGTTGTGGGTGCAGCAGAGCGTAGCATAACTCCCCACGGGAGGAGTATAGCCTCAGGGCAGTGTATGCGGAGGATGGGGGTGATGGTGCAGGGCAGCAGCAGTAACGACACGGAGTCAGTGATGCAGTCCAGGGCCTTTACTCACAGTTCTTATTATCCAGACCACGTCTGCAGGTAACGGCTGCCCACGTCGTACTGTGCTCACCAGGTGAGGGGCTCAGACAACTCCCAGATAACTTTGGAGCACTTCACAGGACCCCCTTTGTGTGTCCTTTGTCTGGCCTTTCTTACCAACACTTCTGTCCGGCTGCCTCGGGCCTCCTCTTGGTAAACTTGGCGCCAGTTTCCCTGACCCTATGTGGTGCCTTCCTAGCGGGTGTAGCGAGGGGCTGCGCCACATAAAATGTCAGAGCCTCCGGTTTCTAGCTGAGGGTCGTTTCCTCCTTTGGCCTGACCCCTCCACGCAGGTGGATTCGGGCGTGCGGTGGCGACTCGCCCGTCCGCACCCCTGGGATCCCTTCATTCCTCGTTCCTGGAGCCTTCTCCGCTCCTCTTCCTTCCTTCTCCCTCTTGCAGGCCTGGGCCTCTGTTACTAGGCCCGCCTCCGGAGCAGAACTCATGCAGAGCCCCTGCTCCCTGCCACTTCTGCTCAGACTTCTCTGCACTGAACTAAGATGGTGCCCACCTTTTATACTCCCTTCTCAATGCACCCAGGAACTGCTTCCTCCCTGCTCCTGCACTGCAGGGTTCCCCTTCCTCAGTGTTCCCTCCCCCCACTCCAGCCAGGGACAGGGACTGTCGTGCCCATCTCAGGGGCATATTGGTCGCCCTGCCCCACGGCAATGTGGTGTAATGCATGCAGGTGTCGGGTCCTGATCCACACTCCATCCTTATCTGAGAGTGAGATATCACACCTCTGGGTGAGGTGCAATACGTCTGTAGCAACCGAGCCCTCGGTGCTACAGTTCCATTTATCTTCAGCCTAGGTGACGTATTGTGATACAGGGCCGTGATTTTGGCTATAAAAGGGTCCCCTAGACCCCTACCCCAAGCTTTTTAAGAGAATCATATATGGCGTGCCAGGAGACTCTATGGAATGCTTTCTCAGCATCCAACGAGAGTATCTACTTACAAATTTTTAACTGCATCTAGCCCAGGAAATACTTTGTGCCTAGTAGCAGTGTCTGCTAGTCAGCGGATTATCCCGGCTGTTAAGCAAGCTACACCACCTGTAGTTTGGACACTTAATTTTTTCAAAGGAAATGCTTCGGGACCACGGGATACTTAGTGAAGAGCATCAGGAGGCACCCCAAGGCATAGGGGCTGGGACTGGCACTAGGATGCCTTGCGGTGGACAGCCGAGCTCGATCCTTATAAAAGCTTTTTAACTGCAGCAGCTTTAGTGGACGCTACTGGAGCTGGAATTACGCGGCTGCTGGCATGAGACTTGCCCTCCAATAGATCCTTGTAAATGGATTTAAAGTGTATTCATTCAAATTAGAGGGACAATTTAAATTAAAAAGCTTAGAGCTGCCTCCACTACAGGGGGGCTCTCTCGACCCACCAGCGGACAGGCACCAGTATTGGGAGAGGGGGGCTGGCCGTCAGGGTTCACCGCGGCTCTGGCACAAACCCGGCGACACGGAGGTGGCACGGGCAGGAGCGGACTGGCCGTCTCGGCTTCTCACTTTTTGGATTTTAGAAGGGCATGACATGCCTATATCTGTGTCTCCCCCTCCTTTTACTCCTCCACCTCTTTTCTTTTCGCATGACTATATGTACTTGTCACTTTTCCATGTGTTAGTTGTGTCTTCTGAGCAGTTTGTCAGCTTTTGGACACCTTTGAAGGTGTTTTCTATGTGTTTCTATGTGTTTTTGTTTGCCTGCCATTGGTTTTAACGGTGTTCGAAGGTGTTCGACGAACAGTTCGACGAACAGTTCGGCAAACTCACGGGTGTTCGAACCGAACCGAACTCGAACACTACGGGGGTGGCTCAACACTAGTGGTAGACAAGCAGAGCAAAACCCGCAGACGCGGTAGACAAGCAGAGCAAAAACCCGCAGGTTCGGTAGACAAGCAGAGCAGAGCAAAACCCGCAGGTGCGGTAGACAAGCAGAGCAGAGCAAAACCCACAGGTGTATTAGACAAGCAGAGCAGAGCAAAACCCGCAGATACGGTAGACAAGCAGAGCAGAGCAAAACCCGCAGATGCGGTGGACAAGCAGAGCGGAGCAAAACCCGCAGGTGCGGTAGACAAGCAGAGCAGAGCAAAACACACAGGTGCGGTGAACAAGCAGGGCAGAGCAAAACCGCAGGTGCGATGAACAAGCAGAACCTGATACACACAAGGTACTTACAATGAAGTAGCGAGTGTACACAAAAGTCACAAACAGAAGTTCAGAGACAACGAGTTGGAGTTAGGTGTAGGTTCAGACACTGCAGGAAAAGGGAAGGTTCGGACATAGAGAGAAACAGGTAACAGGCTAGGACACAGTTCAGACAGGAACTGAACCAGGTATAAGATACAGGAACGAGCCTGGGAACTCAGCCCTCAGGGTGGTGGAGACAGACTAGAAGTCACAGATACAGGTAACAGGCCTGGGTATACAGCCCCCAGTGGTGGAAACAGACAAGATACAGGACAGGACCTGGCAACTCAGTTGCACAGAACACACTGAATGAAAGTGTTGCTCAGGCACCCCCTACTGGGTGGAGGGGGTTTAAGTATCCAGTGACTCACAGCAATAGTCTGGGGAGGCATTAGGAGTGCGCACACAGTAAATATAAGAATCAGGCGGTAGCCGCGCCGCCACCCTAAGCAATCAGAAAAGAGACAGAGCAGGTACTGGAGCAAAGTGTGAAGCCTGGATTGATAGGTAAGATGGCGGTCTTGCATGGTGGGAGGTGGTAAGCCATGCCAGCACGCCGCCAGGGATGTTACAGTGCCCCCCCCTTTACGCCCCCTCTTCTTCAAGCCCGGACTGACTGGCGTGAGCATGATTAGTGATCCCACTGGACCATGAACCGAGGAGTGCCTGGAGGGGCATAACAAAGTATCAACTTGGTCTGACCAAGGTCACACGGCGGCTCAGTCAACTCCATGAACCAGGGAGGAACCGAGCAGAGGGACCAGGTGCTACTCCAGGTAAGACCCCGGTCACAGCTGTTGACCCACACCGGGGAATGCAAGAACAGACAGGTTAGGGTGGCATACAGACAGGTGGGTACTGGCAGGCACGGCTGGTATGCAGACAGGTGGGTATTGGCAGGCATGGCTGGTATGCAGACAGGTGGACACTGGCAGGCACAGCTGGCATGCAGACAGGTGGGCACTAGTAGACATGGTTGGCATGCAGACAGGCGGGTACTGGCAGGTAGGAACACAAGCAGGATAGGGACCAGTACAGACTGGGACACAGGAACGGAGCCGCAGGTGCGGTAGACAAGCAGAGCAAAACCTGCAGATGTGGTAGACAAGCAGAGCAGAGCAAAACCCGCAGGTGCGGTAGACGAGCAGAGCAAAACCCGCAGGTGTGGTAGGCAAGCAGAGCAGAGCAAAACCCGCAGGTGCTGTAGACAAGCAGAGCATAGCAAAACCTGCAGGTGTGGTGAACGAACAGAGCAGAGCAAAATCCGCAGGTGCGCTGAACAAGCTGAGCAGAGCGAAACCGCCAGTGCAGTGAACAAGCAGAGTGGAGCAGAGCGAAACCGCCGGTGCGGTGGACAAGCAGAGCGGAGCAAAACCGCAGGTGCGGTGGACAAGCAGAGCGGAGCAAAACTGCAGGTGCGGTGAACAAGTAGAGCAGAGCGAAACCGCAAGTGCGTTGAACAAGCAGGGCAGAGCAAAACCACAGGTGCGGTGAACAAGCAGAACCAGATACACACAAGGTACTTACAATGAAGTAGCGAGTGTACACAAAACTCACAAACAGAAGTTCAGAGACAACAAGTTAGAGTTAGGTGCAGGTTCAGACACTGCAGGAAAAGGGAAGGTTCGGACATAGAGAGAAACAGATAACAGGCTAGGACACAGTTCAGACAGGAACTGAACCAGGAATAAGATACAGGAACGAGCCTGGGAACTCAGCCCCCATGGTGGCGGAGACAGACTAGAAGTCACAGATACAGGTAACAGGCCTGGGTATACAGCCCCCAGGGGCGGAAACAGACAAGATACAGGACAGGACCTGGCAACTCAGTTGCACAGAACACACTGAATGAAAGTGTTGCTCAGGCACACCCTGCTGGGTGGAGGGGGTTTAAGTATCCAGTGACTCACAGCAATAGGCTGGGGAGGCATTAGGAGTGCGCACACAGTAACTATAAGAATCTGGCAGTAGCCGCGCCGCCGCCCTAAGCAATCAGACAAGAGACACAGCAGGTACTGGAGCAAAGTGTGCAGCCTGGATTGATAGGTAAGATGGCGGTCTTGCATGGTGGGAGGTGGTAAGCCATGCCAGCACGCCGCCAGGGATGTTACACATAAAATGAGAACAATGGGGATAGGGGAAAATATATGTATGTGGGTTAAGAACTGGCTCAGTGATAGGAAACAAAGGGTGGTTATTAATGGAACACACTCAGACTGAGTCACAGTTAACAGTGGGGTACCACAGGGGTCAGTATTGTGCCCGCTTCTTTTTAACATATTTATTAATGACCTTGTAGGGGGCATACAGAGGCAGCACGGTGGCTCAGTGGTTAGCGCTGGGATCAAATCCCACCAAGGACAACATCTGCAAGGAGTTTGTATGTTCTCTCCGTGTTTGCGTGGGTTTCCTCCGGGTTCTCTGTTTTCCTCCCACACGCCAAAGACATACTGATAGGGAATGTAGATTGTGAACCCCAATGAGGACAGCGCCCATAATGTCTATAAAGCGCTGTCGAATTAATGGCGCTATTTAAGTGAGTAAAATAAATAAATAAATACAGAGTAGTATTTCAATATTTGCAGATGACACTAAACTCTGCAGGGTAATCAATACAGAGGAGGACAATTTTATATTACAGGAGGATCTATGTAAACTACAAGCTTGGGCTGATAAATGGCAAATGAACTTTAATGGGGATAAATGTAAGGTAATGCACTCGGGCAGAGCAAATAAAATGTATAATTATATGCTGAATTGTAAAACACTGGGCAAAAGTGTCACTGAAAAAGACCTGGGTGTATTGGTGGATGACAAGCTCATGTTTGGTGGCCAGTGTCAGGCAGTTGCTGCAAAGACAAATAAAATAATGGGATGCATTAAAAGAGGCATAGATGCTCATGAGGAGAAGATAATTTTACCTCTATACAAGTCACTAGTGCGACCACACTTAGAATACTGTGTACAGTTCTGGTCTCCAGTGTGTAAGAAAGACATAGCTGAACTAGAGCGGGTGCAGAGAAGAGCGACCAAGGTTATTAGAGGACTGGGGGGTCTGCAATACCAAGACAGGTTATTACACTTGGGGTTATTTACCGTGGAAAAACGAAGGCTTAGGGGTGATCTTATTACTATGCACAAGTATATGAGGGGACAGTACAAAGACCTTTCTACTGATCTTTTTACTCTGAGGCCAGAGACGGGGACAAGGGGGCATCTTCTACGCCTCGAGGAAAGAAGGTTTAATCATAATCACAGACGCGGATTCTTTACTGTAACAGCAGTGAGACTGTGGAGCTCTCTGCCGCATGATGTTGTAATGAGGGATTCACTACTAACATTTAAGAAGGGCCTGGATGCCTTTCCTGAAAAGTATAATATTACAGGTTATATATACTAGATTCCTTGATAGGGCATTGATCCAGGGAACTAGTCTTATTGCCGTATGCAGTCAGGAAGGAATTTTTTTCCCCAATGTGGAGCTTAGTGTTTGCCACATGTCTTTTTTTTGCCTTCCTCTGGATCAACATGTTAGGCTATGGGGTGAACTAGATGGAGTTAGCTTTCCTTCAACCTTAAAAGCTATGTTACTATGTTACTATATATAAATAATGATACATTGTAACACTTTGATACAATATCTAATTACAGTTTTTTCTTAGCCATTCCCTAAACCAAATCTTTTCTCTTTCTCAAAAATTTCCAGAAACGCTCTATTTAGAAATTACATTTTCTCATCCTTAAACAGATCAGATGACTGAGCCTTCAGTTTACATTGCATTATGTCACTGTGAGCTGGTCCCACCTGCCTCTGTCCGTCAATTCCGGCCATTTTTTTTTTTATGGAGAGGTCACAGCTTTGAATTTTTAACTCTTTCTGTGAAGAAATTGACTTTTGAATCATCTGATATGGCTTATAATATATATAAAATCTTCTGCGTATTTCATAGATTTCATTTCAAGGATGACTCATTGGCTTTTGATATAATTTTACCTTTTCTGGTTTTACAAATTTAGCTTGATTTATTTTCTTTTCACAATTTTCATGTTTTCTAGCAAAATCAAGCAACTGTTCACATTTAAAATAAAGATTCCTTTTGTGACGCAATAACTCGAGATACCGGATTTAAAAATTTTAATTTTTGTACAAAAGTTGTTATCATTTGTTGTAATTTTCCATTTTTGATGAGAATTTTGTACAACCGTTCAAATATGGACATGAATGTATATATACATTCTTTCCTACCAATTTTTACATTTTGTAGATCATCTATGTCTGGGAAATCCTTAATGGCACAGTAAATCAAATATTTTAAGCTGTCAGCATCATGCCATTCATTAGGAGAGTCATGTTCAGAGGACATTAAATTTAGGCATCTGAAAAATGTTACAGGAATCCACATTTTAAATAATTGATTCCTCTCCTCATTGGTTAAATCAAACTTATCAGAAAAGCTCTCAAATATCTCTACATTTCTACAGACATAGATTTTGACATCATATTTTGGCATGATTTTGTAAAATTTTAGCAAATTTTTCCTAACTTTAATTTAGAGTTGGGCCTCTGTAGCTTCTAAATTTTCTGCTATTTTTAGTAGGCCTTTTACGTCAGCTCAACCTACATCACTCACGTCTCCTTCCAAAACACCTAATATGTAAGCTTCTCGCACGTCAATCATGTCTCCTCCCATGTCAGTTTTTTGTATATCGGTATCTTCGGCAAACACAAGGTCACCTTCAGTAGTTGTCACGGACACGTGTCTCACATCTTGCTCAATTTCCACATTACAGTCAGAATCAGTATCACCATTTGACACTATTTCTACACAATTGACCTTCTTAGACTTTTCTGACACAAGACTATGAAATACGTCAACCAACTGTATAATATTTTAACATTTTTCGTTGTCTTTTTGAAAGGACATTAGCTTAGATTCTAGCTGTAAATTATGCAATTCACATTCTCTATATAAGCTAAGCCATAAAACATCTAAGTCAGTTTCATGAGTAGCCTTGAATTTAAGCTTACTTTGTTTAGCAAAAGAAGAAATTATATCCATATTTTGCTTACATTTTTCAACTTCTCTTTTAAGCTGGGCTTTGATCAGCACGTCTTATCCTCAGCTCGTCTGATCTTTGTAGTACCTCTGGTGCCTGTCAATCCATCTGGAGAATATATCAGTCCTCAATCTATAGGTTCTTTCTGATTCTTGAAGTTAGTGGATTTCCTGACACTTGAACAACAGCTGCAAGCCTCTTCTCTCCCCCCTTTGTTCAAGAAGGAAATTCCACTTGAAAAATCAGGACTGGATGCTCACCAAATGGACTTCTTATCAGATGCGATTGAGTAAAGAATATATATCACAATATTCTTATTAAAAAATTTATCGATTTATTCTTGGATTGTCCATTAAAAAGAATAATTGCAATAGTTACATAAAATAGATGAAATAGTTACAAAGTGATTGTCCATTTGTCCATAGATTCACCCATCATTTCCTGGGATCCTGGATGATAGGTTGCATCTGTCTGTGTCCAGCACGTGTGTCAGGGCTTATATGTAATCTCCTTCCTTCACACGTAGATCCTCCTTCTGGTGTCATGTGTAGTGCAAGAGCCCACCCTGTCTCTAACATGGGGTTATATAGCCCCATTACAACACCTGTTCTTCTGCATATGGCACTAACTTACACTGAACTAAAAATACACAAATAGCGCATGTCATCTAGAAACCCTATCACGATGGTGGATGCAATCTTATGCAATGTATGATACAGAATTCAGAATACAAAAATGAATATCCGTAATTAATATTTAACATACAGTACAGACCAAAAGTTTGGACACACCTTGTCATTAAATGATTTTTCTGTATTTTCATGACTTTGAAAATTGTACATTCACACTGAAGGCATCAAAACTATGAATTAACACATGTTGAATTATATACTTAACAAAAAAGTGTGAAACAACTGAAAATATGTCTTATATTCTAGGTTCTTCAAAGTAGCCACCTTTTGCTTTGATGACTGCTTTGCACACTCTTGGCATTCTCTTGATGAACTTCAAGAGGTAGTCACCAGAAATGGTTTTCACTTCACAGGTGTGCCCTGTCAGGTTTAATAAGTGGGATTTCTTGCCTTATAAATGGGGTTGGAACCATCAGTTGTGTTGTGCAGAAGTCTGGTGGATACACAGCTGATAGTCCTACTGAATAGACTGTTAGAATTTGTATTATGGCAAGAAAAAAGCAGCTAAGTAAAGAAAAACGAGTGGCTTTCATTACTTTAAGAAATGAAGGTCAGTCAGTGCGAACAATTGGGCAAACTTTGAAAGTGTCCCCAAGTGCAGTTGCAAAAACCATCAAGCGCTACAAAGAAACTGGCTCACATGAGGACAGCCCCAGGAAAGGAAGACCAAGAGTCAACTCTGCTTTTGAGAGCCTCAGAAATCACAGGTTAACAGCAGCTCAGATTAGAGACCAGGTCAATGCCACACAGAGTTCTAGCAGCAGACACATCTCTACAACAACTGTTAAGAGGAGACTTTGTGCAGCAGACCTTCATGGTAAAATAGCTGCTAGGAAACCACTGCTAAGGACAGGCAACAAGCAGAAGAGACTTGTTTGGGCTAAAGAACACAAGGAATGGACATTAGACCAGTGGAAATCTGTGCTTTGGTCTGATGAGTCCAAATTTGAGATCTTTGGTTCCAACCACAGTGTCTTTGTGCAACACAGAAAAGGTGAACGGATGGACTCTACATGCCTGGTTCCCACCGTGAAGCATGGAGGAGGAAGTGTGATGGTGTGGGGGTGCTTTGCTGGTGACACTGTCGGGGATTTATTCAAAATTGAAGGCATACTGAACCAGCATGGCTACCACAGCATCTTGCAGCGGCACGCTATTCCATCCGGTTGGCGTTTAGTTGGACCATCATTTATTTTTCAACAGGACAATGACCCCAAACACAACTCCAGGCTGTGTAAGGGCTATTTGACCAAGGAGGAGAGTGATGGGTTGCTACGCCAGATGACCTGGCCTCCACAGTCACCAGACCTGAACCCAATCGAGATGGTTTGGGGTGAGCTGGACCGCAGAGTGAAGCCAAAAGGGCCAACAAGTTCTAAGCATCTCTGGGAACTCCTTCAAGATTGTTGGAAGACCATTTCCGGTGACTACCTCTTGAAGCTCATCAAGAGAATGCCAAGAGTGTGCAAAGCAGTCATCAAAGCAAAAGGTGGCTACTTTGAAGAACCTAGAATATAAGACATACTTTCAGTTGTTTCACACTTTTTTAAGTATATAATTCCACATGTGTTAATTCATAGTTTTGATGCCTTCAGTGTGAATGTACAATTTTCATAGTCATGAAAATACAGACAAATCTTTAAATGAGAAGGTATGTCCAAACTTTTGGTCTGTACTGTACATAGATACGTGCACATGTGTACATATTTGAACACATTCTTAAAAACACATAAAACAGACATAAATATATATACTCAGTTATACACACACATACATTAGAAATATATTTAATATGGGAATTGGGCAATCTGGCGACAAGCCTCACTCACCTGCCCGCAGCCTGTGTACCGTCCAGCTGTGCAGGGCCGCGGCATGTCTTATGGCCATCACAGACATGGCACCAGATCATCAGGGGGGCACCCTCTTCGTCGGGGCCCCGGACCATCAGGGGGGCCCCCTCGCCGTCGGAGCCCAGGTTGCTCCCCCAGGATCTGTACAGCCAGAACCTCACTCCGGAGCTGCAGCTTGTTTGCCGCCACTTCTTCAGATATGGCCGTGCACAGTGTGCGGCTGTGTCTGGTAGTAATCACGCGGCAGGGGTGACACACAAGCACAATTAAAGGTGCAGTGTCGCCCCTGCCGTGTCATTACTACCAGACACAGCCGCACAGCGCACTGCACAACTTGATAACCCACAGTACAGCAGCTATAAGGACTGACTAAGTCCCAGCACAACCGTCCAGAAAAATGCTTAATCTTTGTCTTATTGGATGCTCCAAGACTCCAAGACCCAGCAGCCATCACTAAATCAGATGTAAAGTCTGAGGTTTTCTCCAGCTGCAGCTCTCGGTGCAGACGTGGCTGAGCTCAGTTTGTCATTTAGCACAACATATGCCAATACCACAATCTGGCTTTACATAGGACTGCATAATCTGAGCCCAAGAGTCCCCCAATGTCCAATGCAGAACATCATCCTCAGTGCACCAACACTACAATGCTGAAAGACACACTCCACTCTGCTCCATCTGCATAGGAATGCACAGCCGGTGAGTCCCAGAAAGAAAGTCTCATTCCCAGGTCACAAGGTCACATCAGAGACAGAGATAAGTGATGAAAACTGTCAGAACTCACTCTTGTTTGAGGGCACTTCTTCAGACATGGCCACACGCAGTGCAATGCTCTGCGGCTGTGTCTGGTAGTAATGACACGACAGGGTCGACACACAAGCACAATTAAAGGTGCAGTGTCGCCTCTGCCATGTCATTACTACCAGACACAGCCGCACAGCATTGCACTGCGTGCGGCTATGTCTGGGAGTCTTGGGAAGTGCCGGCAATCTAGCTGCAGCCTGCAGTGATGGCAGACCTGGGGGGGGCAGGAGCCAGAGGGGGGCCTAATGCAGGGGCGGCAGGCCCCCTGGCTCACAGACCCCATTGCAGTTGCGTGGCCTGCCGCCATTGGTGGTACGCCACTGCTCCTGAGTCTCTGCAGTACAACTGTGATACCAGGTTTCACAAAGCATCAAGAGTCAGGAAGGTATTGGGGGGTGGGGGATTTTCTGACAATCTGACGAGGAGGGAGAAATTAAACTAAAAGAGTTGCGCTTGTCAGATCAGTTGTTCCTGACGGAGGGTTAAAGAGATGTGTTGCCACAGCACCTATTCTGAGTCAACAGCACTGCAGCCTTGCAGCGCTGGGGTCCTGGGTTCAAATCCCACCAAGGACAACATCTGCAAGGAGTTTGTATGTCCTCCCCGTGTTTGCGTGGGTTTCCTCCTGGTTCTCCGGTTTCCTCCCACACGCCAAAGACTGATAGAGAATCTAGATTGTGAGCCCCAATGGGGACAGTGCCCATAATATCTGTAAATTGTTTGAATTGTAAAGCGCTGCGGAATATGTTGGCGCTATGTAAATAAAAAGATTACTATTATTAACCAAATGTTTCCCAATCTTTTATTGTAGAAGTTGATGCATCAGAGGTGGAGGTTGGGGCTGTGTTGTCTCAGGGTTCGTCCCCTGGTAAATGGCGTCCATGCGCTTTCTTTTCCAAAAAATTATCTTCGGCTGAGAGAAATTATGACGTGGGTAATAGGGAACTTTTGGCGATTAAATTGGCGTTTGAAGAGTGGCGACATGGGTTGGAGGGGGCAGCCCATCCTATAACCTGTCATATCTTTAGTCTGCTAAACGTCTTAATCCTAGGCAAGCTAGATGGTCCCTGTATTTTACTAGGTTCAATTTTGTTGTCACTTTCCATCCAGGGATTAAAAACATCAAGGCTGATGCTTTGTCCCGGAGCTTCCCTGGTGGTGGTGACCATGAGAATCCTGCCCCAATTTTGCAGAAGGGGCAGTCATTTCGATATTGTACCCTGACCTGGAGGGTGAGGTGTTGGAGGCTCAGGGGGACGCCCCTGCCTCCTGCGCTTTGGGGACGTTATTTGTACCATCTAATCTGCGTCGTAAAATAATCAGGGAACATCATAACTCGGTGCTTGCTGGACATCCAGGTGGTAAGGCAACTGCGGACCTCCTTTCTCATCGTTTTTGAGGGCCGGGATTGCATCATGATGTGGTTGAACATGTGTCTGCTTGTAGTGTTTGTGCACCTTCTAAAGTATCAAATATCCGTCCGTCTGGTCCCCTTCTTCCGCTGCCTATTCCTAGCAGGCCATGGACACACTTGTCCATGGATTTTATTACTGACCTACCGGTATCTGCAGGTAAGGCTGTGGTCCTAATGGTTGTAGATAGGTTCATAAAATGGTTCACTTCATCGCATTACCGGCACTTCCGAATACCAAGACTCTTGCTCAGGTATTTAAAAATGAGATTGTGAATCTTCACGGCGTTCCCTCCGATGTGGTGTCAGATTGGGGAACCCAGTTTGTTTCTAAGTTCTGGAAAGCTTTCGTTCACCTAACCACAGACACGTGGACAAGTGCTTGTGGGCAGGGACGGTACATCTCGCTGATGGCACACTGGGTTAATATAGTGGAAGCTGGGACCCAGTCGGACCTTGGGACGGAACACATCCTCCCGACGCCGAGGATTGTGGGCCCTGGGTTGCCTCCACAATATACAGCTCCTGCACCTCCTCCTCTTCAGCCTCCATCTCCAAAATGACCACATCAGTCGCAAGCTGGAAGCACTGCAGCACTGCCTCGGCCAAGCGGCAACAGGCTGTGCTGAAGCTAATATGCTTAGGTGACAAACCGCACAACGCTGAAGAGTTGTGGACAGCTCTGAAAGAGCAGGCAGATCTGTGGCTCACACCGCTGCACCTACAGCCAGGCATGGTCGTGTGTGACAATGGCCGGAACCTAGTGGTGGCTCTGAGGCGAGGCGAGCTCACACACGTACCATGCCTGGCCCATGTGCTTAACCTTGTGGTTCAGTGGTTTCTTAAAACCTACCCGGATCTGTCGGATCTGCTTGTCAAAGTACGCCACCTGTGTGCCCACTTTAGAAAGTCAGCTACAGCTTCCGCCTCCCTTTCCGTGCTTCAGCAGCGTTTATAGCTTCCTGCTCACCAACTGATCTGCGATGTCCCCACACATTGGAACTCTACATTGTAGATATTGGGAAGGATTTGTGAACAGAAGATGGTGTTATGATCTGCAACATGTACTAAGGAAAGATAGGGGAAAGCTGTCCCTACAGTAAGACTAAGCTGAATCCCTACGATGTAGCGGGCTGCCTGTTCCTAGTGAATAGACCCACCTTAGTCCTCGGCTAGTCTGAACGAAGACCTATAGAATTAAGGGAGGGGTCCCTAAAAGAACTAAGGACTGGGACAAAAATGTGACACCTCCTAAACTGAGAATTTGTTGCAGAACACAAAAAGACAAACTGACAAAAATGTACTAGAGGTCCCAGAGGACCAAGCGAACTTGACAGAGAAAGGCACCGAAGCACCAGGCGGGTTCTAACAGTACCCCCTCTTTTATGAGGCTCCTCCGGACTCTCCAGGCCCAGGCCTATCCGGAAACCTCCTGTGGAAAGCTTTAACAAGCCTAAGAGCAGAGACATCATCCGTCCTTACCCAGGAGTTGTCTTCGGGACCGAAACCCTTCCAGGAGACAAGATACTGTAATCTCCCTCTATGCCATCTAGAATTCAAGATACGAGAAATTTCATATTCGCCGTCTTTCACAACAGGAGGAACTGTGACAGTGGCGTCCCTATCAGATACATGAGCCTTTTTCAACAAGGAAACATGAAACACAGGATTAATCTTCCAGGAAGTAGGGACATCCAACCTAACAGCAGACGGGTTAAGAACCTGATGCACTTTAAATGGACCCACAACCTTAGGACCCAGTTTTTTAGAGGGAATCGTCAACCGCAGGTTCTTCGAGGACAACAAAACCATGTCACCCACAGTAAACAAAACCTCCTTATGTTTCCTGTCAAAATACTTCTTGGACTTCTTGTTAGCCTCTTGAAGGTTGCAACATACATTAGTCCAAACTCTCTCCAAATCATCAGAAAAATTCTCCTCCTCCGGCACCGCCGACCCCAATTTGGAGAACGAACCAAAAGACGGATGTCTCCCAGTACAACAAAAAAAAGGAGAACACCCAGCAGAGGAGGATGTATGATTATTAAGAGCAAATTCTGCGAGAGGCAGAAACTCAGACCACACCTCTTAATTGTCCGCCACAAAACAACACAAAACTGTTCAACATCCTGGTTCTTTCTTTCAGTCTGTCCATTAGACTCAGGATGATAACTAGACGAAAATGACAAATGGACTCCCAACCTGTCACAAAAATCACGCCAAAAGCGAGCCCCAAGCTGAGGTCCTCTATCAGAAACAATATCCGTGGGAACGCCATGGAGGTTGACAATCTCCTTAACAAACGCCTTAGCGAGTGTCTTGGCGCAGGGCAACTTAATGAATGGAACCAAATTACACATCTTACTAAAACAGTTCACGACCACCCAGATGACAGTAAAACCCTCGGACACAGGAAGATCAGTAATAAAATCCATTGTGAGATGCGTCCAAGGCGCACTAGGAACCTCCAGAGGGCAAAGCAACTTTGACCTAGCACACACAGTACATTGATGCACCCACTTGATGACTTCCTTCTGCCATCCAGGCCACAAAAAAGTGCGACTGATAAGTCTCTTAGTCTCCGAAATTCCTGGATGACCTGCCAACCGAGACTCATGACACTCCACAAACAAATCTCTCCTAAAGGTTCTAGGCACGAACAACCTCCCATGGGGAGTGTTAGATGGAGCATCATCTTGAGCTTTCAGAATCCCATTCTCCAAAACGGAGTCCAATGCCGCCACCACAACTCCTTTCTGTAAAATGTTCTCCTCCTCCTCGGCACTGACCGTAGGAGAGAAGCTGCGACATAAAGCATCGGCTTTAACATTCTTGGTACCAGGGATATAGGTAACAGAAAAATGAAACCGAGAAAAAAAAAGTGGAAATCTAGCGCCTTCCAAAAAATGATGGCAATGTTCAAACGCAAGTTTAATAGCCAGCAACTCCCGATTTCCAACATCATAATTCAGTTCGGTTTCTGAAATTTTTTTCGAAAAGAAGGCACAAGGCTGTACTCCACCCTAGTTCTCCTGAGACAAAACTGCTCCGACCCCCACCGATGAAGCATCGACCTCGACCAAAAAAGGCTTGGTCTCATCAGGGTGCATAAGGATAGGGGCAGAACTGAACCTCTCTTTGAGATACTCAAACGCTTCAATGGCCTCAGTAGTCCACTGGGCCGCATTCGCACCTTTCCTGGTGAGATCGGTTAGAGGTTTAACAATTACAGAAAAATTCTTAATGAATTTCCTGTAATAATTGGCAAAACCCAAAAATCTCTGTATAGATTTCAAACCAATAGGCCTAGGCCATTCCTGCACAGCCTGAACCTTCACAGGGTCCATCTCAAAGCCCTCGCTGGAGACAATGTAGCCCAAAAACTAATTTTCTGCACAGCGAACTCACATTTCTTCAGCTTAGCAAAGAGTGAATTATCACTCAATAACTGCAAAACTTCACGCACACTCTGCCAATGGGACTCTAGATCCGGTGAGTAAATCAAAATGTCATCCAAATACACAACCACATTCTTACCAATCAAAGGTCTCAGGATGTCATTAATAAGGTTCTGAAAAAATGCAGGTGCATTGGTAAGACCAAAAGGCATCACCAGATTCTCAAAATGACCTACCGGAGTGTTAAAAGCAGTTTTCCATTTATCACCCTCCTTCACTCGTAACAAATTGTATGCCCCCCGGAGATCAATTTTGGAGAACCACTTGGCCCCCACTAACTGGTTAAACAAGTCAGGAATTAACGGCAATGGGTAGGAATTGCGTACGGTAATTTTATTAATTTCACGAAAATCCAGACATGGACGTCCTTTTTTTTAACAAAGAAAAATCCAACTGCCACAGACAACTCACGTGACCGCAAAACACAAGATGGAAAAAAGAAACAGGAGGGTTCTAACAGAGGGCAGCTGTTGACTTCCAACATCGACAAGGCCATAGGTATTCAGATCAGACTCCACACATAAAACCTCAGGAGTGGACATGGATGTCAGACATTTGTACCATCCTCCAAAACTTTGAGGACTCCAGAAGCAGGATGGTGATGCTAATTATGGCATCATCGCCGCTCACCATCCTGCTTCTCTGTCTTCTGAAACCCTCTCTGCTCACAATTAAAGAGAATGCATTGCTGGCTGAGCACGATGAGATGGAGCAAGGAACCATACAGGGTGATTACACACAGCCCAGCCTCATCCCATCCCAACATGGATTGGGTGACAATGAGGAGGAGGAAGAACAGGAGCTAGTTTCATGCGCTATAGACGGTACTACCTGCACAACTGTCATACCGTCTGTTCAGCGTAGATGGCCTGAGGATAGGGAGGAGGAGGAAGAGGAGGTGGATTAGGAGGAGAGCATGCTCAGTCATCCTCTTGGTGATGACACGGAAGTCTTGCCTCTTTGCAGTCTTGCACACATGGCTGAGTTTAAGTTACACTGCCTTTCCTGTGACCCTCGCGTTGTCCAAATTTTGGGTGACTGTCATTCGTTATGTATGGTTGTCCTGAGGAAGAAGTCGGTGGACTCTGAAACGCCTAGACAATAAACCTACATTTTTATCCATACTAATGGTTTGTCGTGACTCCAGAGAACGCAGAAACATCTCCCATTCCCAGCATCTATCTCTGACATATTCATAGGAAGCTGCAGCATCTGGGTCCAGGCTTTATAGGTATTGTGTCCAACACAACCCTACTAGGTGAGCAGCTTGTAATACTTCTGCAACAATTATTAATCGAATAAGACTCTATTGCGCTCTTGCATTTTTTTATTACTGGTTGGTGACACTTCTAGACCCACGCTACAAGGAGAACTTTCTGTCTCTTATTCCCTTGCAGGACAGGCCTAATAAAATGCGGCAGTATCAGAAGGCCCTTGTTGCGGAATTATTTAACAAATTCCCATCTGAAAACGCTGGCGGCAGAGGTCACAGTTGTTGGACAACCAAGGAGTACAGGCAAGAGAGACACAAATGCAATCCAGCAGAGGCAAGGGAACAATGTCAAAGTTCTGGGACAGTTTTCTCAGACCCTCCCATCGCAAAAGCCCTGAGGCGCGGGGTATTCTCCCAAGGAAGGTAAAGTTTCGGAAGATGGTGAGGGAGTACCTTGCCGACCGTACCAACGTCCTCCATGATTCCTCTGTGCCTTATAATTATTGGGTATCCAAGCTGGACACATGGCATGAACTGGCTCTCTATGCCTTGGAGGTCCTGGGTTGCCCTGCCGCTAGCGTTTTGTCACAGTGGGTTTTTAGTGCCGCTGGTGGAATTATAACTGATAAGCGCATCCGCCTGTCAACTGAAAATGCTGACAGGCTGACTCTTATAAAAATGAACAAGGGCTGAATTGGGCCTGACTTCTCAACATCACCAAATGATAGCAGAGTGATATAAACTCAAATACAGTGTCTTTTTAGGGGGGAGGTCTAACTCTATTCCCATGCACCTCTGTCTTTACACCCAGACACAGGTATACGCTTCCTGATTTTGTCTATTTTCTCTTGTCCTCCTCCTTCTCCGCATCCTCATCCTCCATCACCATATCACCACTATATGTACCATATCAACATATCTACGTCTCTTGCAAGGGGCATTGGAGTTCCTCCAAATTTTTGGCAGCCATTGCTTCACTGCATAGGCAAATAGTATGGGAGATCCACTTCCTAATCATAGGAACATTGTTTTTAGGAGGCTCTCTGACCTCTATGTCTCTTGCAAGGGGCATTGGAGTTCCTCCAAATTTTTGGCAGCTGTTGCTTCACTGCATAGGAAAACAGTATGGGAGACCCACTTCCTAATAATGGGAGCGTTTTTTGCAGGAGGCCCTCCAACCTCTACGTCTCTTGCAAGGGGCATTGGAGTTCCTCCAATTTTTGGCAGCGGTTGCTGCACTGCATAGGCAAACGTATGGGAGTAGTACCCTTTTGGAAGTGCATTGAGGTGAAGGGTACATTGCTGGAAAAGGAAAAAAAAAAAAAAAAAAACTCTTTAAATCTCTTAGTTTGCGAGTGTGAACGAGCTGCGTGTGTCCGGAGCGTAAGTGCGAACGAAAGTAAGTGTGTGACTTGTTTTTCAGTGAAGAGGTATTGGGAATCCTGCAGAAAATACCTGTGTGAATTGCGGTGAGTGGCTGCATTGTGACCTGCTGAGTGCTTTTCTACCTGTTCAAATTTATTGGGCTTTTTAAAATCTATTTTCTCACTACAGTTTTAGTTTCTTAGTTTACTACCTGTGTATTTAAGGGTTAACTACATTGCACTAAAATCCTGAGGTGTAGATTTACTCACAAGGGGTTAATTAAGGGGAAGGGGTCATAATTAAGGGTTTATAAGGGGCAGCTGGTTGGACATCAAGTCCTTTGGAAGTGCATTGAGGTGAAGGGTACATTGCTGGAAAAGGAAGAAAAAGAAAAAAAAACTCTTTAAATCTCTTAGTTTGCGAGTGTGAACGAGCTGCGTGTGTCCGGAGTGTAAGTGCGAACGAAAGTAAGTGTGTGACTTGTTTTTCAGTGAAGAGGTATTGGGAATCCTGCAGAAAATACCTGTGTGAATTGCGGTGAGTGGCTGCATTGTGACCTGCTGAGTGCTTTTCTACCTGTTTAGATTTATTGGGCTTTTTAAAATCTATTTTCTCACTACAGTTTTAGTTTCTTAGTTTACTACCTGTGTATTTAAGGGTTAACTACATTGCACTAAAATCCTGAGGTGTAGATTTACTCACAAGGAGTTAATTAAGGGGAAGGAGTCATAATTAAGGGTTTATAAGGGGCAGCTGGTTGGGCATCAAGTCCTTTGGAAGTGCATTGAGGTGAAGGGTACATTGCTGGAAAAGGAAAAAAAAAAAAAACTCTTTAAATCTCTTAGTTTGCGAGTGTGAACGAGCTGCGTGTGTCCGGAGCATAAGTGCGAACGAAAGTAAGTGTGTGACTTGTTTTTCAGTGAAGAGGTATTGGGAATCCTGCAGAAAATACCTGTGTGAATTGCGGTGAGTGGCTGCATTGTGACCTGCTGAGTGCTTTTCTACCTGTTTACATTTATTGGGCTTTTTAAAATCTATTTTCTCACTACAGTTTTAGTTTCTTAGTTTACTACCTGTGTATTTAAGGGTTAACTACATTGCACTAAAATCCTGAGGTGTAGATTTGCTCACAAGGGGTTAATTAAGGGGAAGGGGTCATAATTAAGGGTTTATAAGGGGCAGCTGGTTGGGCATCAAGTCCTTTGGAAGTGCATTGAGGTGAAGGGTACATTGCTGGAAAAGGAAAAAAAAAAAACTCTTTAAATCTCTTAGTTTGCGAGTGTGAACGAGCTGCGTGTGTCCGGAGCGTAAGTGCGAACGAAAGTAAGTGTGTGACTTGTTTTTCAGTGACTTTGGATTCAGGGAGTTTGGAAGGGAGGACTTAGGACTGAATTGCTGACTGTATTTCATTCTTTCTTTACTTTACTTTTTACTTAATTAATCCACCTGACCTACTTAGCTGATTCCCCTGTCCATACTTGATACTTAATTGATCCTCCGTCCATACTTAACTGATCCCCCGCCGATATCTAATTGATACACTTGCACATCCCTAATTGATCCCCATCCATACACCTATATATAAATAATTGTGTTTTGTACTTGTATATATATACTGACTGTATCCCCATATTTAGAATGACGTCCATGTTGGCCGGAGCCGTGCAGTGTACATCTTGCGCAATGTATGCATTCCGTGAGCAACCGCTAGAGGATCCATACTGCTGCGAGAGATGTGAGCATATCGTGCACTTGGAAGCCCAAATTCTGGATCTAAGTGCTCAGATAGCGGTACTGAGGAGCATCGACAACATGGAACGGAGTTTGCTGCTCACCGAGCAGACACTCAATGGGTCAATACTGGGGGTGGAGCATAGAGGGGAAGTGCAGGCTGAACAGGCAGGGAGCTGGATAACAGTTAGGAGGGATAGAGGGAAGAAGTACAGGAAGGCTGGTTCAGAACCGGCATTATTGGAGCACGACAGATCCTCTGATCGCCGGGGGAGTGTATGCTCCAGTAATGAGGGGGAGGGGGGAAGTGTAGGGCAGGCAAGACAGGTTCTGGTAGTGGGTGACTCTATTATTAGGGGGACAGACAGGGCAATCTGTCACAAAGACCGGGATCGCCGAACGGTGTGCTGCCTCCCTGGCGCTCGAGTCCGGCACATCGCGGATCGGGTTGACAGGTTACTGGGTGGGGCTGGCGAAGACCCAGCGGTCATGGTCCACATCGGCACCAATGGCAAAGTGAGTGGTAGATGGAGGGTCCTTAAAAATGATTTCAGGGACCTAGGTAGGAAGCTTAGGGCAAGGACCTCCAAGGTAGTTTTCTCAGAAATACTACCAATCCCGCGAGCCACACAGGAGCGCCAACGGGAGGTTAGGGAGGTGAATAAGTGGCTAAAGAGTTGGTGCAAGACAGAAGGGTTTGGGTTCATGGAGAACTGGGCCGACTTCGCGGTCGGCTACAGGCTCTACCGTAGGGACGGGCTGCACCTCAATGGGGAGGGTGCAGTGGTGCTGGGGAAGAAGATGGCTAATAGGTTGGAGGAGTTTTTAAACTAGAGACGGGGGGGGGAACCAAGGAAATAGGTGGGATGTGAGGCAAGCAAGGGGGAAGGGGAGAAGTGAATATAATGAGGGTGGAGAGGGGGGTGGGGATAGTACAGTTAGATCGTTAGAGAAGAATAGGATGCTAAATAACCCCAAAGTTTTATCTTGCATGCTGACCAACGCAAGAAGCCTGACCAATAAGGCGGATGAGCTGCGGGCGCTTATATCGGAGGAGAGGTATGACATCGTAGGTATAACAGAGACTTGGCTAGACGATAGCTACGACTGGGCGGTAAATTTATTAGATTATAGTTTATTTAGAAGGGACCGGAAACAGGGGAAAGGCGGAGGAGTCTGCTTATATGTAAAGTCATGTCTAAAACCCAGACTAAGGGAAGATATAGGAGAGGGAGAAGAGTAATCGAGTCCATGTGGGTAGAGATAGAGGGGCAAAAAATAATAATAAAATATTACTGGGGGTCTGCTATAAGCCACCAAATATAACAGAGGAGAATGAGAATCTGCTATTAGGACAAATAGACAAAGTAGCAAAACATAATGAAGTGATTGTTATGGGGGACTTCAACTACCCGGATATTGACTGGGAAACAGAAACCTGTAGATCTCAGAAAGGAAAAAGGTTCTTGACAAATATTAAGGATAATTATCTCTCCCAACTAGTGCAGGAACCAACGAGAGGGAAGGCCGTGTTGGACTTAATATTGACTAATAGGCCTGATAGAATAACTGAGGTACAGATAGGGGGGCACCTAGGTAATAGCGACCATAATATTATCGACTTCAAAATGCTCTTCAGTAGGGTTATCAATAAGGGAACAACAAAAACATTAAACTTTAGGAGGGCGAAGTTTGATCAGCTGAAAGAAAGCCTTCAACTTATTGACTGGGACAAAGTTCTTAATCAAAGCAATACGAATAGTAAATGCGAAACCTTCAAAAGAATTCTGAATACTCAGTGCGAGAGGTATATACCGTATGGGAATAAAAGGGCCAGAAATAAGAGGAAACCAATATGGTTGAACAAGAACGTAAAAGGGGCGTTAAATAGCAAAAAAGAGGCATTCAAGAGATTAAAACAGGAAAACAGTAAGGAGGCACTAAAGTGTTACAAGGAAAAAACGAGAACCTGCAAAAAACAAATAAAAATAGCGAAGGAGGAAACAGAGAGACGTATTGCTAGGGAAAGTAGATCAAATCCCAAACTGTTCTTTACGTATATAAATAGTAAAAGGATTAAATCGGATAATATTGGACCGATAAAAAGTGAGGAAGGCAAAATCATAGAGAAAGATGAGGATAAAGCTAATCTATTAAATAATTTTTTTTCGACAACTTTCACAAAGGAAATCGAACTAACAGGAGAAATGAGAAGTGACAAGCTTAATCCTCCACTAAGTATGACAAATCTAACCCAAGTTGAGGTACAGAAACGCCTCAGTAACATTAAAATAAACAAATCACCAGGACCTGATAGCATACACCCACGGGTACTAAGGGAACTAAGTAATGTGATAGACAGACCGTTATATCTTATATTTAAGGACTCTGTTGAGACTGGGTCTGTGCCACTTGATTGGCGACAGGCGAATGTAGTGCCAATATTCAAAAAGGGAGCGAAAAGTGACGCCGGAAACTATCGGCCGGTGAGTCTGACGTCCGTTGTGGGCAAAATTTTTGAAAGCTTCATTAAAGAGGCAATTACGGAGCATCTTGATGCTAATAATCTTTTAATCCCGAACCAACATGGATTCACGAGGAATCGCTCCTGCCCAACAAACCTGATTGACTTCTACGAGGAGGTTAGCTCTCGAGTAGATCAGGGGGAACCAGTGGATGTCGTGTATCTCGACTTCTCAAAAGCGTTCGATAGCGTGCCACATAATAGGTTGGTATACAAAATGAGAATGATGGGGCTGGGGGAAAATGTCTGCAAGTGGGTAGCAAACTGGCTAAGGGATAGAAGGCAGAGGGTGGTTATAAATGGAATATACTCAGATTGGGTAAGCGTCACTAGTGGGGTACCACAGGGGTCTGTACTAGGCCCAATGTTATTTAATATCTTTATTAACGACATAGTCAACGGGATAAATAGTAAAATATCAATATTTGCAGATGACACAAAGTTATGTAAAACAATTAATACAAAAGAGGACAGTGCAGACCTACAGAGGGATTTGGATAAGCTGGGTAGGTGGAGCATTAAATGGCAAATGAGGTTTAATGAGTAGAAATGTAAGGTCATACATATGGGAAGGAAAAATGGAAGTCACCAGTACTCACTGAATGGGAAATCATTGGGGAATTCAGAGATGGAGAAGGACTTGGGCATCTTGATTGATAGCAAACTAAATTGGAGTGCCCAAAGTCAGGCCGCTGCTGTAAGGGCAAACAGGGTAATGGGATGTATCAGAAGAGGTATAGCTGCAAAGGATGAGAACATTGTTCTTCCACTGTACAAAGCACTTGTCAGACCACACTTGGAATACTGTGCTCAGTTATGGGCCCCAATATATAGAAAGGAAATAAACGAGCTTGAAAAGGTACAAAGGAGGGCAACAAAATTAATAAAGGGAATGGAGGGACTGCAATACCCAGAGAGGTTGTCAAAACTAGGACTATTCAGCCTGGAAAAGAGAAGGTTGAGGGGGGACATAATAAATGTGTACAAATATGTTAGGGGACAGTATAGAGATCTTGCCAGGGATTTGTTCAAAAGGAGGAATATTATGGTAACAAGAGGGCATTCACTAAGACTGGAAGAGAAAAGGTTTCAGCACCAGCATAGGAAGGGGTTCTTTAGGGTAAGAGCAGTGAGAATATGGAATTCACTGAGTGAGGAGAGGGTAATGTCGGATTCACTACACCAGTTCAAGCGGGGACTGGATGCATTTCTAGATACCAGGCAGATTTCAGCATATACTTAAAAATAAAATAAAATAGTAGGTTGATACAGGGATTTATTCTGACTGCTGGTTTCAGAGTCGGGAGGGAATTTTTCCTCAGGTGAAGATTGGCCAAATCATTTGGGGTTTTTGCCCTCCTCTGGATCAACTTTAGCAATTACAGAACTAACAGGTCGAACTTGATGGACGCAAGTCTTTATTCGGCTTTACAAACTATGTTACTATGTTACCCTCTCCTTTCTAATGGGAATATGTCATTACTGAGGCCCACCTCTATGTGTCTTTAAATTGTTCGTGTTTTTTTTTTCTAAATTTTGGCAGCCGTTGGACTCACTGCATACCCTATAACTGAATAGCAGACCCTCTCCTTTCTAATGGGAACATGTCATACTCTTTACTGTGGCCCAGCTGTATGTCTTTAAATTGTTAGTGGGGTTTTTCCCAAATTTTGGCAGCCCTTCCAGTCACAGCATGGGTATTACCACTATAGGAGACCCGCTCCTTTATAATGGGAACATTTTTTTTACTGAGACCCTCCTCTATGTCTCTTCAAAGGGGCATTGAGTTGCATCCAAGCTTTTGGCAGCCCTTGCAGTCACTGTATACGCAATAACAGTATAGGAGACCCATTCATTAATAACGGGATCAACAAAACATAGCCGACTGCTGGCTCATTAAGAATAGTAAGGGCCGCCTGATGGCCCTATAAAAATAGTCTTTGTGACTTTCAGAGTCCCTCCATCATAAATGAAACAGGATGTGTCTGATGATGTGTCACACACCACATTGCCAGATAAGGTTGTAAAATGTTAAAAATCCTGGTGAATGCATTTGTCTTGGTTGAAAGCAATGCAAAAGTGCTACGTGTGAACATAGCCCAAGTTGTGGAGGAGCATTTTTGTTTTTAGTTATTTATTTTGTCTTATATACAAGTCATTACTTGGAAAGGATGTTCCTTAACATATTTCCCAGGAAAATTCATTTTGCTTTTATTTTTGTATGTTTTATTGTGAGTCCGTAAAAGTGGCATAATGCCTCTGATTTATGTTGACCGCAGTGACCTGGGAGTCAGAAATGCTTCCAGGGGTCTTCCCCATGCTGTTCCCATGTCATTTGAGCACTGTTCCCATCGATTTTTAGGCCCTCTGCAGACCACCAGGGGGTGTCGCCGGAAAAATGCTCGAGTTTCCCATAGACTTACATTGGACTCGTTACTCGGTCCGAGCACTACAGCATTCCAATTTTCTCGACTCGAACAACGAGTATCCAAGCATTTTAGTGCTCGCTCATCACTAGTGTTTATGATCCCGGTAGGAAAGATTTTAGAGTCCTACCTCTACCATTCTGTGTTATACAGTATGTTCATGTGTACCCCCCAGGGGTAAATGTTTTTTCAGCCCATGCACTTAGTGCATGGGCATTATCAGTATAGGAGACACACTCCATAACAATGTTAACAATGTTTTGAATGAGGACCTCCTCTACATCTCTTCAAAGGGGTATTGGAGAGCATCCAAATTTTTGGCAGCCCTTGCAGTCACTGCATACGCAATAACAATATAGGAGACCCGCTCCTTTATGATGGGAACATTTTTTTTTACTGAGACCCTCTTCTATGTCTCTTCAAAAAGGTATTGGGGTGCGTCCAGATTTTTGGCAGCCATTGTAGTCACTGCATACCCAATAACAGTATAGGAGACCCGCTCCTTAATAATGGAAACAGCAAAGCAAAGCCAGCTGATGGCCCTCTAACAATAGTGAGGGCCGACTGCTGGGCCTTTAACAATGGTAAGGGCCGACTGATGACCCTGTAAAAATAGGTTTTGTTACTTTCAGAGTCCCTCCTTCATAAATGCAACAGGATGTGTCTGATCATGTCTCACATACCACATGGGCAGATAAGGTGGTAAAATGTTAAAATGACATTTACTGGTGAATGTATTTTTCACCATTGAAAGCAATGCAAAAGTGCAAAAACGCATGAAAAACACTATGTGTAAACTTAGCCCAAGGCTCGGAAGAGCATTTTTTTGCCTTATATACAAGTCATTACCCTGGAAAGAATGTCCCTTAACGTTTTTCCAGGAAAATCCATTTTGGCTTTGTTTTTGTATGTTTTATTGTGAATCCGTAAAAGTGGCGTAATACGCTGACAACATTGTTCACAGCAGTGGCTTGGGAGTCAGAGATGCTTCCCGGAGTCCTCCTCATGCTGGTCCCATGTCATTTCAGCACTGTTCCCATCGATTTGGACAATTTTTAGGTCCCCTGCAGACTTCCACTGGGGGGCCAACTGAAAAATGCTCGAGTTTCCCATTGACTTATATTGGGCTCGTTGCTCGGGTCGAGCACCTGAGCATTACGATTTGCTCGACCAGAGCAACGAGCACCCGAGCATTTTAGTGCTCACTCTTCACTAATAATTTCTTTTTTTACTAATGTGATACATACAGCAAGCCACATCTCAGCTTGTCATTTTTTTGCGCAGAGATTCAGCTGTAAACAGGGTTCGTCCACAGTAAAAAAAATTGAATTTCTTCTGTTACTACCGTGATGTATACTGCAAGTCACATCTCAGCTTGTAATTTTTTGGTGCTGAGATTCAGCTGTATACAGGGCATGTTCACAGTAAAAAAAATCTAATTTCTTCTGTTACTACTGTGATACAAACAGCAGGCCACATCTCAGCTTGTATTTTTTTTTGCACAGATATTATGCTGTTTACAGTCCTCATCCACAGTAACAAAAATCTAATTTCTTCTGTTAGTACCATGATACTTTGCACTGAGATTCTGCTGTTTCCAGGGCTCCACAATATAAAATCAAAATTTTGGTTGCTAATAGCGTGCTCCAGCCACACTATCTGAGCAAAGAAATACTGATTGGTAAATTACTAACAGGTGACTCACAGGTCTGGGCATAGGCTTATTAAACAGCTGGTTTAGAAAGGAGAAGGGTACATCCAACTAATTTTTGGAAATGTGAAGACTCTTGATTGGGCCTCCATCTGCTAGGTTGGCTGTAGTGAAAGAGGTGTCAGTCCCCGTTATACTATTTTTACACTGGTGAAATTGATGCCACTTTGGTGGTGTCTGCCACTAATTTTTAGAAATGTGGAGAATCATGATTGGGTCTCCTTCTGCTGGGTTGGCTGCAGTGAAAGAGGTTTTGATCTCCATTATACTACTTCTACTCTAGTGAAATTGAAGCCACTTTGGTGGTGTCTGCCACTAATTTTCAGAAATGTGGAGATTCCTGATTGGGTCTCCTTCATGTCTGTTGCCTGTAGCAGTAGATCGTCAGGCCTCCACTTACTTTCAGTCAACTACCTGTGTTACTATGCTTAAATTTTTGTACCAATGGTAGTCCATGAAAATTATATTTGTGCCACCTGAGTGTGGCTGATCAGAAAAGTAGCTTGAGCTGTTGCATGAGGTATCAGGGCTCCAAGTACAGCAGACCTACACCAATCCCTCCTTGTCTTAATTTGAAGTTAAATTCAAAGCTGTAAATGCTGGCCCAGGCCCTGATACCTCATGCACGGCCCATGGCTGATTGCTGCTGTGCAATTGGAAAATGTGTACTGTGGGTAAATTGATGCCACTTTTCATGGTGTCTGCCTCTAATTTGAGCTGTTTTGGCAGCTATTGGGCCCCTTTGAAGGTGTTCTGTATGCGTTTAGTTTTGCTTCCCATTGAATCCAATGGGGTTCGGATATGTTTGATGAACTGTTCGACAAACATTGGGAAGTTTGTCAATCTGAATTGAATCGAACCTTCAAAGATTTGCTCACCTCTACTTGCAACCAATTATTCATAGTTTTTGCAACCTTTTGCCTATACCTATCAAATGGCCTATTTACTGGTGTCCTTTCTTTGTCAACTGTGTGTTGATCCACAGACATTAATGACCAGATGTCAGTGTATTATTACTATTATTATGAAAAAAGGGGGTATACATAGCAAAAACACTTACAATAATTTTAACAATACAAGTCGGCGACTGGTACAGGAGGAGAGAGGACCCTGCTCGCGAGGTCTCACAATCTACAAGGAATGGGTGAGGATACAGTGGGTGAGGGTAGGGCTGGTCGTGCAGCGGTATGGTGGAGCGAGAACCCTGCCCGCGAGGGCTCACAGTCTACAGGGGATGGGTGAGGATACAGTGGGTGGGGGTAGAGCTGGTCGTGCAGCGGTATGGTGGAGCGGTGGTTACTGCAGGTTGTAGGATTGTCGGAAGAGGTCGGTCTTCAGGTTCCTTTTGAAGGTTTCCGTGGTAGGCGAGAGTCTGATATGTTGGGGTAGAGTTCCAGAGTAGGTGGGATACACGGGAGAAATCTTGCATGTGATTGTGGGAAGAAGAGATAAGAGGGGAGTAGAGTAGGAGATCTTGTGAGGATCGGAGGTTGCGTGTAGGTATGTACCGGGAGACTAGGTCACAGATGTATGAAGGAGACAGGTTGTGGATGGCTTTGTATGCACTCTAACTCCACCTACAAAGTACATCCTGATGCTGGCACTGGTGTCAGGACATAATGTTTCATTGCACGTGCCTCAACGTTCAGTAGTGAATACTGCGTGCTCATGCTCACAGAACAAGAACAATTTAATAGGCCGGTGACCCTTAAAATACAGCTGCTGGCCCAAGATCTGCGGTTCCCGGGAATCTGCCTGGGGGTCGGATAAAAGGTCATCGAGGGCCGTAAATGGTCGGTGGGCCTGAGGTTCCCCACCCCTGGGTTAAAGCTTTATCATGTAATGTAGTCATTATTCCAAAATTTTATGTCTTGTCTTATCATGTAAATGAGACCCCAGAGGGCTAATCCGACAGAAAAATGCATCCTTATGCATACTAACTAAAGGCAGTATCACTTTATTACTTGTCATTACTGGAGCGGATAATTGCTGTAATAGTGCCTTGAGGGCAGTAACCAATTTGGAAGCTTCACTTTTCCCCTTTTCCCTTAAATCTCACTCACCCAAGTCTGCAGCTGGAGGAGGAACTCCAACTGAGGGAGGAACTCCGGCACCAGAATGGACGGATGTATATGAAAGGTCCAGACTGGAAGCCCTGGAGGATGCCCTCAGCTCGTGTCTCTCTTTTATATGTACCGACTTTTCTCTTTTCTTATGTTACTTAGATATTGGTACATGATGACGCACCCTTATTTACATTGAGGTTGTGTACCCTTTTTTCTGTGTTCTCTGTTACTTGTGTTAATAAAAGCAAATGCTGAACTATGATCTTTGTCAGTCCTGGGAGACACAATGCACTGTGGTTGTGCATCGATACCCCCCAAAAAAGAAAAGCTCCCCCTCATGAGAGACAACTCTCCGACATGAGGTTTAGTATATTTGTTCTGTTTATCCCTTTTTATTTTATGTGATATATACTGCATTGTTTTGTCCATTTTGTATCATCTTTATATATTTTTATAAACACTGCCTACTTTTCAGATTAAGTATATAAAATTGAATAGCTCAGTTCCTCAGGGGTGTACCACACCCTTGAAGCAACACACTATCTGTAATGGGTGTCCAATTGGCCTATATAAACAATAGGTGGTGGCAGCAGCTAGTTCCTTTTATTATTGTGGAGTTTGGCAGTGACTGTACCAGGGTGTATATATAGATATATTCCATGGGCTGAAATCTTATGTGTATATACTATACGCTCACTGTGAGATCCCCAATAACTGGCCTAGTAGTGAAAACAGCTGCGGCCTTGACCATCACTCGCCAGTCAATTGCATAATTCTCCTGACGATTGGAGGCGGCGGTGTGTTGTTCATCGTTGTGGAATCTGCGTCATCTCTCCGGGTGTTCTCCTTGAATAATTGGTGCCAGTGGTGGGATCTGTGCATGATCCCCCTGCTCTTTTTAACTTGAGAGGTGCCATAAATGCAAACCATCCATTTAATAGAGCAAATCAAGGGTTCATTCACACGTCCGTGAAGGTCAGTCCACACACACACCGCAAACAAAACCAAGCATCACAGCTTCATATGTTTCTATAAGGCTGTCACACTAAGGTTGAGAGACTCGCACCCAGTCCACGGATTGTGGTCCATGCTCAGTGCATCATGATGGTCAAACATTTAAGTGCTCCAATTAGTAACAGATCTGATTTTTATGCCCAGGGTTAGGTCTGTGACCAGGTATAATATAGGGTTGGCATCTCCATGGTGAGGTAGGTCAGTGACAGGTTAGGGAAGCAGCCACAGTCACATTTTCCAGGTTTTAGGAGCAGTTCAATGAACTTACTGATTCAATATGAGATTTTAGGGCTCAAACAATGCAAACTACCCATAAGAATTGTTTACATGGTTATTATTTGTCCAGCCTTGTAACTGCAACCCAGCAGGACCCAATAGTGTTAAAGGGGTTGTCTACTACTGCACAACCCCTTCTTAAATGTTATAGCACCTCATGTAAGATAATAAAAACGTATGCTCACCTCCTGGACCATGAATGTTGGTGCTGTGTCTACCAGCACTCACATGACATTGTTACAGGGCGTCAGTGCTATGACAGAACAATGGCAGACATTGCATCGGTCGAGGAGACGAGTATAAATATATTTTTCATTTTTCATTTCACATTTGGCATTTTAATATTTAAGAAGGCTTGTCTTACCTGACTTTCTGAGCCTGCTCTCCTGACAGAGAGAATAACTGCAGATCTTACTATCACTACTAACAACTAATTACCTCTTTCCAATTACATACAGATGGGCGCTGAAGACTACCCACAAGACTACAATAATATGAATGATGATAATCATACAGTCGATGACCACCCTTGGCTCCACAGCTTGTTCTCACTCATTGCCTATTCCGTGACTTGTGTCCTCGGACTTATAGGAAATGTGCTCATTATACTCGTGTTTGTGTTCTACGAGAAGATAAAGACTCTGACCGACACCTTTTTGGTGAATTTGGCCATTGCAGACATCTTGTTTCTGCTCACCCTCCCATTCTTGGCATATGAATCGGCACATGCCTGGGTTTTTGGAGACTTCCTGTGTAAGATCATAAGGATCACATACAGGGTGAATTTATTTACGTCCATGCTCACGCTCACCTCAATCACATTTGACAGGTTTATTTCTATCACTAAAGTCACTAAGGCAGCTAAATACCAGGTGACTAAACACAAGTGGCGGTACGGGGTGTGCGTCCTCCTCTGGACCCTGGCTCTGCTCCTTTCCATTCCCCAGTTCATATACAGCAACAGCCGTGACCGGAAGGAATGTTTTGAAGAATACTACCCTCCCATCATGGAGATCGTGGTGGTTTCATTCTAGATGACAGTGGGATTTCTAATTCCCTTGGCCTCAATGGTGCTTTGTTACAGCTTTATTCTCTGGACCTTGGTTAATGCCAGAGGCATTCAGAAGAGGAAGTCAATGAACATAATTGTGGTCATAGTGGTTGTATTTATAGCTACACAGTTGCCTCATAATGCCCTTGTCCTGGCTAAAGTCCTCAATAAGGGATTCACATCAGATTCCTTTACAATTACGAGCGTTGTAATGGAAGCTATAGCTTACTTCCACGCTTGTCTCAACCCTGTCCTGTACTTTTTTGTTGGTACAAAATTTAGAAAGCATTTTTGGAAAATGCTGAAAGGTTTAGGTCTTAACCGGATGCAAGATGAAACCACAGATCATCTGCGGACGACTGATGGAGACTCCAGAAACGTTTCTGCTTCAATAAACATCTGTGCAACAAGCGTGTAAATGGTTTCTCGGGACGAGCAGACACAATTATGGCTGACGAGTGAAGCAGTTAAAGAGTTATTTCTATTATTGGATAGTGCTTGTAAAAAGTAATCCCTTTGTAAATGTTATTAAAAGGTAAATTGCAAGCCATTCTTGTGATATTATCACTTTTGTTGACAACTTGTTGCCTTGGAGACCGACCACCACTGCTACAGTAAAGTTCAGGATCCATACCGAACACCTAGTGTCCGTGCACAGACCCCAAACACGGACTTCTCCAGGAAGTATATGTTAGTGTTTGTGTTCAGCAGGCTGATGAGAGTATTCATCTGCCAGCACCTGTGCTATAAATAAATAAAAAAAAAAATTATGTGCAGTCCCCTCTATTTTTGCTAACTAGCGCAAGTAAAGCCGACAGTTGCGGGCTGCAGCCCCCAGCTGTCAGCTTTATGATTGCTGGTTATCAAAAATAGAGGGGTCTCAAGACTTTTTTTTAAATTATTTAAATAAAAAAATTAAAAAAATGCGTGGGGTCCCCCCTCATTTTTGACAATCAGTCAAGCTAAAGCAGACAGCTAGGGGCTGGTATTCTCAGACTGGGAAGGGGCCATGGAGATTGTCCCTCCCCCACCTAAAAGTAGCAGCCCGCAGCCGCCCCAGAAAAGGCATATCTATTAGATGCGCCAATTCTGGCGCTTTGCCCGGCTCTTCCCACTTACCCTGGTGTGGTGGCAAGTGGGGTAATATTTGTGGGATTGATGTCAGATGTTTTATGACCGCTGACATCAAGCCCAGGGGTTAGTTATGGAGAGGTGTCTCTAAGACACCCCCATTACTAACTCCATAGTCATATTGTAAAAAATACACAGCCAGAATAAAGTCCTTTAATTGAAAGAAAGACACAGAGTCCTTTATTTTAAATAAATGCTCCCTGTCCCTATTTTTCCCATTTATTGCTATAAAATGAAAAGTAATAAACCACCATATTCCTCACCTGTCCGCTGAGAATCATAGAAAATATTAAAATCTGTACAGCACCAGGGAGGGGGCATTCACCCCACCTTCCTCTTCCTCTTTCTTTTTTGCAGTAGGACAAGAGCTGGCATTATAGCTGACACTATTAGGCTATGTTCACACGTTGCATTTTTTCAGCATTTTTTTCTGCAGCAAAAACTAATCTCTTGCCAGGAAAGTTTGTTCACGATTTTGCTAGTTTTTTGCTGCGTTTTTCACTGCATTTTTTTCACTACAATTTTGTCTTTTTATGCATGTACATAAAGTTCAGTGAAAAAAAAAATCTCATTCTATTTCATCAGGTTTTGGCACAAAAAACGCTGAAAAAACTGACATCTGTGTTTTTTGGTGTTTTTTTCAGCGTTTTTCACCACCCATTACTTCCAATGGGTGAAAAAGCTGAAAAAACGCTGAAAGAAGGGACATGCTCTATTCTGCAAAAAACATCCAAAGCACAAAATACTGATGAAACAAAAACCAAGGTATGTGCAGGAGATTTCTGGAATCTCATAAACTTTCCTGGTACTGTAAAACGCAGCAGAAAATGTGCATAAAAAAAAGCATAAAAGAACGTTGAAAAAACGCAATGTGTGAACATAGTCTTAAAGTTAGACTTGTATAATGGGCATAAAGAAGTAGGAAATTAATACACAGCAGCTCCTTTTAGGACAAAAGACCCCTGCAGTACCAACACTGGATGTCTTTTGTGCGTAGACAAATAGTTATAAAATAGACAGGCAACTGAGACAGTAGAAGTTTTTTCAGAGAGTTGGACAATAAAAAGGGTACATGTGTTTACACATAAATAGCAAAGTGGAAGGAGTATTGTCTAAAGATGAGCGAACCTGTGGATGTTCGGGTTCGCTGGGTTAGACAAAAATACAGTAAAAACCTTGGCTTGGGTCCGAACTTGACCTCGATCTTGATCCTGGACCTGAACCTGCACCCAATACAAGTCAAAGGGGACCTGAACTTCGTTGCTTTAGAATGGATGTAAAATGGTCATAGTTAGGGCTATGGGGCTACAAAAGGAAGATAAATGGGGGTAAGAGCAGGACAATTGCCTTCTTGTCCAGTTAAAATTTTCACCCACAGAGCATGTTTCCACATTTCCCCCACAGAAGCTGATAATAAATTTCACCCACAGAGCATGTTATCACATTTCCCCCACAAAAGCTGATAATAAATTTCACCCACAGAGCATGTTTTCATCTTTAACTGTGAAAGCTGATAAACAATTTCACACCAAGACAATGGGACACACTGCCCCCAACAGCTTAAAAATGTCTGCTCCAGTAGTGTATGTTACAAATGCTGCTGATGAAAAGTTGTTAGTATGATCTTGGGTCGAACTGGCGGTCCACAGCGAGGCTTGTTACCGGCAGTAGTTAGAAATTTCACCAACTGCGCATGGGGCAGAGTACCCTCTCAGAAGCAACTTTCAAATTTCACAATTTACAAAAAAAGTAATATTAGCTCACTTTTGGTGGAAACTCCCTATGAATTTCAGTGTTGTAAGTGAAGGGGGAGGCACAGGGCCGGTATCAACATGCTGTGGGCCGGAACTGAGTTCTCTTCGCCCTGAGTCCCCTCTTCTACAACCCCTGGCAAAAATTATGGAATCACCGGGCTCAGAGAATGTTCATTCAGTTGTTTAATGTTGTTGAAAAAAAGCAGATCACAGACATGGCACAAAACTAAAGTCATTTCAAATGGCAACTTTAGGGCTTTAAGAAACACTAAACGAAATCAAGATAAAATATGTGGTACTCAGTAGAGATAATTTTTTTCAGACCAAGCAGAGGGAAAAAAATATGGAATCACTCAATTCTGAGGAAAAAATTATGGAATCATGAAAAACAAAGATACAAAAGAACACTCCAATACATCACTAGTATTTTGTTGCACCACCTCTGCCTTTAATAACAGCTTTCAGTCTCTGAGGCATGTGTGTCACCCTGGCCTGGATGCCACAAATATAATAAAGCTGTGTCTGAGAGCAAGGGGGAGGTTTTCTAGTCAGGGGAACATTAGCATGCAATACCTCCTGTCTCAGGCCAGTAGGGGTAGCAGGCTGCCCCTATAAAAGCTGGAACTGGGGGCAGGGTTAGAGAGAACTGGACGACCTGTCTCAGGACTGAGAGGTGTCCCAGAGCAGAGAGAAACAGTTGTGTTGCACCCTAAGAGGACGTGTGGCAGTAGGAGAGCCACAAGCCAGGGACAAGAGGTTAAGTACGCCTGTCCTGGCAGACAAAGAACCAAATTTATCAGACTTTGGTGTCTGAGGCTGTGAGGATTCCACGTCCTGCAGCAGATAACCAGTCCACAGGAGATTGTATGTTCCTTGGCCTAAGAAGCCCGGAGGCTCCGCCACAGCAGAAGGGACCAGCAAAGCCGTACCAGGCCGAGAGTAGAAAGGGACCCACGTTGCAAACCATACGGGCGAGAGGACACGGTGAGCTCGGGAACGTGGGCTGTTACCCTATAAGGAGGAGATAGCCAGAAGGAGCGCAGAGAGCACGGTAGGCCTACACCCTCACCCTGACCAGGACCAACTTCCCATTTGCTCTCAGACATCCAGGTCCCCTCTTAGCCGGGACTGTTTGTGGGTCAGTTCACCTGTTCTAGTAAAGACCCTGGAGTGCAACCTGTTGTCTGTGTGCTCCTTGCTCCTCCAGCACTAACGGTACTGGGACTCCCTACACCATCACCCCCATCCTCCATTATACTGCCCTGGGGCTGCACTCTTCCCGTGGGGAGTCACACTACCCCAGCTGCATACATCATCAGCCCCAGCGGTCTGCCTGGCAGCGGCGGTTCGCACTGACCGCAATCCACGGGTGGCGTAGTCGGACATACCAACAGGGCATAGCAGACTACCACCGGTCTGACCACCCTGAGCCACGGAACCGGGGTGCCACCACTACCCCCATCGTTTCCCTATTGCCGGAATCCGAGTGCCCCACGGCCCAGGGGGAGAGTCACATGGACTTAATGAGTGACAAACAGTACTCATCATTAATTTCGCTGCAACTTTCTCTGATTGCGGTTGCCAGATCAGCTTTGCAGGTTGGAGCCTTGTCATGGACCATTTTCTTCAACTTCCACCAAAGATTTTCAATTGGATTGAGATCCGGACTATTTGCAGCCATGACATTGACCTTATGTGTCTTTTTTCAAGGAATGTTTTCACAGTTTTTGTTTGCTCTATGGCAGGATGCATTATCATCTTGAAAAATGATGTCATCATCCCCAAACATCCTTTCAATTGATGGGATAAGAAAACTGTCCAAAATATCAATGTAAACTTGGGCATTTATTGAAGATGTAATGACAGCCATCTCCCCAGTGCCTTTACCTGATGCAGCCCCATATCATCAATGACTGTGGAAATTTGCATGTTCTCTTCATGCCGTCATCTTTATAAATCTCATTGGAACGGCACCAAACAAAAGTTTCAGCATCATCACCTTGCCCAATGCAGATTCGCGATTCATCACTGAATATGACTTTTATCCAGTCATCCACGGTCCACGATTGCTTTTCCTTAGCCCATTGTAACCTTGTTTTTTCCTCTTTAGGTGTTAATGATGGCTTATGTTTAGCTTTTCTGTATGCAAATCCCATTTCCTTTAGGCGGTTTCTTACAGTTCGGTCACAGACATTGACTCCAGTTTCCTCCCATTCGTTCCTCATTTGTTTTGTTGTGCATTTCCTGTTTTGGAGACATATTGCTTTAAGTTTCCGGTCTTGACGCTTTGATGTCTTCCTTGGTCTACCAGTATGTTTTTGCCTTTAACAACCTTCCCATATTGTTTGCATTTGGTCCAGATTTTAGACACAGCTGACTGTGAACAACCAACATCTTTTGCAACATTGCGTGATGATTAACTTCTTTTAAGAGTTTGATAATCCTCTTCTTTGTTTCAATTGACATCTCTCGTGTTGGAGCCATGATTCATGTCAGTCCACTTGGTGCAACAGCTCTCCAAGGTGCGATCACTCCTTTATAGATGCAGACCAAAGAGCAGATCTAATTTGATGCAGGTGTTAGTTTTGGAAATAAAAATTTACAGGGTGATTCCATAATTGTTTCCTCAGAATTGAGTGATTCCATGATTTTTTCCCTCTGCTTGGTCTGAAAAAAATTACCCTTAGGCTATGTGCCCACGATGTAGAAATGCTCCGGATTTTTTCCTGAGCGTTTCTGCATCTCCCCGGCAGAAAAAAACGCATGCGGATTGTACATGCGTTTTCCTGCCAGGAACATGCAGAAATGAAGCGTTATTCACTGACATTTCCGCATGCAGATTGACAAGCGCTTTCCAAGCGATTAGCGTCACTTTGAAAGTGCTTGTGACAACTAGGTCACACTATATAAATCCATGCAAACGGGCATGGATTTATATAGTGTGACCCGAGAGAGTGGTTAAAAATAAAAAATTAAACTAATACTTACCTTCCGATGGCCCCCGAGAATTGCAGCGCTCCTGTGCTGGCTGCCGTCAGATCGTGGTACTGAAAAGACCTGCCATCACATGACTATGACGTCAGCGCAGGTCCTTCAGTCCTGCGCGATCTGTCAGCAAGCGAAGAGAAGGAGTCCGGGGGCCGTCGGAAGGTGAATATAATCTTTATTTTTTATTTTATTCTTTTTTTTAATGGTACCTGGGTGTGGATGAGACTCTCCTCTCCTCTACACCCGGGTACCATCTGCACATTAGAACGCACCAATTACGCAAGTACAGATGCAGTCTTGTGGAATTGGCGCGTTCTAATGCAAGTCAATGGCGGCAAAAACACAGTGCTTCCGCAAAATTAATGGACATGCTGCGGATTTTTGAGCGCAGCATAAACGCTGGGGAAAAATACGCAGCATGGGCATTGAAAGTTCGGAATTGCATTGGAGACCATGGGGGAAGGTTTACCAAGCGTTTCCCAAGCGTTTACGCTGCGAAAATTCCGCAGCGTAAACGCTTGAAAAACGCATCGTGGGCACATAGCCTTACTGAGTACCACATTTTTTATCTTGATTTCTTTTAGTGTTTCTTAAAGCCCTAAAGTTGCCATTTGAAATGACTTTAGTTTTGTGCCATGTCTGTGATCTGCTTTTTTTCAACAACATTAAACAACTGAATGAACATCCTCCGAGCCCGGTGATTCCATAATTTTTGCCAGGGGTTGTATAAAGGATTGAGAGTGCAGTGTATTGTGTGATGGAGGATTTTCTTTACTCACTGTTACATTGTCCATGGGACCGGAACCAGCTTCAAACAGGACAGGAGATCTTAGATCTGGATTAACAGGCTCACTTTTACTGTGCAATTCTTCTACACACGGCTGCAGCATACAGATTAAGACATGGTCTTTAGTTAGTGAAATACCGTTGGTTATATGGCTTTTCAGTTTTCGTCCTCATTCTGTCCTGAGATCCACCATCTTCCACTTCCTCAGTGACCCAACTGAAATTCTCCTAATGAAGGATACAGAGGCCTGCTTCCCAGTACCTCTTGCTGGCTTTAAGCCCAGGACTGTGCTGGCATCCAAATTGAGCATCAAATGTATCCTCATTCTGTCAGAAAATGTGCGCTGATAAAACACTCTCTTCACCACTGTATCTGCTTGCTGGAACCTGTCTCCCTGTATGTTCAGCCTTCCTTCTCCACTCTACTCTCTCTTATACAGGCACTGTACCAGTAAAGGTGTCCGTGTCATGGACTCACACCCTGACTAACTACCTGCAACCCAGATATTCTTTTCTATAAAAACTACTCTAACCCCTCCCAACTGATGAGCTAATCCCTGAGTTAACTGTCTAATGTCTAAGCAAAGTAATGTGACTATATTTTCTTGAGGTCTTGACCACTATTATATTTCAATGTGGTATACTGTTGGATTTAAGCTTTGTGCTTTTTAAATGCTTTTAATTTTTGCATGTCCGTCCGGTCTTGATGAATAATAAAATCATGTTGGTATATATTTGGTGCTCCCTGTCTTTTCATACATACCTTCTTTCCTTGTTGTGTGTTATTTATCCCTATGGCCGTTATTGTATACTGGTTCTCTTACAGGCTCTGCCTAAGGCCGTCCCTGGGAATGCGGGAGGTCTGTCCACTAGGGGAAACATACGCGTGGGGTTGTGGTCTTCTTGGCCTCTCGGGTGTACATGGGTATGTAGCGCCCCGAGGGTTTGGCCGCTACAGGGGTATTGCACCTCAGACCAGAGGTGTGATATTCCACTCCCGGGTAAGGATGGAGTGTGGACCAGGGCTCAGTTAGCTGCATACAGCACACACACCCCATTTCCGAGGGACAGCTCAACGGTGCTACCACTAGACAGAAGTGCAGGCACGACCGACTATGTCCCTGTCTGGAGTGGGGAGGGGTGTGGAACACCCAGTGCTGTAGGGGCAGATAGGGGTTGGTTCCTGAGCGTAGGTAGGAGCCTATTGGTTGCTGGTCACCTGGGCTCATGGTCAGAGGGAGGTATAAAAGGTGGGCACCATCTTAGATCTAGGTTCTGTCCAGAGAGGAGAAGACAGGGAGTAGAGGCTCCGTTGGAGCTCTACTCCAGGAGGGCCTAGTGAGAGGCCGAGGAGGAGGTGAAGGGGAGCTGAGATTGTGGCTCATCCCAGCTCCAAAAGAGAGGAACAGGAAGGAACAGAAAAGGAGAAGAAGAGACAGAGAAACAGAAGGGCTCAGGAACAAGAAGGTGGAAGGGACCCTAAGAACCCACGAGAATCCAGGGTGAAGGGTCAGGCAGATTAAGGGTACCGGATCCCAAGTTGGTGGAGGAGAAACTACCCTCAGCCAAAGACTGGTCGTCGTGATCATTTATTGGTGCGACACCTCAGCAAACCTGCTAGGAAGTCACCATATAGGACAGCGGAGGACGGGGCCCACGTTTAACCGCACAAGTCCGCGGCAGCTGGACAAAAGTGGGTAACTGGTGAGGCAGGCCAGAGAAAGGACAAAAGGGGGTCCTGAGCCATACTCCTGAACTGCCTGGGAGTTGACCGAGCCCCACACCTGGTGGACGCAGCACGGCTCGGGCGGTCACTACCTGTACAGAAGTGACCTGGAGTACCTGAACTGTGAGTAAAAGACATTGGACTGCAGTACGTTGTCTGTGTGCTCTTTCGCTCCTCCAGCACTACCGGTACTGGGACTCTCATCACCATCACTCCCACCAACCACTACACTGCCCTGGGGCCGCACTCTTCCCGTGGGGAGTCACACCATTCCAGCTGCATACATCATCAGCCCCAGCGGACTGCCTTGCAGCGGCGGTTCCTAATAACCGCAATCCATGGGTGGCCTAGTCGGACATTATCTAAAACATCTAAAAGACTGCCACTGGTCTGACCACCCTGACCCATGGGACCGGGTCGCCACTACTACCCCCATCGTCCCCCTATTGCCCGGTTCTGAGAGCCCCACGGCCCAGGGGGCGAGTCAGCTTTGGCGTAGTCGGCAGGATTTCGTGCCCGCTAGCAACGGGTATTGCGCGCCTGAAAAGAGACTGTTTCGTTGTACTAAAGATGGCGCCCGCCCTAGAAGAACGAGCGCCATAATGTGCGCGCCAAAAGACCACAGGAGGCCGCCTCCCGTCGTGGGCCGGGTCCCAGAATGGCGCCAAAGAGGAAGCCCGCCCCCAACAACGATGAGCCCGGCTGTAGAAATGTCCGTCAACGTGGGGGGGCTGCCCCTGAGAGTGATTGTCAGCAGAATGCCCCAGGACCCACCCCTCATGGGGGCGGAAAGAGAAGAAAACTGCGGGGCAGGGGGTGGTCTGGATCAGTCTGGCCAGGCCGCACCCGGAGATGGAGAAAGGAACCAGCTCCAGCACTTTGGCAAGGGGCCTGCTGCAAGCCACACCATCATGCAGCCTCACAGAGCTGCTAGCCCACCTCCCCAAGGAGGACCCCGAGTATGCGCGGGCGGCGCTGGAGGAGCGGGACCGGAGGATGGTCCGGGCGCAGCAGGACGTGATCGCCGGGTGGAAAGAAGAAGTGGCCTGGCGGGCTGTGACCCTGCAGCAGGAGGCGCCGTCGACATCCAGCAGCACACCAGCCACCGGGGGCAGTGAAGGCGGAGCGGAGGCTGAAGATGACGCCGCAACAGCAGAAGCAGGTAACGGAGACGCCCCTACTCCGAACCCTGGGGCCGCCGACCTGCCCCTGCACCCTGTTGCGGAGCCTAACGTACCTGGACCCGCCGTCGACACCATGCCTCCACCGCCATCAACCGGCCCCCAGACCGTCGACGCTGCTGGAGAGCCCTGCCCCACGCCGTGCCCTCTGACCCCGGGCGTGCTTAGCAAACCACTGTCGCAGGCACGGCCGCAAGGCCTAGCGCCCCCGGGCGCCGCTGCCCCGACGGAACCCCCTGCACCTGCTGTACCACCCCAGGGTGCAACTAGGAAACGCCCAGCGCGGGCCTGGTCGCAAGGCCACGTACCCCCGGGCGCCGCCAACCCTCTCGCGCCCCCTGCCTCTGCAGTACCACCACTGGGCGCAGATCTTTTCGCCCAACATACCAGTCCGGATGGGCTGCCTTTCATCTGGCCCCCCGAGTTTGTCAACCCCCGCTTTCGGAAGAGCCCGCCCGCGGAGGTTGAAGTACCATCTGAGCCCCTCATACCTGCTCCGGCGCCTCAGGAAAACCCCCAGCTGCCGTTGGAGGATGCCCAGTTTGAATGGGACCCCACAGGGGAGGACCTAATAGGGTTCACGAAGGAAACACGGGCGGACGCAGCCGAACGGCGGGAGGCCTGCCGCCAACAGCTGGAAATGTTTGAGAGGGAGCAGCGAGAACGGCGCGTGAAACAAGAGAAGCTGCAGGTCCAGAGCGTGGAGCAGAAAATGAAGGCCCGGCGAGATCCCCGAACTGCCCGCAGTCCCCGAGTCACCGGGACTGTTGTGAAGTTCCAGATGGAGCGCGGCTGGGGTTTCATCCGAGACCCCGAGACCATCAGCGACGTGTTCGTGACGAGGAGGGATGTGGAGAGCCACCTGCCGGAGGGTCATCGAGGGCGGGATCTATTTCCAGGGGATGTGGTGTCTTACACCCGACACCAAGGCGTGAAGGGATGGTACGCCCTCCACGTCCACAGAGTAGTAGAGGAGGAGGAGGAACAGCACTACTCGGACTCTGAGTACCAGGAGGGCCCGGACGGGCCTGAAGATTATGAGGAGCAAGGAGCAGCTGGAGGGTATCGCTACCAGTGAAAGTAGCATACCAGTGTATATAGTTACCCGTCAGGGTACAAAGGAACTGTTTGGGACTGTTTCAAAATGAGTGTGGTCCCCGTTGGGACTGATATAGGACTGTTTGACTGTTGCCCTATCCCCTAAGTAACCTGGCTGAGGACTGAGAGCAGCCATCCCTCTTCCCTTTACCAGGCTGAGGACTGTGAGCAGCCATTCCCCTCCCCAAAACCGGCCGAGGACTGGGAACGGCCAATCCCTTGTATATAGTTGCGCTTCCTAAAGCGCCCCCTACTGGTTTTATAAAAAGCCTGCAACGTCTACCTCAAGACAAGTTTTGTTGCACCTTTAAGAGGGAAGGACACCTGGTCGCAAGTTGCACCGCGGCCATGATCCAAGAATACAAGAATGTGTCTTGCCTAAAAATGTTTTACATGAGAAAGTTTTATATGCTGCTAGGTGATAATGCAAATGTTTTACGAGATGTTTTATACAAAAGAGTTCCGGAAGTATTGAAAGTGTTTTCATAATGTCTAGTGAAAAGAAAAGTGTGTCCCATAAAGCTGTGTTGTCTGCTTCTAAATGTGAAAAGTTTTAAAAAGTTTTTGCATGTCCTGTAATCAACTGTTTTTGCTCTTTTCCAGCTCGAGGACGTGCTGTGCTTTACCAGGGGGGAATGTAGCGCCCCGAGGGTTCGGCCGCTACAGAGGTATTGCACCTCAGACCAGAGGTGTGATATTCCACTCCCGGGTAAGGATGGAGTGTGGACCAGGGCTCAGTTAGCTGCATACAGCACACACACCCCATTTCCGAGGGACAGCTCAACGGTGCTCCCACTAGACAGAAGTGCAGGCACGACCGACTATGTCCCTGTCTGGAGTGGGGAGGGGGGTGGAACACCCAGTGCTGTAGGGGCAGATAGGGGTTGGTTCCTGAGCGTAGGTAGGAGCCCATTGGTTGCTGGTCACCTGGGCTCATGGTCAGAGGGAGGTATAAAAGGTGGGCACCATCTTAGATCTAGGTTCTGTCCAGAGAGGAGAAGACAGGGAGCAGAGGCTCCGTGGGAGCTCTACTCCAGGAGGGCCTAGTGAGAGGCCGAGGAGGAGGTGAAGGGGAGCTGAGATTGTGGCTCATCCCAGCTCCAAGAGAGAGGAACAGGAAGGAACAGAAAAGGAGAAGAAGAGACAGAGAAACAGAAGGGCTCAGGAACAAGAAGGTGGAAGGGACCCTAAGAACCCACGAGAATCCAGGGTGAAGGGTCAGGCAGATTAAGGGTACCGGATCCCAAGTTGGTGGAGGAGAAACTACCCTCAGCCAAAGACCGGTCGTCGTGATCATTTATTGGTGCGACACCTCAGCAAACCTGCTAGTGTGGCACCCCAGGGGTCTGGTTTCCACAGTAATAGCAATATTACGTCTGTGAGCAGGTGGGAGGTCTCCTGGTCAGGAATCCTATGCATGCCACACCTCCTGCCCAGTCCTGGGAGGGGAAGAACTTCCCCTATATAAAACTAGGGCTGAGGCAGGGTTAGAGAGAGAAAGAGCAGAGAACACAGACAGAGACACAGTCTGGTCTGTAGTGGAGCAGCTTTAGGGAAAGAAAGATCAGGAGCTCTGTGGGAGCTGTGCTAAAAGAGATCAGGGGCTGGAAGCTGTAGAGCTCGCCCTGATTGAAGAATTCTTACCAGACCCGGAGTCCGAGGCTGTGGGGATTAATCCTTACCCAGCAGCAGAAACCGCCCGGCAGGGGATTTCAGGTCCTCTGGCCAAGAAACCCGAAGGCACGGTCACACGCAAGGGACCAGCACCGCAACGTGGAGCGGAAGCTACCAGAAGGCCCCGAGTCACCGGCCATACGGGTGAGCACCACACGGTACACTTAGGGACGTGGGCTACTTTTATCAGCCTCTAGCAAGGTAGCCAGAAGAGTACGATTAGTTGGGGAGGCCTACAACTCCGCCTGGCCAGGGGAGATCCCATCAGCTCACGGACTGACCAGGCCCCGATCGCTAGCCAGTACTCCGGGAGGGTCTACCTTGTCACCAGTAAAGACCCAAAACTACACCGCACCTTCTCTGAGTGGTTCCTGCTACCCCCTTCATCCACGTCGGCTGCCCTGAGGCCATACCCCTCCCGTTGGGGGTTATACCATCCACGCTGCACAATCCTTCCACCGGCTTCAGCGGTCTGCCCTGCAGCGGCAGCTCCATAGCTGCGTTCAACGGGTGGCGTAGTCCTCCAACATCTACTGCTAATACTCAGCCACACAGTTTGACTCCCTGGGCACGGACCGGGTCACCGCCACGAGACTACTACCCCCAACAGGCCCGGCTCCGGGTAGTCCCCGCGTGCGCAACGCTACACCAAGTAGGCCCAGGGGCGCGTCACTAGGAAGTCACCATATAGGACAGCGGAGGACGGGGCCCACGTTTAACCGCACAAGTCCGCGGCAGCTGGACAAAAGTGGGTCACTGGTGAGGCAGGCCAGAGAAAGGACAAAAGGGGGTCCTGAGCCATACTCCTGAACTGCCTGGGAGTTGACCGAGCCCCACACCTGGTGGACGCAGCACGGCTCGGGCGGTCACTACCTGTACAGAAGTGACCTGGAGTACCTGAACTGTGAGTAAAAGACATTGGACTGCAGTACGTTGTCTGTGTGCTCTTTCACTCCTCCAGCACTACCGGTACTGGGACTCTCATCACCATCACTCCCACCAACCACTACACTGCCCTGGGGCCGCACTCTTCCCGTGGGGAGTCACACCATCCCAGCTGCATACATCATCAGCCCCAGCGGACTGCCTTGCAGCGGCGGTTCCTAATAACCGCAATCCACGGGTGGCGTAGTCGGACATTATCTAAAACATCTAAAAGACTGCCACTGGTCTGACCACCCTGAGCCACGGGACCGGGTCGCCACTACTACCCCCATCGTCCCCCTATTGTCCGGTTCCGAGTGCCCCACGGCCCAGGGGGCGAGTCAGCTTCACTGTTGTTTAAGGAGCCTATAATGCTGGTATTGGGATAATCATCTCCCTCCACAGGTGGCGTCACGAGACAAACTGTACACTAAAACCCCTTTTTCAAGAGAGACCCCAGAGTACGGGCCCGGGAGCCGACTGCCGTGACATCCTAAACAAAGTAAAAGGCCCGGGTAACGAGTCCCTTATATCCTACTGGGCGAGACAAACACACCAGGAAATTGATTAAAATTCAACAATCTTTATTGGCAAATCCTTTTAAAAATTTGTAGAAAAAAACAAAAAATGGACATCTCAGACGACAAAGCGTATATTATGGGGTGGTGTGTAAAAAAATGCCATACGTGTTTCGAGTAAAAAAAACTCTTGAGCACTGGCTATGAAAAAGAATATTCTGAGAAAACCTGTACAAGTAAGAGTAGAAAATATCCCAAAAGAAAAAGGGAGGAGAAAAGAAAAAAGGGGGCCACACAACCTGCAGACGATAAATATGTGCATGAATAAATTTTCAATAAAGATTAACTGCAGAAAACTCAAAAAAAATATATATATACCTTTTTTTTTTTTTACATTTTTTTTTTATCCTCTCTCTGTCTTCTTCCTTTTTGACTCAGTATTACGTTTTTGATAATATAACATAATTTCTCATCTGAGATTAAGCCCTGGTGGAGCATATATGTTAAGAGAAAAATGAATAAACGAAAAAAAAAATATATATCCTTTTCTTCTTTCTCTCTTTCCTTTTGGACTCAATATTACGTTTTTGAGTTTTTGATAATATAACATAATTTGTCATCTGAGATTAAGCCCTAATGGAGCGTATGGATTAAAAAAAAAAAAAAAAATGTGAAAAAAAATAAATAAATAAATAAAAACGCGTATGGCTTTTTTTTTTTACACACCACCCCATAATATATGCTTTGTTGTCTGAGATGTCCATTTTTTGCCTTTTCTACAAATTTTTAAAAGGATTTGCCAATAAAGATTGTTGAATTTTAATCAACTGCCTGGTGTGTTGAGCTGGATCCATCTTCACTTCCTCATTGCCCCAGGCACTGTGCAGCAGCGAGGACTCTGTGCTCCATGCCAGACTGGGATTACATCTCAGGGGTGAGCTGAAACTTTCTCTTTATTCATATTACTGTACTTGCTTTTTCGTGCTCCCCTTTTTGACTTAGCACCAGACTTTTTGACAGACCAAGTTGTCTGCACACTTTTCTATTGTTTTGGGGTGTGTTGTTGTATATTGTTGTTTTTTTTTATCCGGATTTTCATCATGGATAATAGTACTACCAATTCCAGGCAGGTGCGGGCTGCTAAACTATTTTGCACCAATAGCGCCATTATAACTGAAACTGGCTGCTATAGAGTCGCACTTGCAGGACAGTAAAACTTATTTACCACTTGCTAGTGACCCTACTTTATTTTTTGCAGAAAAAAACTAAAAAAGTAATTGATGAAGGTTTTTCTTTGGGTATACTGACAAAAAAAAAGAAACGGAATTCCTTGAAGTAACATCACCCATTATTCCTATCATCCATGCTCTGCCTAAAACACCTAAACCGTTATCACCTATTTCTATAAGACCAATAGTGTCAGGAATAGGCTCGTTAAACGAGCATTTGGGCGCATAGCTAGATAGTGCCTCACAATCATTGGTACAAAGAATACCGGTTTTTTTACAGGATTCTCGTGATGTTTTGCGTATGGTCCCACAGATACACCTGGGTTTCTTGTGATGTTTCTTCTCTTTACACCAGCATTCCCCAACACATAGCTATTATGGCTGTCCAATACCACCTGGACAGGTACAGTTCTTACACACCTGAACTTAAAGAGTATATAGAAATATAGAAAATGTGCTCTCATTTCTACTCCGCCATAATTATTTTATGTTTAATGGAAAGTTATTTTTGCAAATTAGCGGAGTGGCGATGGGAGCCAAATTCTCACCATCCGTAGCCAATTTGACTATGGCATGGTGGAAAGAGTGTTTTATGTATACTATCCATAATCCGTTTTCATCTTCAATAAAATTATATGCTAGGTATATAGGTGATATGATCATTGTTTGGGAGGGGGCGGTATCAGAGATTCCAAATTTCATCTCTTACCTTAATGACAACCAGTTTAACTTGCATTTCACACATAGTCATCATGGTGAAAAAAATGGTATTCCTGGATTTGGAACTTATTGGTGTCAATAATTGTACAATTGTAACTAAAACCTACAGAAAACCTTCAGCAGGTAATACAATTTTGGATGCTCGTTCATTCCACCCTTTTCATGTTAACAAAGCTGTTCCTGTGGGTGAATTTATTAGAGCTGAGCGGAATTGCAGCTGCAGTGCTCTGACCTAGAATCCAGGACTATCAGGCTGAGTTCACACGATGCGTTTCCGCGGCGTTTTTGCAGCTGCGTAAACGCAGCGGAAACGCATTAAAAACGCATGGTAGAAGGGCAGCAATGTTCCCCCAATTGAAATCCGCATGTGCTGTGCCCATGATGCGGATTTTTCCGCAGCGTAAACGCTGCACTCAAAAATCCGCAGCATGTCCATTAATTTTGCAGAAACGCTGCGTTTTCGCCGCCATTGACTTGCATTAGAACGCGCCAATTCCGCAAGACTGCATCTGTACTTGCGTAATTGGCGCGTTCTAATGTGAGGATGGTACCTGGGTGTGGAGGAGAGGAGAGTCTCATCCACACCCAGGTACCATTAAAAAATCTGTAAAAAAAAAAGAATAAAATAAAAAATAAATGTATACTTACCTTCTGTCGGCCTGCGCACAGCTCCTGCTTGGTTCCCGGCACTTTGCAGTGAGTTGAAGGACCTGAGCTGACGTCAGAGTCATGTGACGGGTCACTTGACGCTGACGTCGGCAGGTCTTTCAATTCAAAGTTGCCGGCGAGGGAGAACGGAGTGAGCAGGACAGCGCGGGCCATCGGAGGGTAAAGTACACATTTATTTTTAATTTTTACCACTCTCTCGGGTCACACTATATAAATCCATGCCGGTTGCATGGATTTATATAGTGTGACCTAGTTGTCAAGCACTTTCCAGGTGATGCTAAAATCGCCTGGAAAGCGCTTGTCAATCCACATGCGGAAACGCATGTGAATCTGCATGTATTCCGCAGGAAAAACGCATGCACAATCTGCATGCGTTTTTTCTGCCAGGGAGATGCAGAAATGATGCAGAAATTTTCTGCTTCATTTCTGCATCGTGTGCACATACCTTCAGACAGCGCCTTTCTGATCGACACTATCCTAATTGGAGCCTAAACAGAGCACAACAGATTGCAAATACTAGGAATAGGACGGACTTAACCCCTTCGCGACCATGGGATTTTCCCTTTTTGCATTTTCGTTATTTGCTCCCCTTGTTCCCAGAGCCATAGCGTTTTTTTTTTTGGTCAATATGGCCGTGTGAGGGCTTATTTTTTGCGGGACAAATTTTACTTTCCAATGCCATTACTAGTTTTACCGTATCATGTACTGGAAAACGGGAAAAAAATTCCAAGTGCGGTGAAATTGCAAAAAAAGTGCAATACCACAGATGTTTTTATTTTTTTTACCACATTCACTGAATGCTAAAACTGACCTGCCATTCTTATTCTCCATGTCATTACAAGATCGTAGACACCAAACATGTATAGGTTCTTTTTTATTATTTTATTTTGAATGGGGGTGATTTAAACTTTTATATTTTTTAAATTTTTTTTTATATTTTTGAAAACCTTTTTTTTTACTTTTTGCTTGCTTCTATAGTTTCCATAGGAGACTAGAAGCAGCAACTGTCCAATCGCCTCTGCTATATACAGGGGACCAGTAGTTCCCCTGTATGCAGCAGAAATGCTCCTGTACTATGAGCGCCGACCACTAGGTTGCGCTCATAGTAATCTTTACATGACAACCACTGGGGTCTGCTGCAGACCCAGGGTTGTCATGACCACCCATCGGTGACCCGCGATCACGTGACAGGGTCACCGATGGGCGGGGCTAAGGCCGCGCTTCCGGCGCGGCGATGTTAAATGCCGCTGTCAGAGATTGACAGCGGCATTTAACATGTTAACAGCCGCGGGTGGATCGCGATTCCACACGCGGCTGTTGCGGGCACATGTCAGCTGTAATAAGCAGCTGGCATGTGCCCGGTTCAGTGCGGGCTCGGCGCCGGAGCCCTCACTGAACCGGGGGTGATGGCCTGGGGTGTACTAATACGCCCTGGGTCGGTAAGGGGTTAATTAATAAAACTAGGATGAAATGAAATAAAAAAAACTGCTTGCCAGTTTTGGTTCTTAATCATAGTCCTTATTTTAGGTCCATTTCCCAGATAGTGCGACGCAATCTACACATTTTGCAAGATAATCCTGTCATTACAAGAATAGTGCCAAGGAAAGCAAAAACGCTAGGAAATGTATTATCACCTAGTTTGCATGTTCACCATCACAAAAAACCCACATCTCAAACATGGTTGTCATTAAAGGGTTATTTTAAGTGCGGACAAACTCAGTGCAAAACCTGCCCAGTGTCGTTCAAAACCAATCATCTTTACAGTTACGATCAGAGTTAAAAATTCAGTATAAAAAGCTTCTTATCTGCAACAGTGATCAGGTGGTTTATGCTGCACAATCTGTGACCTCAAATATGTTGGTTCCACTATCCGTAATCAGGGAGCACCTGTATGACATTGACGAGCCACAGAGAGAAACATCTGTAATATCTCACACCATCTTGTGGAATGTCATAATCGCAGTAATTGGTCTGCGTGTATACGCGATAGAACAAATACCGAAACATGTTAGAGGCGGCAGTCATACTGATGCGGTCCGCAACAAAAAAGCTTTCTGGATATTTTCTCTGAACACACATGCTCCATCAGGGCTTAATCTCAGACGAGAAATTGTTACATTATTAAAAGCATAATATTAAGCCCTGAAAGGAAAGAGAGAAAGGAGAAAAAGGAGAATTTTTTAATTTTTTTTCCAAACTCCTCCTCACTATGCTTCGCTCTATAGGCCTCAAGGAAACCGTTCTCTCCTGGTTCTCCTCCTACCTCTCTGACCGCTCCTTCACTGTATCTTTTGCCGACTCCTCTTCCTCTCCTCGTCCCCTTACTATCGGGGTTCCACAGGGCTCAGTCCTAAACCCCCTCCTCTTCTCTCTATACACTGCCCCTATTGGACAAACAATCAGCAGATTTGGGTTTCAGTATCCTCTCCATGCTGACGACACCCAATTATACACTTCTTCCCCTGACATCACCCCTACCCTAATACAAAATACCAAGGATTGTTTGTCTGCTGTCTCTAACAGCATGTCCTCCCTCTATCTTAAACTGAATTTCTCCAAAACTGAACTTCTTGTGTTTCTCCCCTCTACTAACCTAACTCTACCTAACATCGAAATTACATTGAAGGGTTCAACTGACTCGCCCCCAGGGCCGTGGGGTGCTCGGCAGCCAGGCCTTATGGCTGCTTTTGGGGGAGATCACGGTGGCTGGCCCGGTCCGTGACCCAGAGCGGACAGTGCAAAAAGGGGATATTTATAGGGGATTTGTCGAGACGCCACCTGTGGTGTCTGGTGAGGATCACCAGCGCTGCAACAGTCCTCTGAGGCAGGTGTTAGGGCAGCTTGAGATGGAACTGCTCCCCATAGGTGGAGCAGGCCTCAGGGCAGTGAAAACGATGCAGGTTGCGCTGGGCGTTGTGGCGCAGGGGGAGCGATGGCGCAGCAGAAGTAACGGACAGAGACATGGGATTTGCTTCATTACCTTTACTGGTGCCTTTGTTAGGTACGGTCCAGGGTACTCCAGGTGAAGGGCGCACTTTTGGACTCTCCCCAGTGAGCGGGTATAGGGCCTCCTGATCCGTGTCAGTCTCTGTGTATGTTCCTGGCCAGCCTGCAACTGAGCCTAGACTATGTGTCCTGCTTTTACTTCACCTGTTGCTCAGAAGTAGGACCTCTGGTTGGTAACCACTTTCCCTGGACATCGGGGCCTTCGTGGTTCCTGGTCCTGTAGGTGTCTAGCTTCAGGTTTGCCAGGGACTTGTAGTCCTCCTGGGATTCCGGTTATCCCTACTGGGTGTAAAGGGTCCCTGTAGGCTCGGACCCGGTGTCCGGTTTGTATAATGGGGTGAGCTTACTAGGCTCCTCTGCCCCCTTAGCTTCACTCTCTTTTTCTCCTCGCCGTCGACCACACTCGGGACCCTCACTACTCGGCAGCTGGCGTGCTGTGTCTTCACCGCTCTCTGAGCGTCAGCACGCTCTCTCTGCTCACAGACTCACTTCTGTCTGAGCTGACAACTAACTTCTCACTGACTGAACTGAGCTGCCTGGCTCCACCCTCCCTTTATATGTCCCTAACGGGCTTCCTCTGGTGGTCTGAGGTGGTAGGGTGGAGGTGTGTGAATGTGTGAGGGCCTCTTGTGGAGAAGTCCATCCATGCACCCTTCTGGGTTCTGTGGCACCAATGCGCAGCAGGGCGCCACACAACTATAACTCCCAAGCAGCATGCTCGCTTGGTCATATTCGACACTAAACTTTCCTTTATTCCCTATATCCGATCACTCACTCGCTCTTGTCACCTGCATCTTAAAAACATCTCCAGAATCCGACCTTTTCTCACCTTTGAAGCTGCTAAAACTCTTACTGTCGCTCTTCACTCTCGTCTGGACTACTGCAACTCTCTTCAGATCGGTCTCCATCTTACCAAACTTTCTTCACTTCAATCCGTCCTGAATGCGGCAGCCAGGGTCATATTTCTGCCTAGCCGCTTCACCGATGCCTCCATCTTGTGCTAGTCATTACACTGGTTACCCATTCGCTACAGGGTACAATACAAACTCATTGATCTCACCCACAAACTCTCCACAGTTCTGCACCGCCTTATATTTCCTCTCTCATCTCTGTCTATCTCCCTACACGTGCCCTCCGTTCTACAAATGACCTAAGACTAACAACCCTAACCTCACACCTCCGTTTCCAAGACTTCTCTCGTGCTGCGCCAGTTCTCTGGAATGCTCAACCCCAGACTATCCGACTGATGCCTAGCCCCCACGTCTTTACGCGCGCTTTAAAAACCCATCTCTTTAAACAAGCCTACCACTTCAACTCAGTAAACTAACTTTTCTCTGTTCCCTCCTTCTAAATATAATTCAGAATCTGCTCCCTACTATTCATCTGTCTCCACACCCTTCAAGCACACGATAACTGCACTCGATACTTGATTAATGCACTTTAAACATACTGACTGATGACCGTATCATGCATCCTTATATGAAAATCCCTATGTATTATAATTGCTAGACCTGAAATAACAAGCACTTCTCACTTATTGTGTCCCCCCATTTTCTTATAGATTGTAGCTTGCGAGCAGGGACCTCACTCCTGATGTAACTGTTTAAACTGTCTTACTTTGTATTGAATTTATTGTCTGTACATGTCCCCGCTTAATTGTAAAGTGCTGCGGAATATGTTGGCGCTATGTAAATAAAAATTATTATTATTATATTATTACACGAGGTATATAGATGACCTGCTCATCATTTGGGATGACAAATCATCCAATGTTCTGCTCTTTTTGGATTATCTGAATGATAACAACTATAATCTTCGGTTCATTCATTTTTTTTTTTAATCAATAGTCAATCACATATTTAGATCTATAAGTCTCAGGCATACATGGTTCTTTAATCGAAAGTAGTACAGAAAAACAGCAGCAGGGGATACAATTCTTCATGCCTAGAGCTTTCATCCTCCACACAGCACACAAGCTATTCCAGTAGGAGAGCTAATCAGAGCAAAAAGAAACTGCAGTGCTATAAAGTCCTTTCACAATGAGTCACAATAGATTATCCTACTAATTCAAGTGTGGACGATTTATAATTGGTAAGAAAGAAAATTCCACTGACATTTTGCTGCATTGGCCGGGAATCCAACATCTTTCCCTCACCGGTGAGCACAGCAAACCGTGCACGGGGGAATTCTGTAACTCTTTAAGTAAGTCCTCCGCCTTAAGATTAGGCGTCAAAACAAGCATTGTCAGTTATCCCGGACTGAGGGAGAGTGACGGATTTCGTATAGTCCAAGGATCTCTGGGAATCGTCTATATCTGAATACAGGTAAGACCATTTAATTATAATCTTTATTATATTCGGTAATTTTCTTAATCCAGTATTAAAGTTATTCTAGAAATTGATTTGGGGGCTATGATTGTGAACATATGCAATTGGAGTTGTAAAACTCCTTTAAGTTGCAAAACTTCATAAATCTGATTGAAGTTTGTTAGTTCCGGAAAGAAATTTCGTAGAATGGGTACATAGCCGATGTGAGAAGGCTACTGTGCACATTAAACTTATCTAGATGGTGAGGGTCGAGGACCCTCGGGAATTAAGGAATCCGCTGGATTAACCCAATATAAGAGCTCAATATAAGATTAATTTTTACCGATATTTTGTTTTTGTCTTCTGTAGTTTCTTGTCTGTCTGATTCCTGTTAAATGTGCTGTTTTCATTTGTTTGTTTTTGAAGAATTAAAAAGCCATAAATATATATATAAATATATGTTTTATGTTACATATGAGACTCCCTGAATGATCTCTTGAGTGAATGTATAAGGATTGAAATATAAAATTCTGTGTGTATAAGGGAGTCCAATTAGGTGTGGTCGACAGTCACTTCTGGACTGGAGACAACTCATAGATTATTGTAACGTTTAAAACACCTAGGTACATGCCATCTGATCCCTAAATAGAGAATATTTGCTGTTGTATTGTTATATGTGTTTTTCTTTTAATAACATTGAGTGACTGAATCCTCCTAGTTTAAAAAGTGGACGCAAAGTCAGATTTGCGGCGGTCGAATGAGGCCTTATCATGATCATGAGGAGTTAGTAGAGTCCGCGCCGGAGGTGCTCTGAATAACTGATTTTAAGAACGGGAACTTTTCTGGAAATAAAGAGGCGATGTCAATAGACTTTATCTCAGCACTTCAGGTCTAGGAGTACGAGGGAACTTTTATCTCTTGTCTTATATGCTTTTCTTGTCTATTATACATTGTTGACAATATATGTCTGTGTCTGTGTATGTCCAATCCCTGACTGTGTATGTTGTTGTACATTGTGTTTGTACTGTTACTCTAGTCAAAAGTCCTTGTGAACATATATATCTATTCCTTATCAGCGACCACATTTGCCATCTGCAGCCCGTCCCTTGGGGACCTGTCTTGTTTATTACACTGTGTTGTCATATCTGTCCCCCACAAATCTTTATTGGACGAAGGTGGCAAGATATAGAGTTTCAAGCTGGTAAATATATAGGACATAGTGTAATCAGTGAGGATTATTTAGATCCTGGGTATTAGTAACAGTAATTGAATTTTTGTTACTGGTTTCTTATCTTCTTGATGACATATGAATTCCGCTGATATTTGTCAGACTTCTTACAAGTGGGTAGACATGCATTGTGCTCAAGGATTTGCATTGTGTGTAGTTCTTATCTTCTTTTTTGCCTTCTTCTTGTGTATAAGAATGTCACATAACATCCTTACGGGACGTAGACCCACAGCTATATTTTAATGTCTTGTCCACATTATAAGGCGGGATTGTTATTGTGCATTACATCTGACGGCTGGATACAGTTGTACCCAGAGGGGACTACTGAAGCCGAACAAACAGTCTTGAATTTGGGATATAAGCTGTAAACATGGGGAATGTTCCAGGCAAACGTGTGGAACGTGGTTGTCTTTGGTGTTATGATAAGAAGGAACCACTAGATGGGGATAGTAAGTATATGCATAAAATAGACCCTGAATGTGGGAAGTACCTTGATTAATGGCAGAGAAAGTTTGGATTTGATGGTAAACTTACTTTGACAGAATGTGAAAATTTGGTACAAGAAATAGAACAAGGTAATGAGAAGGAGAAAAGAAAGTATGGTCATGACAGTGCAAATAAATGGTTGAGAGAGGCAAGGACGAGAGAAAAACGTAGACAAAAGAAAAAACAGGAGAAAAGGACTGAGATGATGCCCTTGTGTGATAAGGACCTTTTGGTCAGAAGGAAAATAAATAAATAAATTAGGTTCCTGAGGAAATATTACATTTAGCTGAAATAGAAATGTATTTACAGAACACTTTACCTCCAGAAGTGACCCTCCTCGTGGGGGGCCGTGAGGTCACTTTTCTTGTTGAGTCAGGAGCCATTAGAACCTTAGTGCATCCAGAAGAGATACCCACTATTGGACTGTCTGCTGCCTGCATAGTGGTAACAGGAGCAAATAGTAAGAGAACCATCATCTACACCACTGGAGGTACGGGACCCCGGAACAGGCAAAAGTGCACAAATTATATTATCAACTGTGTGGGTGGGATAAGATGCAAGCCCTGAGACCGGGAATAATCCCACCTGCTGCAGGACTTCAGGCAAAATCCATGGCGGAGACAATGGTGCTCCAAGGGTATGGGGAACCCAGATACCATTAGGCTATGTGCCCACGTATAGAGATGAGCGGTGTTCGACTAGAACTGTTAGCCAATCTCAAATTCGAGCTGTTTTGGGCGGTGTTCGAGTTGTTCGACGAACCCGAACGATTTGCAAAAAATTCGGCTGTTCGAGGTTATGTTCGATAACTGTTCGTGCACCAAAAGCGTGTCCTGCATGTCTGGTGCTATTTAGAGCACCAATCATGCAGGGATTGTCTGCCACTCACTGTAATGCCACAGCCATGGTGCTTGTGGCATTACAGTGATTGCCCAAATCGATGGGAACAGTGCCAACAGTGAAACATGAAAAGCCGGCAATTCAGCAGCGGCATACACCGGTACCCGACAATTTAGAACCGAAAGAATAGAGCTTCACACATAGATTAGATAGATATAAACATGTCAGCCACATATATACGAAGTACAGTGAAAGTGCTGCTTACTGTACTTGTCATTTAGCGTAAAGGATTTATCAAAAAAAATAATAGTGTTTTCATGCACCGTCTCTTTAAAAAAGCCGGCCGGCAATTCAGCAGCGGTACCCGACAATTTAGAATAGAAGGAATAGAGCTTCACACATAGATTAGATAGATAGAAACATGTCAGTCACATATATATGAAGTACAGTGATAGTGTTGGTTACTGTACTTGTCATTTAGTATTAAAATAAAGGATTTATTATTAAAAAAATTGGCGTGGGGTTCCCCTTAATTTTAGGCTCTAGCAGAGGTTAAGCAGACAGCTGGGGCAGATGTTTGAAGCCTGGGAAGGGGGTAATACCCACGGAGCTTCCCAGGCTACTAATATCAGCCCCCAGCTGAATACATAGCCTTTACTAGCTATTAAAATGGGGGACCCCCCCAAAAAAATGACGTGGGGTCCCCCCTAATTTAATAGCTAGCAAAGGCTAGGCAGACAGCTGGGGGCTGATATTAATAGCCCAGGAAGGGAGCCATGAATATTCATAGGATGCGCCAATTCTGGCACTTAGCCTCGCTCTTCCACGCTGCCCTGTAGCGGTGGCAGGGGGTAATAGGGCTGGGGTTGATGTCAGCTTATAATGCCAGCTGACATCAAGCCCAGGTTAGTAATGGAGAGGCGTCTATAAGACACCCCCATTACTAACCCCATAGTCAAAGTTAAAAAAAACACAAACACCCAGAATAAAGTCCTTTAATTGAAATAAAGACACAATTCTTTATTGTTCTAAATTAAACCATACTTACCGTCACGCCCATTCCAGCTGAAGCCAACGATCTCCTGCAATAAAAGAAAAATAATAAAGCAACCTCATCCTTACCTTTCCATGGTTCCCACGACAGCTTCAGCTCTGCTACATCGAGATGACAGGCTGGACCGCAGCAGAACGCTGCCATCCAGCCTGTCATCCCGCAGACACTGAGAAGAGCAGGCATGCTTGCGCTCCTCAGTGTCTCTCTGTGACGGCATAAAGATGAGCCGAGGTCATGTCCAATGAACTCTGCTCACCTCATGCACGTCACTGACAGCGTGGGAGAATTCTCCTGCACTCAGCACTTCAGCGTGAGAATTTTCCCACGCTGTCAGTGACGTGCATGAGGTGAGCCGAGTTCATTGGACATGACCTCGGCTCATCTGGATGCCGTCACAGCGAGACACTGAGGAGCGCAAGCATGCCTGCTCTTCTCAGTGTCTGCGGCATGACAGGCTGGATGGCAGCGTTCTGCTGCGGTCCAGCCTGTCATCTCGATGTAGCAGAGCTGAAGCTGTCGTGGGAACCATGGAAAGGTAAGGATGAGGTTGGTTTATTATTTTTCTTTTATTGCAGGAGATCGTTGGCTTCAGCTGGAATGGGCGTGATGGTAAGTATAGTTTAATTTAGAACAATAAAGAATTGTGTGTTTATTTCAATTAAAGGACTTTATTCTGGGTGTTGTGTTTTTTTTAAATACTTTACTAGAAATTCATGGCGGTCTTGTCTAATACTGGCGTGACCCCATGAATTTTGGGCTTGGGGCCAGCTGATAATACCAAGCTGGCCCTAACCCCTTTATTACCCAGTGAGCCACCGCACCAGGGCCCTGGATGAGTTGGGTACAGCGCCAGAAGATGGCGCTTCTATGAACGCGCCATTTTCCGGGGTGGCTGCGGACTGCAATTTGCAGCGGGGGGGGGCCCAGAAAGCTTGGGCCTCCCTGCGCTGCAGATTCCAGCCCCCAGCTGCCTAGTTGTACCTGGCTGGACACAAAAATAGGGCGAAGCCCCACGTATTTTTTTTTTAATTATTTCATGAAATTCATGAAATAATTAAGAAAAAAAGGCCTTCCCTATATTGTTGTGTCTGGCAAGGTACAAATAGGCAGCTGGTGGTTGGGGGCAGCCCATTCCTGCCTGCTGTACCTGGCTGGACACAAATATAGTGCGAAGCCCCACGTCAATTTTTTTAAATTATTTCAGGAAATTCATGAAATAATTAAAAAAAAATTGACGTGGGGCTTCGCACTATATTTGTGTCCAGTCAGGTGCAGCAGGCAGGAACAGGCTGCCCCCAACCACCAGCTGCCTATTTGTACCTGGCCGGACACAACAATATAGGGAAGCCCTTTTTTTCTTAATTTTCTTTAAATTATTTCATGAAATTGACGTGGGGCTTCGCCCTGTTTTTGTGTCCAGCCAGGTACAACTAGGCAGCTGGGGGCTGGAATCCGCAGCGCAGGGAGGCCCAAGCTTTCTGGGCCACCCCCGCTGCAAATTGCAGTCCGCAGCCACCCCGGAAAATGGCGCGTTCATAGAAGCGCCATCTTCTGGCGCTGTACCCAACTCATCCAGGGCCCTGATGCGGTGGCTCACTGGGTAATAAAGGGGTTAGGGCCAGCTTGGCATTATCAGCTGGCCCTAAGCCCAAAATTCATGGGGTCACGCCAATATTAGACATGACCACCATGAATTTCTAGTAAAGTATTTAAAAAAAACACAACACCCAAAAAAAAGTCCTTTAATTGAAATAAACACACAATTCTTTATTGTTCTAAATTAAACCATACTTACCGTCACGCCCATTCCAGCTGAAGCCAACGATCTCCTGAAATAAAAGAAAAATAATAAAGCAACATCATCCTTACCTTTCCATGGTTCCCATGACAGCTTCAGCTCTGCTACATCGAGATGACAGGCTGGACCGCAGCAGAACGCTGCCATCCAGCCTGTCATCCCGCAGACACTGAGAAGCGCAGGCTTGCTTGCGCTCCACAGTGTCTCTCTGTGAGGGCATCCAGATGAGCCGAGTTAATGTCCAATGAACTCGGCTCACCTCATGCACGTCACTGACAGCGTGGGAAAATTCTCCTGCACTCAGCGCTTCAGCGTGGGAGAATTCTCACGCTGAAGCGCTGAGTGCAGGAGAATTCTCCCACGCTGTCAGTGACGTACAGGAGGTGAGCTGAGTTCATTGGACATGAGCTCACCTTATGCACGTCACTGACAGCGTGGGAAAATTCTCCTGCACTCAGCGCTTCAGCGTGGGAGAATTCTCACGCTGAAGCGCTGAGTGCAGGAGAATTCTCCCACGCTGTCAGTGACGTACAGGAGGTGAGCTGAGTTCATTGGACATGAGCTCACCTTATGCACGTCACTGACAGCGTGGGAGAATTCTCCTGCACTCAGCGCTTCAGCGTGAGAATTTTCCCACGCTGTCAGTGACGTGCATGAGGTGCGCCGAGTTCATTGGACATGAACTCGTCTCATCTTTATGCCGTCACAGCCAGACACTGCAGAGCGCAAGCATGCCTGCGCTTCTCAGTGTCTGCGGGATGACAGGCTGGATGGCGGCGTTCTGCTGCGGTCCAGCCTGTCATCTCGATGTAGCAGAGCTGAAGCTGTCGTGGGAACCATGGAAAGGTAAGGATGAGGTTGCTTTATTATTTTTCTTTTATTGCAGGAGATCGTTGGCTTCAGCTAGAATGGGCGTGATGGTAAGTATGGTTTAATTTAGAACAATAAAGGATTGTGTCTTTATTTCAATTAAAGGACTTTATTCTGGGTGTTTGTGTTTTCTTTTAACTTTGACTATGGGGTTAGTAATGGGGGTGTCTTATAGACGCCTCTCCATTACTAACCTGGGCTTGATGTCAGCTGGCATTATAAGCTGACATCAACCCCAGCCCTATTACCCCCTGCCACCGCTACAGGGCAGCGTGGAAGAGCGAGGCTAAGTGCCAGAATTGGCGCATCCTATGAATGCGCTATTTCTGGGGCGGCTGACGGCTGGTGTTTCTAGCCTGGGAGGGGGCCAATATTCATGGCTCCCTTCCTGGGCTATTAATATCAGCCCCCAGCTGTCTGCCTAGCCTTTGCTAGCTATTAAATTAGGGGGGACCCCACGTCATTTTTTTGGGGGGGTCCCCCATTTTAATAGCTAGTAAAGGCTATGTATTCAGCTGGGGGCTGATATTAGTAGCCTGGGAAGCTCCGTGGGTATTACCCCCTTCCCAGGCTTCAAACATCTGCCCCAGCTGTCTGCTTAACCTCCGCTAGAGACTAAAATTAAGGGGAACCCCACGCCAATTTTTTTTAATAATAAATCCTTTATTTTAATACTAAATGACAAGTACAGTAACCAACACTATCACTGTACTTCATATATATGTGACTGACATGTTTCTATCTATCTAATCTATGTGTGAAGCTCTATTCTGTCTGTTATAAATTGTCGGGTACAGATGCTGAATTGCCGGCCGGCTTTTTTAAAGAGACAGTGCATGAAAACACTATTATTTTTTTTAATAAATCCTTTACACTAAATGACAAGTACAGTAAGCAACACTGTCACTGTACTTCATATATATGTGACTGACATGTTTCTATCTATCTAATATATGTGTGAGGCTCTATTCCTTCTTGTCTAAATTGTCGGGTACCGGTGTATGCCGCTGCTGAATTGCCGGCCGGCTTTTTTAAAGAAAGCGTCTTCTGAGCAGTTTGTCAGCTTTTGGACACCTTTGAAGGTGTTTTCTATGTGTTTCTATGTGTTTGTTTGCCTGCCATTGGTTGTAACGGTGTTCGACGGTGTTCTAAGGTGTTCGACGAACAGTTCGACGAACAGTTCCTCGAACATCCCGGTGTTCGACGAACCGAACCGAACCCGAACACTACGGGGGTGGCTCAACACTACCCACGTAGCATATTTGATGCAGAGCATTTTTGCCTCTCTCTGGCAGAAAAAAATGCGTGCAGATTTACATGCGTTTTTTCTGCCAGAGAGAAGCGTTTTTTCAGCGTTTTTAGATGCGTTTTTTCAAGCAGTTTTTCAAGCGATTTTGAGCATCACTTGGAAAAGTGGTTAACAAGTTGGTCACACAATATAAATCCATGGAACCGGCATGGATTTATAATGTGTGAACAACTGATTCTTTAAATGCAGCATCTATAGTAAAAAAAAGAGAATTAAAATATTAAAAATAAAAAAAAACCTGTATACTCACCTCTCCGATCTGCTCCCTGCCGCGTCTTCGCTCTTCAGTGTCCCACAGTGTACTGTCAGGACCTGCGGTGACGTCATTTAGTCAGTTGATGGTCACGCGACCATCACCTGACCGCCGACGTCAGCGGTCACGTGACCATCAGGTGACTAAATGACGTCACAGCAGGTCCTGACAGTACACCGTGGGACGCCAAGGAGAGAGGACGTGGGCGGGAGCAGACCGGAGGAGACCGGAGAGCAGATCGGGGGCCGCCGGAGAGGTGAATATACAGGTTTTGTTTATTTTTTACTTTTTTATTTCTTTTTTTCACCGCGTGGTAGCCGGGATGAGAGGAGTTGTAGTCTCCTCTTCATCCCGGGTACCACACACATCGCGATTATGCTGAAAATTCGCGGCCATTGAATTTAATTGAAACGCAGCAAATCCACACATACCTGCGGGTTTGCTGCGTTTCAGTGTTCCTCAATGGCCGCGAATTTGCAGCGTAATTGCTGTAGAAATGGTCATGCTGCGTTTTGCAACGCAATGCGAATTCGGTGCGCTAATTAGCGCATAATGTGCACAGCACATCCGAATTCACATTGCTATGCATGGCAGACTGTTTTACTAGAGTTTTCGCAGCCGTAAAAACGCTACATCTTACAGCCTTAAAACCAAGAAATGTGAACTGAGGTCTAAGATGGTAGACATGCAAGAAATAGGAGCATGTTCACACTTCTTGGTTTTTTGTCTTGTTTGCATTCTGTGCAATTTAAGGGTGTGGCATCCCCTTTGTTGAGCTGATTAGTATATATGTAGCTTACCACGGGCCTAGGTGGTCTAGAGTTGGGACCCGGTCCTATTTGTCTACCCTTTTATATGCATTACTTCAACTTTGATATACAGTAAGGTTTTTAATATAGGCAGTATAGGTACCGTCCCAATTTAGGGTCACCTTGCCGCTGGTGGGACGGCTTGTATACTTTTTTTGATCAAAAATAGTTCACTAAGTACCCTATATTTATTATGCAACTTTGCTTTACATTTATATATAATGATGGTAGGGTATGAGATATATTTTTGTCTTTTGTAGATCTTACAGCCTTAGTCTAATAACTGCAGGACCATCTTCAGTTACTGAGTCCTTAGAAGAAGAGATATAGGGGATCCGGGTGCAGATTTTCACAAACCTGAAGAACTACATTGCATCATGTATTACAAGTATTTTAAGAGTCCTGATTTAAAATACGAGAATAGGTTTTTCCGAGAACCCTGCTCTCGGCTGTTCTTGGACCCCCTATACTGGGATCAGAAAGGGAACTGTGCTGCCAGCGGTAAATTGTCGGGAACAATTTAAATTGCTTTATAAAGGTACCAAGCCACATGTTCCCTCTCCAGATATAAGGGTAGATCGTAGAAATCCCATGGTAATTTTGTGGATGAATGTAAGGAAAGTAAACAATGGGAGGATTTGGGTGATGGCTCATTTTGTAATGACAAACTGCAGGCATACTCCAAAGTGCTGAATCGGACACCATTTCTAAACCCAGTGTCCACGTGCAGTAAGGCCGGGGAACTGGCTGAGAAATGATGATCCTCTCCCCAGAACTAGGGGAGGAATTCACCACATAGCCAGAATCTTTGTGGTCCACAGGTGCTGCAGATGTGATCCTTACTGAGCTCCGCTGCAGGAGACATGCACCCATGGACATGACACCCCTGTGAGTGAGTCAGCCTCTGGGGTGATCCTTACTAAGCACCGCTGCAGGTTACATGCACCCATGGGGATGACACCTCTGTGAATGAGACAGCCTCTGGGGTGATCCTTACTGAGCACCGCTGCAGGTGACATGCACCCATGGGGATGACACTAGAGATGAGCGGTGTTCGACTAGAACTGTTCGCCAATCTCAAATTCGAGCTGTTTTGGGCGGTGTTCGAGACGTGCGGCGAACACGAACAATTTGAAAAAAATTTGGCTGTTTGAGGTTATGTTCGATAACTGTTCGTGCACCAAAAACATAACTGGATTTTTTCTCAGTAATGCTGAAAATTAATGTTAATACGCAGTTTGAGTGTACAGCGGGGGGAGGGGCAGGGGATGGTCTCTACAGGAATAATGAAGATCTCCATTTTTTTTCTCTTTCCTGCATTTACAGTGGGGAGGTGCAGTCTGTCAGCCTATCAGCAGCGCACACACGGAGTGAAGTACTTTTTTTCACACAAGCAAGGGCATGTGTCATTGGCAATGTATGTCACATGTCCTTGCCCTATAAGACCCAGCCATTTTCCCCGTCGTCACCATTTTCTCACAGCTGCAGCTGCGTGTTAGACGGCACCGCTGTTGCTGTGTGCGCTATACTTTGTTAATTTCAAGCCAATTTTTGCACAAATCTACAGATAGCTTGGGAGTAGGGAATAGTTGTGATTGCAGTCCTTTTAAGGACTAGGTTACATCATTTCCTAATACTTTTATCAGGCAGGTCTGTGCTCTTAAATAGATAGGTTGGGAGTAAAGACTAATTGTAATTGCAGTCCTTTTCAGGGCTAGGTTACATCAGTTCTTATCACTTTTATCAGGCAGGTCTGTGCTCTTAAATAGATAGGTTGGGAGTAAAGACTAATTGTAATTGCAGTCCTTTTGAGGGCTAGGTTACATCAGTTCTTGCCAGGCAGGTCTGTGCCAGTGCTGTGCAAGTTTTTTTCACTGAATTTGGCTAAATCTAGCAAAGCAAATCCTTTTTGGCCTCTTGCAGTGTGTGTTAGTCAGTGGAGTAGCCTATTTGTGTTTCAAGCTACACCTCCTGTGTATAGAATACAATTTTTTTTTACTGCACCTAGTGAAGTAAAACCTTTTGGGCATAGCATCATTCTATTAGTTCATCTATACTAACCTCCACCAGGTTGCAAATTCAAAATAATTTTTATCTGCATCTAACCCAGCCGATACTTTTGGCCTAATACCACATTTTGGCCACTCAGCTCTGCTCGATTCCCATCCATTGTTTTTTGTGCAAACAACTCCAGAGTTGTGAATTAGTTAACCACCAAAATGAGTGGAAAAAGGCCTGCTGCTGGTGGAAAGGGGAATAGGCGTGTTGGGAAGTGAAAAAAAGGTTGTGTCCGTGTGGTAGGTGCTAAAGCAACAGTAACATCTGCAGAAGAAAGACCATCTTCCACCCAAACTAAGATGTCTACTTCTTTTAGCGGACAATGTGATAAGATCCCTTTCTTACGGCCACGCCAATCACTACAAATTCCAGATGAGGCACAAAAACAGCAGGTGCTTCAACGGATATCAAGTGCTCCTTTAAGTGGGCTCTCCTCCACCTCACAACATCACAAATACTCCAGTCCTCAGAGGTGTCACCCCAATTGCACTTGCTTCCTCACAGCTCCCAAGTCTCCAGCTGCCCGTCTGAGTATGAGGTAGAATAGATGGTTGAGTCTGCAGAGCTGTTTACTCATACTATAGCCTGGGAATCAGAGGTCTGCTCCAGAGCTTCTGTGAATCCAGACGAGGAAATGATCTGCACTGATGCCCAGAATCTTTGAGTCGGATCCAGGACCAGATGAAGAAGGTTCTGAGCATAATGTAGACCCTCGTTCCCAAACTGTAACTCCTGTTGGTGGAGACAATGATGAAGACGATGATGAGACTCAAATAACTGATTGGAGCAACAACTTGACTTTTCGGTCAGGGCAGGAAGAGGTTGGCTCTGAGGACGATGGGTGTGAGAACACACAGGGTGATGATGACGAGGTTGGAGATCCCACTTACTGTCAACTCACAGTCAGCCAGTCGATGAGGTCAGCAGAGGAGGTGGAGGAGGATGCTAGTGACGACGAGGTCAGGTTGCGCCTTCCTGGATAGAGGCGTAGTACTGGAAGCACGTCAACAACTGCATCCTCAACCACAACTCTGCCTCTGACCACAAGTCGTGGTGGCTCTTCAGGTCGCATGGGTGCTAAGCCTTGCATAGCCTGGGCATTTTTTCAGATCGATAAGGATGACCCAACTCGTGTTATCTGTATCATTTGTCAGCAAAAGCTAAGTAGAGGCCAAAAAATACATAGTTTGAGTACTTCATGCATGAACCGGCACATGGATATGAAGCATAAGTTGCAGTGGGAAGCTCACTGTGCTACAATGCGGCCTAGCCGGCCAGGCCAACCACCGTCTGCCACATCTTGTGCATCCGCGGCCTCTTCATCCTCTGTGGGGGGACAGCAGTCACACCTGTTTTGGGACGCAGACCTGCCACCTCTTTACCCGCAACAGCCAGCGTGATTGGCAGGTCATCATTTTCTTTGGAGGTGGAAACACCAGCTGGTGTTCAGCGCTGTTCGACATCGATAGGTTGCCTTGATCCAAAGGTGGTGCTAACATGTCCACCTGCATCTTCATCACAGACCGGCAGTTTGCCGAGGACACCCTTCTCAACCCCGTCTAAGCACAACAGCCAGCCCTCGGTCCCTCAGATGTGGACAAGTAAAAGACCATTTCCTCCTAGCCATGACAAAGCTAAGAGGTTGAATTTCACCATCTGCAAGCTCTTGGCTACAAAAATGCTGCCTTTCCGCCTGGTGGACACAGAGGATTTTCGAGACCTTATGTCCGTCGCAGTGCCCCAGTACCAGATGCCCAGTCGGCACTACTTCTCAAAGAAAGGTGTGCCTGCGCTCCACCAGCATGTCGCACACAACATCACCGCTTCTTTGAGAAACTCTGTGTGTGACAGGGTGCATTTCACCACAGACACTTGGACAAGTAGGCATGGACAGGGGCGTTACATGTCGCTGACTGGGCACTGGGTAACTATGGTGACAGCAGGACAAGGGGCTGCTGTCCAAGTCTTACCGTCCCCACAAGTTGTGCGTCAATCCTCTTTATCTCGAAGTTCCTCCACTGCTTCTGCCTCCTCAACCTCCTCTCGGTCCTCCACCTGCACCCAAAGCCTGTCTGGTCATGCCACAAGCTTTCTAACTGCGCAGAAGGGATCCTGCACACCTCCTTACTATGCTGGCAGCAGGGCTCAACGTCATCAGGCAGTTTTTACTTTGAAATGTCTGGGAAATGTGAGTCACACAGCTGAGGAGTTTCATGAATGGTTGTCTCCACTGGACCTGAAACCAGGGAAGGCCGTGTACAACAATGCTGCAAACCTGGGTGTGGCCCTTCGCCGGGGCAATGTCACACACGTGCCTTGTATGGCTCACGTGTTGAACCTGGTTGTCCAGCAAATTTTAGCCCTCTATCCCGGACTAGATAGCCTTCTGCAGAGGGCACGGTCGCTGTGTGCTCACTTCCGCCGTTCGCATCCCGCAACTCAGTGACTTACATCTCTACAGAAGTCGTTGGGCCTGCCACTTCACCGGCTAAAATGCGATGTGCCTATGACTCGCCCCCCTGGGCCTGTGCTGGGGAACCCGGAACCGGGCCTGTTGTAGGATGCTGGCGGTTGTAGTCTCCATGTGGTGGTGACCCGGTCCGTGGCTCAGGGTGGTCAAACCAGTGGCAGTCTATTGGTATTGTAATTGTCCGACTACGCCACCCGTGGATTGCGGTCAGTGCGGACCGCCGCTGCAAGGCCGACCGCTGGGGCTGATGGTATATGCAGCTTAGGTAGTGTAACTCCCCACGGGAAGAGTGCAGCCCCAGGGCAGTTAGTGTGGAAGATTGGAGTGATGGTGTGAGCATCCCAGTACTAATGGTGCTGGTGCGGCGATGAAACACAGAGACGTGTGGTTGCAGTTTCCAATGCTTTACTCACAGTTCTTTACTGGTCCTAGTCACCTCGGTACCGGCGGTTACTGCCCAAGCCGTGCTGCGTCCACCAGGCAAGGGGCTCGACCAACTCCCAGGCAATTCCAGAGAGTGGCACAGGGCTCCCTTCCTTTCCTTTCTCTGGCCGTCCCCACCAGTGACCCACCTTTGTCCAGCTTCCTCGGGCCTTCTGTTGGCGAAACCTATCTCCGGTTTCCCTGGCCCTATGCGGTATGCTTTCCTGGTGGATGTAGTGAGGGGTCGCACCAAGATGTGGTCACAACCTCCGGTCTTTGGCTGAGGAATCTGTTGCCTCCACCAATTTGGGTTCTGGTACCCTGCTCTGCCAACCCGTCACCCGCAGTCTCCTGGGTCCTTAGGGTTCCCTCTGTCCTCGTGTCTCTGGGCCTTTCTTAATGTGCTGTTCCTTGTTTCCTTTCTGTTTCAGTTCCTTGCTGTTTCTCTTTCTCTCTTTCTCTCTTTCTCTCTTTCTCTCTTTCTCTCTTTCTCTCTTTCTCTCTTTCTCTCTTTCTCTCTTTCTCTCTTTCTCTCTTTCTCTCTTTCTCTCTTTCTCTCTTTCTCTCTCGCCTCTGTGCTAGGCCTGCCCACGGAGCAGAGCCCATGCAGCAGCTCTGCTCCCTGCCTTCTCCTCTTCACAGAACTGAGCCCAGACTGAACACTGTTCTAAGATGGTGCCCACCTTTTATACCTCCCTCTGACCATGAGCCCAGGTGACTAGCAACCAATGGGCTCCTACCTATGCCCAGAGACCCACCCCTATCTGCTCCTACACCACTGGGTGTACTTTCCCCTCCCCACTCCAGCCAGGGACATAGTCGGTCGTGCCTGCACTTCTGTCTAGTGGGAGCACTGTTGAGCTGTCCCTCGGAAATGGGGTGTGTGTGGTTCATGCAGCTTACGAGTCCTGGTCCACACTCCATCCTTACCCGGGAGTGGAATATCACACCTCTGGTTTGAGGTGCAATACCCCTGTAGCAGCCGAGCCCTCGGGGTGCTACATTCCCCCCTGGTAAATCACAGCACGTTCTCGGGCTGGAAAAGAATAAAACAATTTTCAACATACAAAATTTTTAGAATGCTTTCGCATATAAGACATTTAACCAAAAACTCATCCCTTTATGGGAGGTACTCTTTTCTTTCCAACGTGACTGGTATAAACATTATAAGACTTTCTTCACACACACATAAAATACCATAAACTCTTTTAGCAGCATATAAAACTTTTTCAGTATAAGACATTCTTAAGTAAAACATTTTTTTTTTTTTTCAAAAAACACATTCTTGAGTTCTGGCCGCGGTGCAACTTGTGACCAGGTGTTCGTTCTTCTTTTAAGTGCAACAGTCCATTTAATCCGTCTTGAGGTAGACGTTGCAGTTCTTTTATAGAACCAGTAGGGGGCGCTTTAAGAAGCGCAACTATTTACAAGGGATGGCCGCTCTCAGTCCTCGACCAGTGGGGATAGGGGAATGGCTGCTCACTGTCCTCAGCCTGGTTAGGGATTAGGGGCACACAGATAACAGTCCTTTAACAGTTCCACATTAGTCCCAACGGGGACCACACTCCACTCAGCAACAGTTTCAGCAACAGTTCTCATACCCCTGACGGGTAACTTTTTACAGTTCCACTTTACCGTTCATTGGTAACGGTGTCCTCCTGATGCTCCTTCCTTGTAATCTTCAGACCCGTCCGGGCCCTCAGGGTAGTCCATGTCTGGGCGGTACCGCAGTTCCTCCTCTGTTAGACGGTGGACATGGAGGGCATACAGTCCCTTTGCGCCCTTGTGTAGCAGGCCTTGCGACCGGGCCTGGAGAAGGTCGCTGTTGATGACGCCCGGGGTCAGAGGGTGCGACTTTGGGCCTGGGCGCGGGCTGGAGGGCTCGGCACCAGGGCTTGTTGCGGGGTCTGGAGCAGGTCGGTGTTTGCAGCGCCCGGGATCGGCGGCTCCACCAGGGGGCCCGGGAGCAGGCTGACGCTGGCAGCGTCCGGGACAGGGAGACTCCTCTTACCTGCTCCCGCGACCGCTCCTGCATCACGCGTCTTCTCCTGGCGCTGGTCGGGGCCCGCGACGGCTGGGGCACTGCCGATGCTGGGCAGCTTGGTCTGCTGCCGGTCTGCCATCTTGCTCTCCGTTCCTGGTGTCCTCCTCCCCCCTGGTGGACCGTGGCCTACCTTGCGTTGATCTTCCTCCGTAGGCCGCGGCTCCGCAGTCGATCGTCGGGGTTGAGGACCTTGCGTCGCGCTCCTGTGACGTCAGCGTCGCTCCCTCTCCCTTCCAGGACCTTACGCAGCTTCGGTGCGTGGGGCGGAGCTTCAGATCTCGCGCGCTTTCGGCGTCCACGCCCCTCTTCTTCCCGCGCGGCGTCCCGAAGATGGCGCCCAATGGCGGGAAAACGACTGCGGATGGCGGGAAGACGACGGGAAATGACCCAAGATGGCGTCCGATGGCGGGAAACGGTCCAAGATGGCGTCTGATGGCGGGAATCGGCTCCGGATGGCGGGAAACGACTCCGGACGGTGGGAAACTTCTGGAAATGGCGGGAGACTTCTCTTCCACGTACATGTACAATTTTCTTCAGGAACGCAATACCCGTTTGTGGCGGGTTGGTCTCGATCCTGCCGACTACGCCAAAGTTAACTCGCCCCCTGGGCCTGTGCTGGGGAACCCGGAACCGGGCATGTTGTAGGATGCTGGGGGTTGTAGTCTCCGTGTGGCGGTGACCCGGTCCGTGGCTCAGGGTGGTCAAACCAGTGGCAGTCTATTGGTATTGTAATTGTCCGACTACGCCACCCGTGGATTGCGGTCAGTGCGGACCGCCGCTGCAAGGCCGACCGCTGGGGCTGATGGTATATGCAGCTTAGGTAGTGTAACTCCCCACGGGAAGAGTGCAGCCCCAGGGCAGTTAGTGTGGGAGATGGGAGTGATGGTGTGAGCATCCCAGTACTAATGGTGCTGGTGCGGCGATGAAACACAGAGACGTGTGGTTGCAGTTTCCAATGCTTTACTCACAGTCCTTTACTGGTCCTAGTCACCTCGGTACCGGCGGTTACTGCCCAAGCCGTGCTGCGTCCACCAGGCAAGGGGCTCGACCAACTCCCAGGCAATTCCAGAGTGTGGCACAGGGCTCCCTTCCTTTCCTTTCTCTGGCCGTCCCCACCAGTGACCCAGCTTCCTCGGGCCTTCTGTTGGCGAAACCTATCTCCGGTTTCCCTGGCGCTATGCGGTATGCTTTCCTGGTGGATGTAGTGAGGGGTCGCACCAAGATGTGGTCACAACCTCCGGTCTTTGGCTGAGGAATCTGTTGCCTCCACCAATTTGGGTTCTGGTACCCTGCTCTGCCAACCCGTCACCCGCAGTCTCCTGGGTCCTTAGGGTTCCCTCTGTCCTCGTGTCTCTGGGCCTTTCTTAATGTGCTGTTCCTTGTTTCCTTTCTGTTTCAGTTCCTTGCTGTTTCTGTTTCTCTCTCTATCTCTCTATCTCTCTATCTCTCTATCTCTCTATCTCTCTATCTCTCTCTCCTCTGTGCTAGGCCTGCCCAGGGAGCAGAGCCCATGCAGCAGCTCTGCTCCCTGCCTTCTCCTCTTCACAGAACTGAGCCCAGACTGAACACTGTTCTAAGATGGTGCCCACCTTTTATACCTCCCTCTGACCATGAGCCCAGGTGACTAGCAACCAATGGGCTCCTACCTATGCCCAGACACCCACCCCTATCTGCTCCTACACCACTGGGTGTACTTTCCCCTCCCCACTCCAGCCAGGGACATAGTCGGTCGTGCCTGCACTTCTGTCTAGTGGGAGCACTGTTGAGCTGTCCCTCGGAAATGGGGTGTGTGTGGTGCATGCAGCTTACTGAGTCCTGGTCCACACTCCATCCTTACCCGGGAGTGGAATATCACACCTCTGGTTTGAGGTGCAATACCCCTGTAGCAGCCGAGCCCTCGGGGTGCTACACCTACCTGGTGGAATTCAACTCTGCACATGTTGCAGCGACTGTGGCAGCACCGACAAGCCCTGGTGCAATACGTTCTGACGTATAGCCTGGGCCAACGAGATCCAGAGGTGGGGCAAATCACGCTGGAGGCGTGGTCTCAGATCAGGGACCTATGCACCCTTCTGCACAGTTTTGAAATGGCGACGAAGATGTTTAGTGCTGACGATGTGTTATGCACACGCCCGGGCTGAGCGGCGTGTGCGTGTGATTGTAGTGATTCCACTGGACCATGAACCGGAGAGTGCCTGGAGGGGCGTGACTAAGTATCTGGCCGATCCGACCAAGATGGCACGACGGCATACGACGCCAGTGCACCAGGGAGAAACCGGGCAGAGGGACCAGGTGCTACTCCAGGTCAAACTCCGGACACGGGGGTTGACCCACACAGGGATTACTGGATCAGGCTGGTTAGGCTGGCGCACAGACTGGAGGGTATAGGCAGGCACGACTGGTATGCAGGCAGGCGGGTAAAGGCAAGCGCAGCTAGAGTGCAGACAGGGAGGCACTAGCAGGTAGGAACACAGGCGGGATAGGACCCAGTACACACTGGGACTCAGGAACAATACAGGTAGAGGGGTACAGGCAAGCACAGCTAGAGTGCAGACAGGAAGGCACTAGCAGGTAGGAACACAGGCGGGATAGGACCCAGTACACACTGGGACTCAGGAACAGGCAGGTTAGGCTGGCACAGACTGGTGGATATAAGCAAACACGGCAGGTATGCAGATGGGTGGATACAGGCGAGTATGCAGGCAGGGAGGTATTGGCCGAAAGGACGGGCTGGAGCACAGAAAGGTTAAGACCCAGTACAGACTGGGTCACAGAACCGCAGATGCGGTAGACAACCACAGCAGAGAGGGAACGCCCGAAGCGGTGGGCAAGAACAGAGCAGGACGGGGCTGCCGGAGCAGCGGGCAGAAGCAGGGCAGGACAGGACTGCCGGAGCAGCGGGCAGAAGCAGGGCAGGACAGGACTGCCGGAGCAGCGGGCAGAAGCAGGGCAGGACAGGACTGCCGGAGCAGCGGGCAGAAGCAGGGCAGGACAGGACTGCCGGAGCAGCGGGCAGAAGCAGGGCAGGACAGGACTGCCGGAGCAGCGGGCAGAAGCAGGGCAGGACAGGACTGCCGGAGCAGCGGGCAGAAGCAGGGCAGGACAGGACTGCCGGAGCAGCGGGCAGAAGCAGGGCAGGACAGGACTGCCGGAGCAGTGAGCAAGGAGTCAGAGCAGGCTAGAACCGCCGGAGCGGTAAGCAAAGGAGTCAGAGCAGACTAGAACCGCCGGAGCGGTGAGCAAAGGAGTCAGAGCAGGCTAGAACCGCCGGAGCGGTGAGCAAAGGAGTCAGAGCAGGCTAGAACCGCCGGAGCGGTGAGCAAAGGAGTCAGAGCAGGCTAGAACCGCCGGAGCGGTGAGCAAAGGAGTCAGAGCAGGCTAGGCTGAGTAGGGGGACAGGGCTCTGTTCACAAGGAACAGACAGGAAGGGAAAGGCAGAGCCAGACACCCACAGGGTACTTGCAGTGAAGTAGCGAGTGGACCACAAACTCACAAACGGGAGTACAGAGACAACAAGCAGGAGTTAGGTACGAGTTCAGACTCTGCAGAAAAAGGAAGGGAACGGACATAGAGGCAAAACAGGTAAAGGATAGGAGAGAGTTCAGACTGGAACTGAGTGTACGGAGGAGACCGACACTGCAGCGGAATACAGGAGCGGGTCTGGGAATACGGCCCCCAGAGAGGCAGGACGAACAGGCAAGGAGCGTTTTCAGACAGGACAGACAAGATACAGGAGCGGGTCTAGGTAATCAGCCCCTAGAAGGCGAGAGGAACAGGCTAGGAGCGTGTTCAGACAGGTCAGACAAGATACAGGAACAGGTCTAGGTAATCGGCCCCTAGAAGGCAGGAGGAACAGGCTAGGAGCGTGTTCAGACAGGCCTGGAAATACAGCCTCCAGGATAGGCAGACAAGAGAACACAGAACGGGACCTGGCACCTTCAGAGTGCAAGCACACACTGAATGAAACACTATGCTCAGGCAGGGATAGATGGGCGCAGCTGAGCTATATACCAGGTGACAGACAGCAATAGGCTGAGGACGCACAAGGGGTGTGACCCACAGCAGGTACAAAAAGCAGGAAGTGATCGGGCGCCGCCCTTAAGCAGCAGAAACAGACACAAACAGACAGCATGGAGGGAAGCCAGAGAGACATTCTGGACAGGAGATCAAGTGCGCGCTCTTGCACAGTGGAAGATGGACCACCATGCAAGGACGCCGCCAGGTATGTTACACGATGCCATTATCAGCATGACTATTCTGGTGATTTACATGCTGGAGCACATGTTAAACAGAATTCGGAGTCAGGTGGAGGAAGTAGAGGAGGAGGAGTTGTATGCGGAAGGGCTAACATCTGCAAGGTCCAGACGGTCGGCAGCACCAAGGCGGCAGGCATGTGAGGGTGGGGGAGATGGTTTTACCAGGGCGCATGGTAGCAGCCAAACTAGTGAGGAAGGTGCAGGAGCCCAGGAAGAAGTGGAGGACGAACTGATGGAAGACTCATCAGATGAGGGAGACCTTGATCACATTTCTGTTGTGCGAGGTTGGGGGGAGAGGACAGAGGAAGGAAGCATGATTGTTACCTCGCCATCAACACAACAGGGACTTGGTGCTCCTGGATGCGCAAGACACATGAGTGCCTTCTTGCTGCACTACCTGCAACATGACCCTCGAATTGTGAGAATTAGAAATAATCCTGACTACTGGGTTGCCACACTGTTAGATCCCCGGTACAAAAGTAAATTTGCAGAAATTATTCCTGCCATAGAAAGAGATGCACGCATGCAGGAGTATCAGCAGAGACTGTTGCAGAATCTTACATGTGCTTTTCCCCAAAACACTAGTGGTGCACGTAGTGAATCTCACAGTTCCAACTTGCCAACCGTGGGACCGTCGAGTGTTCAGCACTCAAAACGTAACAGAAACACAGTATCTGCTGGTAACATCAATTTTGCGGAATCATTTCACCACCTTTTTAGCCCATCCTTTGCAAGGCCACAGGAGACAAGAAGTCTGGCACATAGTCAATGCCTAGAGACAATGGTACAGGAGTATCTCCAAGTAAACATTGAAGCCGTGACTGTGTCACTGGACCCTTGCTCTTTTTGGGCTTCCAATCTGAATAAATGTCCGGAGCTCGCCACTTACGCCTTGGAGATCTTGTCATGCCCCGCAGCCAGCGTTCTGTCTGAACATGTGTTCAGAGCTGCTGGTGGTGTGCTGACAGATATGCGCACACGGTTCTCCACTGAGAATGTAGACAGACTCGCGTTCATAAAGATGAACAAATCATGGATCCGAAACAACTTTTCTACCCCTGTGTCATCCTGGGGAGAGTAAAAGCTTGATGATTTGTTAATACATTATGGAGTTCATCTTTACCCCTTCAGGGATCCTAAAGGGGCCGACAATCTCTCTCCCCATGATTCCAGCCCAAAACATTACTCCACCTCCTCCTTGTTGGAGCCGTAGCCGTGTTTGCATGGTGTGTCCATCAACCAGCCATCCTCCACTCCATCCATCTGGACCATCGAGCGTTGCATGGCACTCATCGGTGAACAAAACAGTTTTGAAGTCAGTCTTCATGTATTGTTTGGCCCACTGGAGCCGTTTCTGCTTGTGTACAGTGGATAGAGGAGGTCGACAGGATGGCTTACGCACAGCTGCAAACCTCTGAAGGACCCTGCATCTTGTTGTTCGGGGGACGTTGGAGGCACCAGCAGCTTCAAAAACTTGTCTGCTGCTTTGACAAGACTTTTTTGCCGCTGCTCTTTTAACCTGACGTAATTGCCTGTAGGAAAGAGTCCTCAATTTTCCCTTATCAGCACGCACACGTGTGTACTGTGAATCAGCTACATACTTCTTGATTGTGCGATGATCAGGATGAAGTGTCTTGGCAATGTTGATTGTAGTCATGCCTTGACCTAAACACTCCACAATTTGTTGCTTCTCAGCAGCCGACACATCCTTTTTCTTTCCCATTTTTGGCAGAAAATGAAGGCTGCTTAATAATGTGGGACAGCCTTCTTAAGTAGTCTTGTCTTTCATTGGACACACCTGCCAAACTAATTAGCACAGGTGTCTGCACTTGCTTACAGTGATATAAAGAGCCCTGACACACATCACCATCAATGAGTTTAACTGACAAATAAACAAATTCTTCCCTTATCACTCCTAAACACTTTTTGCATAATAATTTGGAACACAGTGTACATGTGCTTTTCCACAAAACACCAGTGGTTCACGTAGTGAATCTTACAGTTCTAACTTGCCAACCGTGGTCTGTATGGAGTTGTTCAATAAAGGGCCCAAAATTAAGATAACATAGACGGGAGAGGTCTCTATGAATAGGAATTCCTAAGTATTTGATACCCTGTGAGGGCCAGGCAAAGGGAAAGTTGGACTGGATGGAATCCTGTATGGATTTGGGGAGGGAGACATCGAGGGCCTCAGACTTCGCTGCATTGATTTTAAAATTTGACCATGTAACAAAGTGATCTAGTTCTGCCATAACAGCAGGGATGGATATATGTGATTGAGAGATATATACTAGGACATCATCAGCAAATGCAGAGCACTTGTACTCGGTGCCTCCCACCTCAATCCACCTAATATTGGGGTTATGGCGAATTGATGAGAGCAGGCGCTCCGTCACTAGGATGTATAAGAGAGGGGACAGAGGACATCCCTGCCTTGTCCCATTGGTGATTATGAAAGGTGATGAAAATGTTCCATTTATCTTCAGCCTAGGTGACGTATTGCGATACCGGGCCGTGATTTTGCCTATAAAAGGGTCCCCTAGACCCCTACCCCAAGCTTTTTAAGAGAATAATATATGGCGTGCCAGGAGACTCTATGGAATGCTTTCTCAGCATCCAACGAGAGTATCTAATTACAAATGTTTAACTGCATCTAGCCCAGGATATACTTTGTGCCTAGTAGCAGTGTCTGCTAGTCAGCGGATTATCCCAGCTGTTAAGCAAGCTACACCACCTGTAGTTTGGACACTTAATTTTTTCAAAGGAAATGCTTCGGACCCCCAGGACACTCGGTGAAGAGCAACCCAAGGCACAGGGGCTGGGACTGGCGGTAGGACGCCTTGTGGTGGACCGCCAAGCTCGATCCTTATAAAAGCTTTTTAACTGCAGCAGCTTTAGTGGACGCTACTGGAGCTGGAATTACCGCGGCCGCTGGCATGAGACTTGCCCTCCAATAGATCCTTGTAAAAGGATTTAAAGTGTACTCATTCAAATTAGAAAGACAATTTAAATTAAAAATATTAGACCTGCCTCCTCCGCAGTGGGGCTCGCTCGACCCACCAGTGGGCAGGCACCAGTATTGGGAGAGGGGGGGGCTGGCCGTCAGGGTCCACCGTGGCTCTGGCACAAACCCAGCGACACGGAGGTCGCACGGGCAGGAACGGACTGGCCGTGTCTGCTTCGCACTTTTTTGGTTTTAGAAGGGCATGACATGCCTATATCTGTGTCTCCCCCTCCTTTTACTCCTCCACCTCTTTTCTTTTCGCATGACTATATGTACTTGTCACTTTTCCATGTGTTAGTTGTCTTCTGAGCAGTTTGTCAGCTTTTGGACACCTTTGAAGGTGTTTTCTATGTGTTTCTATGTGTTTTAGTTTGCCTGCCATTGGATTTAACGGTGTTCGGCGAACCGAACTCTAACACTACGGGGGTGGCTCAACACTAGATGACACCCCTGTGAGTGAGTCAGCCTTTAGGGTGATCCTTACTGAGCACCGCTGCAGGTGACATGCACCCATGAGGATGACACCCCTGTGAGTGAGTCAGCCTCTGGGGTGATCCTTACTGAGCACCGCTGCAGGTGACATGCACCCATGGGGATGACACCCCTGTGAGTGAGTCAGCCTTTAGGGTGATCCTTACTGAGCACCGCTGCAGGTGACATTCACCCATGGGAATGCCACCCCTGTGGGTGAGTCAGCCTCTGGGGTGATCCTTACTGAGCACCGCTGCAGGTGACATGCACCCATGGGGATGACACCCCTGTGGGTGAGACAGCCTTTGGAGTGATACTCATTGAGCACCGCTGCAGGTGACATGCACCCGTGGGGATGACACCCCTGTGAGTGAGTCAGCCTTTGGGGTGATCCTTACTGAGCACCGCTGCAGGTGAAATGCACCCATGGGGATGACACCCCTGTAAGTGAGTCAACCTCTGGGGTGATCCTTTCTGAGCACCGCTGCAGGTGACATGCACCCATGGGAATGACACCTCTGTGGGTGAGTCAGCCTCTGGGGTGATCCTTACTGAGCACGGCCGATGCAGGTGACATGCACGCATGGGGATGACAACCCTGTGGGTGAGTCAACCTCTGGGGTGATCTTTACTGAGCACCGCTTCAGGTGAAATGCACCCATGGGGATGACACCCCTGTAAGTGAGTCAGCCTCTGGGGTGATCCTTACTGAGCACCGCTGCAGGTGACATGCAACAGTGGGGATGACACCTCTGTGGGTGAGTCAGCCTCTGGGGTGATACTTACTGAGCACCGCTGCAGGAGACATGCACCCATGGGGATGACACCCCTGTGGGTGAGACAGCCTCTGGGGTGATCCTTACTGAGCACCGCTGCAGGTTAGATGCACCCATGGGGATGACACCCCTGTGGGTGAGTCAGCCTCTGGGGTGATCCTTTCTGAGCACCGCAGCAGGTGACATGTGCCCATGGGGATGACACCTCTGTGGGTGAGTCAGCCTCTGGGGTGATCCTTACTGAGCGCTGCTACAGGTGACATGCACCCATGGGGATGACACCCTGTGAGTAAGTCAGCCTTTGGGGTGATCCTAACTGAGCACCGCTGCAGGTGACATGCACCCATGGGGATGACACCCCTGTAAGTGAGTCAGACTCTGGGGTGATCCTTACTGAGCACCGCTGCAGGTGACATTCACCCATGGGAATGCCACCCCTGTGGGTGAGTCAGCCTCTGGGGTGATCCTTACTGAGCACCGCTGCAGGTGACATGCACCCATGGGGATGACACCCCTGTGAGTGAGACGGCCTCTGGTGTGATCCTTACTGAGCACTGCTGCAGGTGACATGTGTGACGCCTTGTGACGCCTCTACTCGTAAAGCCCGTGTTTTACCCTGGGTGTTGGGGGACTCGGTGTGCAGGAGAGGTGGGATGCAGCCGTGGCCCGGGCCCAACCCGTGCTCAGGGCCATGACATTAGAAAGAGATGGTATGGGCTTGTCTGGGTTGAGTGGCTGATTAACGACTACGCCACCTGTGGTGCCTGGTGAAGGGTCACCAGCGCCGCTGCAGTCCACTGAGGCATGGTGATATGGCGGCCAAAGTTATTACTACTCCCCACAGGCGGAGCAAGGCCTCAGGGCTGAGGGACAGGATGGAGGGGGGTAGTAGTAGAGGGAGACAGGCTCCACGTCTCACGGTGTGGTGCAGAATAAACAGTCCGGAGGCTATAGGGGTGAACTTCCAAGGCTTTACTCACTTTAGAGATGGCAGATGGAAGGCGACTCCCTGCTCCCCGCGGAGTCCTGCGGTCACCAGGGACGGGGGTCCGACAACCTCCGAGTAAGTCCAGCGTTCAGTTGGGACCCTACACCAGAGTGTTCCTGAACTACAGACCGAATCCTTTCCTGTCCGTGTGTGTGTGCGAAATAGGCCAGATCTCCCTCTGAGCTCCTCTCAGATAAAGGGCACAGGTGGCTGCGCCATTCCTTCTGATACCCAACGGGATCCTCAGGGCCTACCCGGGCTTCCCTGACAAGGACGTAGAGTAGCAAGATCAGGTGTCGGGGGCCGGTACCCCTCTTTGGAGCCGGAATCCCTCTGACTAGATGAGCATAGAGAGGACAGGTGGCGTACTCGGCTCAATCTGCATCCTCCCTGGGATCCATTTGCTATGGAGCCACACTCTCAACTTCCGGGCCTTCTTGGTCCTGGTCCTTGGCCGGGTTGAGACATTCCTTGTCTACAACCTACCTCTCGTCCCAAGGCCAGGGCACGAGGGCTATGTCCCTTGCCGGTGCAGGCCCACACAGGATCTGCGCTCCCGGAGGGAGGTCACATAAACACACAGTATATGACAGCACAGAGAACAGCCGAAGAACACCAACTCTCTCATCAAGGACCAGCGACAGACCAAGACCAAAGATGGCTAAACATTAAATACTAAATTTGAAGTGTAACTAAATTGTGAGTCCTCCACCCTCACCCACTAACTGGTTCCTACCACTTTGTGTTCCTCAGTCTCCCTGTAACCAGGGGAGCAGCACCTAGTGCATACTAGCCCCCTCTGGTAGAGAAATGTGGTGTTGGATGCAAAGGTTGGGTCACGACTATCACACTGTTCTTACCTCAGAGGAGGAACACCACACTCCATTAAAGAAGTGCAGCATCCCTTTGGCGGTCGAACCCTCAGGGGCGCCACACATGCACCCGTGGAGATGACACCACTGTGAGTGAGTCAGCCTCTGGGGTGATCCTTACTGAGCACCGCTGCAGGTTAGATGCACCCATGGGGATGACACCCCTGTGGGTGAGTCAGCCTCTGGGGTGATCCTTACTGAGCAGTGCTGCAGGTGACATGCACCCATGGGGATAACACCCCTGTGAGTGAGGAAGCCTCTGGTGTGATCCTTACTGATCACCGCTGCAGGTAACATGCACCCATGGGGAATGACACCCCTGTGGGTGAGACAGCCTTTGGAGTGATACTCATTGAGCACCGCTGCAGGTGACATGCACCCGTGGGGATGACACCCCTGTGAGTGAGTCAGCCTTTGGGGTGATCCTTACTGAGCACCGCTGCAGGTGAAATGCACCCATGGGGATGACACCCCTGTAAGTGAGTCAACCTCTGGGGTGATCCTTTCTGAGCACCGCTGCAGGTGACATGCACCCATGGGAATGACACCTCTGTGGGTGAGTCAGCCTCTGGGGTGATCCTTACTGAGCACGGCCGATGCAGGTGACATGCACGCATGGGGATGACAACCCTGTGGGTGAGTCAACCTCTGGGGTGATCTTTACTGAGCACCGCTTCAGGTGAAATGCACCCATGGGGATGACACCCCTGTAAGTGAGTCAGCCTCTGGGGTGATCCTTACTGAGCACCGCTGCAGGTGACATGCAACAGTGGGGATGACACCTCTGTGGGTGAGTCAGCCTCTGGGGTGATACTTACTGAGCACCGCTGCAGGAGACATGCACCCATGGGGATGACACCCCTGTGGGTGAGACAGCCTCTGGGGTGATCCTTACTGAGCACCGCTGCAGGTTAGATGCACCCATGGGGATGACACCCCTGTGGGTGAGTCAGCCTCTGGGGTGATCCTTTCTGAGCACCGCAGCAGGTGACATGTGCCCATGGGGATGACACCTCTGTGGGTGAGTCAGCCTCTGGGGTGATCCTTACTGAGCGCTGCTACAGGTGACATGCACCCATGGGGATGACACCCTGTGAGTAAGTCAGCCTTTGGGGTGATCCTAACTGAGCACCGCTGCAGGTGACATGCACCCATGGGGATGACACCCCTGTAAGTGAGTCAGACTCTGGGGTGATCCTTACTGAGCACCGCTGCAGGTGACATTCACCCATGGGAATGCCACCCCTGTGGGTGAGTCAGCCTCTGGGGTGATCCTTACTGAGCACCGCTGCAGGTGACATGCACCCATGGGGATGACACCCCTGTGAGTGAGACGGCCTCTGGTGTGATCCTTACTGAGCACTGCTGCAGGTGACATGTGTGACGCCTTGTGACGCCTCTACTCGTAAAGCCCGTGTTTTACCCTGGGTGTTGGGGGACTCGGTGTGCAGGAGAGGTGGGATGCAGCCGTGGCCCGGGCCCAACCCGTGCTCAGGGCCATGACATTAGAAAGAGATGGTATGGGCTTGTCTGGGTTGAGTGGCTGATTAACGACTACGCCACCTGTGGTGCCTGGTGAAGGGTCACCAGCGCCGCTGCAGTCCACTGAGGCATGGTGATATGGCGGCCAAAGTTATTACTACTCCCCACAGGCGGAGCAAGGCCTCAGGGCTGAGGGACAGGATGGAGGGGGGTAGTAGTAGAGGGAGACAGGCTCCACGTCTCACGGTGTGGTGCAGAATAAACAGTCCGGAGGCTATAGGGGTGAACTTCCAAGGCTTTACTCACTTTAGAGATGGCAGATGGAAGGCGACTCCCTGCTCCCCGCGGAGTCCTGCGGTCACCAGGGACGGGGGTCCGACAACCTCCGAGTAAGTCCAGCGTTCAGTTGGGACCCTACACCAGAGTGTTCCTGAACTACAGACCGAATCCTTTCCTGTCCGTGTGTGTGTGCGAAATAGGCCAGATCTCCCTCTGAGCTCCTCTCAGATAAAGGGCACAGGTGGCTGCGCCATTCCTTCTGATACCCAACGGGATCCTCAGGGCCTACCCGGGCTTCCCTGACAAGGACGTAGAGTAGCAAGATCAGGTGTCGGGGGCCGGTACCCCTCTTTGGAGCCGGAATCCCTCTGACTAGATGAGCATAGAGAGGACAGGTGGCGTACTCGGCTCAATCTGCATCCTCCCTGGGATCCATTTGCTATGGAGCCACACTCTCAACTTCCGGGCCTTCTTGGTCCTGGTCCTTGGCCGGGTTGAGACATTCCTTGTCTACAACCTACCTCTCGTCCCAAGGCCAGGGCACGAGGGCTATGTCCCTTGCCGGTGCAGGCCCACACAGGATCTGCGCTCCCGGAGGGAGGTCACATAAACACACAGTATATGACAGCACAGAGAACAGCCGAAGAACACCAACTCTCTCATCAAGGACCAGCGACAGACCAAGACCAAAGATGGCTAAACATTAAATACTAAATTTGAAGTGTAACTAAATTGTGAGTCCTCCACCCTCACCCACTAACTGGTTCCTACCACTTTGTGTTCCTCAGTCTCCCTGTAACCAGGGGAGCAGCACCTAGTGCATACTAGCCCCCTCTGGTAGAGAAATGTGGTGTTGGATGCAAAGGTTGGGTCACGACTATCACACTGTTCTTACCTCAGAGGAGGAACACCACACTCCATTAAAGAAGTGCAGCATCCCTTTGGCGGTCGAACCCTCAGGGGCGCCACACATGCACCCGTGGAGATGACACCACTGTGAGTGAGTCAGCCTCTGGGGTGATCCTTACTGAGCACCGCTGCAGGTTAGATGCACCCATGGGGATGACACCCCTGTGGGTGAGTCAGCCTCTGGGGTGATCCTTTCTGAGCACCGCAGCAGGTGACATGTGCCCATGGGGATGACACCTCTGTGGGTGAGTCAGCCTCTGGGGTGATCCTTACTGAGCGCTGCTACAGGTGACATGCACCCATGGGGATGACACCCTGTGAGTAAGTCAGCCTTTGGGGTGATTCTCACTGAGCACCGCTGCAGGTGAAATGCACCCATGGGGATGACACCCCTGTAAGTGAGTCAGACTCTGGGGTGATCCTTACTGAGCACCGCTGCAGGAGACATGCACCCATGGGGATGACACCCCTGTGGGTGAGACAGCCTCTGGGGTGATCCTTACTGAGCACCGCTGCAGGTGACATGCACCCATGGGGATGACATCCCTGTGAGTGAGTCAGCCTCTGGGGTGACCCTTACTGAGCACTGTCACTGCAGGTGACATGCACCCATGGGGGTGACACCCCTGTGGGTGAGTCAGCCTCTGGGGTGATCCTTACTGAACACCGCTGCAGGTGACATGCACCCTTGGGGATGACACCCCTGTGGGTAAGACAGCCTCTGATGTGATCCTTACTGAGCACCGCTGAAGGTGACATGCACCCATGGGAATGACACCCCTGTGAGTGAGTTAGCCTCTGGGGTGATCCTTACTGAGCACCGCTGCAGGTGACATGCACCCATGGGGGTGACACCTCTGTGAGTGAGTCAGCCTCTGGGGTGATCCTTACTGAGCACAGCTGCAGGTGACATGCACCCGTGGGGATGACACCTCTGTGAGTGAGTTAGCCTCTGGGGTGATCCTTACTGAGCACTGCTGCAGGTGACATGCACCCATGGGGATGACACCCTTGTGGGTGAGTCAGCCTCTGGGGTGATCCTCACTGAGCACTGCTGCAGGTGACATGCACCCGTGGGAATGACACCCCTGTGAGTGAGTCAGCCTCAGGGGTGATCCTTACTGAGCACCGCAGCAGGTGACATGTGCCCATGGGGATGACACCCCTGTGAGTGAGTCAGCCTCTGATGTGATCTTTACTGAGCACCGCTGCAGGTTACATGCTCCCATGGGAATGACACCCCTGTGCGTGAAACAGCTGCTGGGGTGATCCTTACTGAGCACCGCTGCAGGTGACATGCAACAATGGGGATGACACCCCTGTGAGTGAGACCGCCTCTAGGGTGATCCTTACTGAGCACAGCTGCAGGTGACATGCACCCGTGGGAATGACACCCCTGTGAGTGAGTCAGCCTCTGGGGTGATCCTTACTGAGCACTGCCGCTGCAGGTGACATGCACCCATGGGGATGACACCCCTGTGAGTGAGTCAGCCTCTGGGGTGATCCTTACTGAGCACCGCTGCAGGTGACATGCACCCATGGGAATGACACCCCTGTGAGTGAGTCAGCCTCTGGGGTGATCCTTACTGAGCACTGCCGCTGCAGGTGACATGCACCCATGGGGATGACACCCCTGTGAGTGAGTCACCCTCTGGGGTGATCCTTACTGAGCACCGCTGCAGGTAACATGCACCCGTGGGAATGACACCCCCTGTGAGTGAGTCAGCCTCTGGGGTGATCCTTACTGAGAACCGCTGCAGGTAACATGCACCCGTGGGAATGACACCCCTGTGAGTGAGTCAGCCTCTGGGGTGATCCTTACTGAGCACCGCTGCAGGTGACATGCAACAATGGGGATGACACCCCTGTGAGTGAGACAGCCTCTAGGGTGATCCTTACAGAGCACTGCTGCAGGTGACATGCACCCGTGGGGATGACACCTCTGTGGGTGAGACAGAATCTGGGGTGTTCCTTACTGAGCACCGCTACAGGTGACATGTGCCCATGGGGATGACACCCCTGTGGGTGAGTCAGCCTCTGATGTGATCCTTACTGAGCACCGCTGCAGGTGACATGCTCCCATGGGAATGACACCCCTGTGCGTGAGACAGCCTCTGGGGTGATCCTTACTGAGCACCGCTGCAGGTGACATGCAACAATGGGGATGACACCTCTGTGAGTGAGTTAGCCTCTGGGGTGATCCTTACTGAGCACTGCTGCAGGTGACATGCACCCATGGGGATGACACCCTTGTGGGTGAGTCAGCCTCTGGGGTGATCCTCACTGAGCACTGCTGCAGGTGACATGCACCCGTGGGAATGACACCCCTGTGAGTGAGTCAGCCTCTGGGGTGATCCTTACTGAGCACTGCCGCTGCAGGTGACATGCACCCATGGGGATGACACCCCTGTGAGTGAGTCACCCTCTGGGGTGATCCTTACTGAGAACCGCTGCAGGTAACATGCACCCGTGGGAATGACACCCCTGTGAGTGAGTCAGCTGCTGGGGTGATCCTTACTGAGCACCGCTGCAGGTGACATGCAACAATGGGGATGACACCCCTGTGAGTGAGACCGCCTCTAGGGTGATCCTTACTGAGCACAGCTGCAGGTGACATGCACCCGTGGGAATGACACCCCTGTGAGTGAGTCAGCCTCTGGTGTGATCCTTACGGAGCACTGCCGCTGCAGGTGACATGCACCCATGGGGATGACACCTCTGTGAGTGAGTCCGCCTCTAGGGTGATCCTTACTGAGCACAGCTGCAGGTGACATGCACCCGTGGGAATGACACCCCTGTGAGTGAGTCAGCCTCTGGGGTGATCCTTACTGAGCACTGCCGCTGCAGGTGACATGCACCCATGGGGATGACACCCCTGTGAGTGAGTCACCCTCTGGGGTGATCCTTACTGAGCACCGCTGCAGGTAACATGCACCCGTGGGAATGACACCCCTGTGAGTGAGTCAGCCTCTGGGGTGATCCTTACTGAGACCCGCTGCAGGTAACATGCACCCGTGGGAATGACACCCCTGTGAGTGAGTCAGCCTCTGGGGTGATCCTTACTGAGCACCGCTGCAGGTGACATGCAACAATGGGGATGACACCCCTGTGAGTGAGACAGCCTCTAGGGTGATCCTTACAGAGCACTGCTGCAGGTGACATGCACCCGTGGGGATGACACCTCTGTGGGTGAGACAGAATCTGGGGTGTTCCTTACTGAGCACCGCTACAGGTGACATGTGCCCATGGGGATGACACCCCTGTGGGTGAGTCAGCCTCTGATGTGATCCTTACTGAGCACCGCTGCAGGTGACATGCTCCCATGGGAATGACACCCCTGTGCGTGAGACAGCCTCTGGGGTGATCCTTACTGAGCACCACTGCAGGTGACATGCAACAATGGGGATGACACCCCTGTGAGTGAGACAGCCTCTAGGGTGATCCTTACAGAGCACTGCTGCAGGTGACATGCACCCGTGGGGATGACACCTCTGTGGGTGAGACAGAATCTGGGGTGTTCCTTACTGAGCACTGCTGCAGGTGACATGTGCCCATGGGGATGACACCCCTGTGAGTGATCCAGCCTCTGATGTGATCCTTACTGAGTACCGCTGCAGGTGACATGCACCCATGGGAATGACACCCCTGTGGGTAAGACGGCCTCTGTGGTGATCCTTACTGAGCACTGCTGCAGGTGACATGTGCCCATGGGGATGATACCCCTGTGAGTGAGACAGCCTCTGGGGTGATCCTTACTGAGCACTGCTGCAGATGACATGCACTTGTGGGGATGACACCCCTATGAGTGAGACAGCCTCTAGGTTCATCCTTACTGAGCACCGCTGAAGGTGACATGAACCCATGGGAATGACACCCCTGTGGGTGAGACAGCCTCTGTGGTGATCCTTACTGAGCACCGCTGAAGGTGACATGTGCCCATGGGGATGACACCCCTGTGGGTGAGTCATCTTCTGGGGTGTTCCTTACTGAGCACCGCTGCAGGTTACATGCACCCATGGGGATGACACCCCTGTGAGTGAGTCAGCCTCTGGGGTGATACATACTGAGCACTGCCGCTGCAGGTGACATGCACCCATGGGGATGACACCTCTGTGAGTGAGGAAGCCTCTGGGGTGATCCAAATTGAGCACTGCCACTGCAGGTGACATGCACCCATGGGGATGACACCCCTGTGAGTGAGACAGCCTCTGGTGTTTTCCTTACTGAGCACCGCTGCAGGTGACATGCACCCATGGGGAGGACACCCCTGTGGGTGAGACAGCCTCTGTGGTGATCCTAACTGAGCACCGCTGAAGGTGACATGTGCCCATGGGGATGACACCCCTGTGAGTGAGACAGCCTCTGGGGTGATCCTTACTGAGCACCGCTGCAGGTTACATGCACCCATGGGGATGACACCTCTGTGAGTGAGGAAGCCTCTGGTGTTTTCCTTACTGAGCACCGCTGCAGGTGACATGCACCCATGGGGAGGACACCCCTGTGGGTGAGACAGCCTTTGGAGTGATACTAAGCACCGCTGAAGGTGACATGCACCCTTGGGGATGACACCCCTGTGAGTGAGTTAGCCTCTGGGGTGATCCTTACTGAGCACCGCTGCAGGAGACATGCATCCATGGGGATGACACCCCTGTGGGTGAGTCAGCTTCTGGGGTGATCCTTACTGAGCACTGCTACAGGTGACATGCACACATGGGGATGACACCCCTGTGAGTGAGTCATCCTCTGGGGTGATACATACTGATCACCGCTGCCGCAGGTGACATGCACCCATGGGGATGACACCTCTGTGGGTGAGTCAGCCTCTGGGATGATCCTTACCGAACATCGCTGCAGGTGACATGCACCCGTGAGGATGACACTACTGTGGGTGAGCCAGCCTCTGAGGTGATCCTTACTGAGCACTGCCGCTACTGGTGACATGCACCCATGGGGCTGACACCACTGTGAGTGAGTCACCCTCTGGGGTGATCTTTACTTAGGTCTGCTACAGGTGACATGCACCCATGGGGATGACACCCCTGTGACTGAGTCAGCCTTTGGGGTGATCCTCACTGAGCACCGCTGCAGGTGACATGTGACGCGCCCCCTGGGCCGAGTGTACACGTGTGTGGGTTACCCGGAGCCGGGTCTCTGGGGATTGTAGTTTCCGTGGCGGCGACCCGGTCCCGTGGCCAAACCAGGGTGGTCAAACCAGTGGCGGTCGTGTATGAGTTTTAGGTTAATTGTCCGACTACGCCACCCGTGGATTGCGGTCAGGGTGTACCGCCCCTGCGAGGCAGTCCACTGAGGCTGGTGTGGTATGCGCAGCAAAGGATGGAATAACTCCCTACGGGAAGAGTATTGCCTCAGGGCAGTGAATGTGGATGATGGGAGTGATGGTGCACAAGCGCAGCAGGAACGACTCAGAGTCTTTGCAGTGCAGTTAAGGGTCTTTACTGGTGATAATAAGGCAGACTCTCCCGGGAGTACTGGCTAGCATAAGAGGCCTGGTCAGTCTGTGAGCAAGCAGGAGCTCCCCTGGCCAGGTGGAGTTGTAGGCCTCCCCGTCTGTCTGCACTCTTCCTGGCTACCTTGCTGTAAGCGAGTGGAAGTAGCCCACATCCCTGAGTGTACCGTGTGGTGCTCACCCGTATGGCTGGTGACTTGGGGCCTTCTGATAGCCTCCGCTCCTCGATGGCGGTGCTGGTCCCTTCCTTGTGACTGAGCCTCCGGGATTCTATGGCCAGAGGACCTGGAATCCCCTGCCGGCTGGTTTCTGCTGTTGGACTTAGAGATCCTTACAGCCTCGGACTCCGGTGTCCGGTTCTTAAATTCTTATGTCAGGCCAGGCTCTGCTTAGCTCCAGCCACTGGCACACAGCTCCTGCTCCTACAGAGCTCCTAGCTGTTGCTTTCCCTGTGTCTTTCTCTCCTAACCCCACCCCAGATCCAGTTTATATAGGGCAGGTTCCTCCCCTATCTGGCCTGGGACAGGAGGTTTTGCATGTTTAAGGGCTCCTGACCAGGAAACCTCCCACTTGCTCTCAGACGTGATATTTCTATCACTGTGGTAACCAGACCCCTGGGGTGCCACATTCCCCCCTAGTGAAATTTAGTACTCCGGGACTAAACACATTTTTAAAACCTACACGAATACAAGGGTATAAACAATAATACAACAACATATGTACAAGAAGTTTTAGTCTTTAGAGGTCACGGCGTGTCCGTGACTGGGTGTCCATGTCACCCAACAAGGTGAAGTCTTGGAACAAAGTAGGGGACCTGTCCAAAGCAAACCCCAAACGTTGGCCCTGGGCATGGCTGCAAGGCTGAGGCTAGCTACTTTGGGCCACAAGGAGGCCACGCCAGACAGGTTTTTCTCTTCCGCGGCCATCTTCGTAAGAGGCACCAAGTGCAATTATCTACATTGTAGTTCCGGTTATTCAGCGTCCATAACCTGTCAGTCCAAATAAACCTGAAGGGTAACTAGAGAAACATAATCATTGAACAGGCAACAAAAACATAAACCATTTTCAGCATTTGCAATTTACAGGTAAATTCACATTACATTTTTGACTCTCCAGCAAGCGGGCATCTGTCCTCTAGTGCTCCTTGTGGACCTACGTAACCCACTATCTGGTTCTGCACTACAGGGTGTAGAAGGTGTTGCGGGTAGGCCTGGCAGCTTTCTGCATACTCTTTGGCTTACTAGGGGCACGGCAGGCTCACTACTAGCAGAGGGTTGATTCTCCTGGGCTGCTGGTATGGATTCTTCTGCCTCCTGGGCCGGCTGCTCTTCTGACACTCCCTGTTCTACTGTAGGCCCTTGAGGGGCTGGCTGGAGAAAGGTGAGGACGGGTACCACGACTGCGTTGTTGATTTGAGTCCAGGACCGGGGAAAGTCTCCGAGTACGGTACTGATCATTTTTTCCCTTTCCTCTGCGGGTTGAGGGTTCTCTCGATCTTCGTCAGGGCTTTGCAGCTGCTCGGGACCCTTTTTCAGGTGGTCTCTGGAGACAATGGCTGTGGTCTCTCCTCCATCCTTACTGATTGCGCAGACTTTTGGATTATCATGACTTGAAGGCAGTACTGTGTACGGGTCCTTCTCCCATTGGTCGTCCAACTTGTGGAGCCGCCTCTTTCTCTTCAAGACCTGCTCTCCAGGTACCAGGGAAACAGCGGGAGCATGCTGGTTATAAGCCTTCTCTTGCCTTTCTCTTGCTTGAGACAGACTTCGCTCGACGCTCTCCTGTACTTTCCGGTACTGCTGCTGCCATTCTGTATCCCAGTCTGCCTCTGGCGAGGTGTCCTCAGGTGTCAGGACTCCCATATCCAGGTCAATAAGCAGCTTACTAGGTCTTGCTCTCATTAGGTAAGCCGGGGTACAGTTGGTGGAACCTACGGGGATGTGATTATACAAGTCCACCAGATCAGGCAGTTTTTCAGGCCACAGACTGCTTTCTTCCAGGGGCAACGTTTTTAGCAAGTCTATCACCACCTGGTTCATTTTCTCACATAGTCCGTTGGTCTGAGGGTGATAGGGCATTGTTCTTATCTTCCTGCAGCCATACAGGTTGCAGAACTCCTGGAAGACCTCCGCTTCGAAGGCTGGTACTTGGTCCATCAGCACTTGCTCCGGATACCCGTGTGGATAATAGTCCTGAGAAGGACTGTTTGTTTGATTTGGCAGGCTTTACAGACCCTACACTACCTATTTTGCACTATATATCTCTCCCTAACTCAGCAGCACTGACCCTACACTGTCTGATCCTGGGCGACTGTGTCCAAGATGGTTTTAAATACTCGAGGTGACGCTGTGCGGCCAGCCAATCACAGTAATGCCCACAACCAACATGGCTGCGGCATTACAGTGACTGGCTGGCAATCCCTGCATGTTCATTAGCTCTGTAAAGAGCACCAAACATGCAGGGCGGAGACCCGAGCTCCCTCCCGAGTAACCCGGAAATGCTCGGTGCTCGCTGAACATCCCGAGTAGTGAGATGCTCGGGCGAGTACCGAGCAGTGTCGGGCATGCTCGCTCAACACTAGTCAGGACCTATTGCATGAGAGGTCAGGATAAAGGGAGCTGAATGAGAAGCTTACCTCATGTGTTAACGCCTGAGGGTATCAGATGGTTTAACAAAGGCCTTGCCAGTACAGGTTACAAAGAATTTTTCGATGGGGTCGTTACCAGAGGTATGAGTGGTCCTGACCCATTCTGCATAGACACCAAACCACTATAAAAGAAAAATCCTGTCAACCCAATTGAGCCTGAGGGAACCACTCAGCTTTTGCATAGGGACAACCGGTGGGTGGCATCCAGGTGAACTCACTGCTTCTTCTTCCTCTGAGAGAACGAAGAAGGCCACTTGAGTGGATGAGCACTTGTGAGTCTTCACATCAATAATAGCCCTGCGACGGCCGCCAAGCTCATAATGTGTTCTCTCATTCCACTCTGAGACCTGTGGGGTAATATATGGGAAATCAGTATAATTGTACAGCAATGGCAGATGACCGACAGAGTGGGACATCACTACTTAGTCATGTGGGCCACTGCATCGGGCCTTTGGAGGTGTTGGAAATTGATGAGAGGTAGTAGATAGGAGGTGACTTCTAAGCGGTCTGCAGTTGTTCTTCCGTTTTGTTCAGCCTGTATGCACTGCAAAAATTTTGGTCTTTCCACCTCCTGTAGTCTTCTGCGCTTTGAGGGTGTCTTTGAGGGGCGCATCAATGAATCGTACCTGTGGAGCAAAAGTCAACAAATGTTAGCCATTAGTGTTGAGCGAGCATGCTCGACACTGCTCGGTACTCACCTGGGCATCTCACTACTCGGGATGTTCGGCGAGCACCGAGCATTTCCAGGTTACTCGGGCGGGAGCTCGGGTCTCCGCCCTGCATGTTTGACGCTCTTTAAAGAGCCAATGAACATGCAGGGATTGCCAGCCAGTCACTGTAATGCCGCCGCCATGTTGTTTGTGGGCATTAGAGTGATTGGCTGGCTGCACAGCTTCACCTCGAGTATTTAAAACCGGGCGCCGCCATCTTGGACACAGTTGCTCCGGATCAGACAGTGTAGGGAGAGTGCTGCTGAGCTAGGGAGAGATTTATACTGCGAAATAGGTAGTGTAGGGTCTCTAAAGCCTGCCAAATCAAACAAACAGTCCTTCTCAGGACTAATATCCATCCCAGATATCAGGCAGGCAAACTGTATAGGAGACGCAGTGGTTATACCAACAAACACTGCATTACAGTCCTGTGTGCTCCTGCTGGTCAAATTGCTAGACTTATCCCCAGGTCTCAGGGGCCAGGAAAAATCCTTTTTTTTTTTTCATCTAAATCCTGTTTTATTTCTTTTCCTCAGTCAGACTGTACAAATACACATCTTATTAACCTTTTGGTATTTAGCCCCCCCCCAAAAAAAAAAAAAATTGAGTGTGTCTGTGAGTGTTCAGACACAAATATATCTGTTTAAAAGAGTCTAGTGTAGGCCAGATAACTAGAACTGTGTTCTTCCTCTTCCACGGTTCAAATCTGGGTGTTATCAACCTGCTTGCCTTTTTTCCCTAAAAAAAACAGTTTGAGTGTGTCGCTGACTGTTCAGACACAAATATATCTATTTTAACAAGTCTGGTATACACCAGGAAATTATAACTGTGGTTTTCCTCTTCCACAGTTCAAATCTCCTTTTTATTACCCTTTTGCCATTGATAGTGCGAGTGTAAGCTATTTTACTTCATTTACAATGAGCAAGGTGCGTGGCAAGGGACGTGGAACTGGACGTTCTGGTGATGGTACGTGCAGAGGACGGGGCCGTGGCCAAGGTGAAAATGTGCCACAACCAACAGCCACATGTTCTTGACCGAATTACTAGGGAAGCACACAACAAGACCACTATTGCGAACTGATCAGTGTGAACAGGTTATTAATTGGATAGCAGATAATACTTCCAGTCACCTGGGCACCACCACCTCCGGTCTGTCTTCCACACGGTCAAGTGTTAGTAGCCGTGAGTATCGACCGCATACTCCTCCTCACCCTGATGCTCCTTCCTCCCACAATGCCGAGTGTCGTCAGACAGCAACTGATCCCACACTTGGACACTCTGAAGAGCTGTTCACTGGTCCATTTTCATATTTGTGTCCCTCGTCTGCTCCGCTTGAAGTGGTGGAAGAGGAGATCCCATGTAGCGATGGCTAAATATTTGAACAGTCACGGCCACAGGAAGGCGACGCTGGCAATTTGTCACAAGAGGTGGACGATGACGAGACACAATTGCCACGAAGTGAGGAGGAGGAGGACCGTGGTGCGGAAGTGGAAGAGGAGGAGGTGGTGGATGATCTAGTAACTGACCCAATGTGGCAGGAGGACATGCAGAGTGAGGCCAGAAGCACATAGGGGGAGGGAGGCAGAGTACCCGAACAGGCAGGAAGAAGCATTGTGGTGGCCGCAGACAGAAGGGGGACAACCGGTTCCCGTAACACCAACACGAGGGACGTTGTCAGTACAACCGGTAGGTCTTCCAGAGTCTGGAATTTTTTTAAAGACTCTGCTCTCCAAAAATGCCATTTGTACCACCTGCCAGGCCAGCATCAGCAGGGGTGACAAAACTACCAGCCTGACCACCACCAGCATGATCAGGCACATGGCAGCAAAGCACCCGACTTTGTGGGGTGAACCCCAGGGTCCACGACCAGTGTCAGCGGGTGTCACCACTGCTTCTTCCGTTGTTGTGCGTGTAAGAGAACCCCCTGTTGTGCGTGCAAGGCAATCCCCTGTCCATACTGCATGCAAAGATGCCCCCTCCGCTCATTCTTCACTTGTTATGGCAGTTTCTCAAGAAACAACATCAACGTCCATGTCCCACCACAGCGTTCAATTGTCCATATCCCAGACCTTTGAACGAAAGCGCAAATTCGCAGCCAATGCCCCACAGGCCACAGTCCTAAATTCGCACATTTCATGACTGCTTGTGTTGGAAATGCTGCCTTTTAGGCTAGTGGAGACGGAATCCTTCCGCAACCTTATGGCGGTGGCCGTCCCTCGGTACTCGGTCCCCAGCCGACACTATTTTGCCCGTTGTGCCATCCCCGCACTACACAAGCACGTGTCCCAAAACATCTGCCGTGCCCTCAACAACGCAGTTACTGGGAGAGTCCACCTGACAACGGACACGTGGACAAGTGCTCGTGGCCAGGGACGGTACATCTCCCTGATGGCACACTGGGTAAACGTAGTGGAAGCCAGGACCCAGTCGGACCTTAGGACGGAACACATCCTCCCCACACCGAGGATTGCGGGCCCTATGTCAGTCAGAGTTGCCCCTACAGTGTACAGCTCCTGCGCATCATCCTCCTCCTTCTCCTCATGTTCAGCCTCCATCTCAGATATCACCACATCAGTTACAAGCTGGAAGCACTGCAGAACTGCCTCGGCCAAGCGGCAACAGGCTGTGCTGAAACTCATAAGCTTTGGTGATAAATCTCACACTGCTTGTGAGTTGTGGACAGCTGTGAAAGAGCAGGCAGATCTGTGGCTGAGACCGATGAACCTACATCCAGGTATGGTAATGTATGACAATGGCTATAACCTGGTGGCGGCTCTGAGGCGAGGCAAGATCACACACGTACCATGCCTGGCTCATGTGCTTAACCTCGTGGTTCAGCGGTTTCTTAAATCGTACCCCGAGTTGCCAGATCTGCTCGTCAAAGTACGCCATCTGTCAGCTCATTTTCGCAAGTCGGCTACAGCTTCCACCGCCCTTGCTGTGTTGCAGCAGCGTTTGCAGCTTCCGGCACACCGACTGGTGTGTGATGTCCCCACACGTTGGAACTCAACCCTCCACATGTAGCAAAGGATTTGTGAGCAGAAGAGAGCAGTTATGGAGTACCAGCTGCAACAAGGCAGTCGATATTCAGGTCAGACTCCACACATAAGACCTCAGGAGTGGACCTGGATGTCTGACATATGTACCATCCTGACAAACTTTGAGGAGTCCACCAAGATAGTGAGTGGCGATGACGCTATCATTAGTGTCAGCATCCAACTTGTCTGTCTTTTGCAACGCTCTCTGCAGAGAATTAAAGAGGAAGCATTGCAGCCAGAGTATGATGAGATGGATCAAGAAGCCGTAGCGGGCGATTACACACAGCCCAGCCTCCTCTCATCCCAACGTGCATTGGGGGACAATAAGGGAAAGGAGGAGGAGGAAGAACAGGAGCTGGTATCATGCGCTGTAGATGGTAGTACCTGTACAACTGTCATACCGTCTGTTCAGCGTGGGTGGCCTTAGGACAGGGGGGGGAGGAGGAGAGCATAGTCAGTCGTCATCTTGGTGAGGACATGTAAGTCTTGCCCGTTACCAGTCTGGCACGCATGGCTGACTGTTATGTAGCGCCCCGAGGGCTCGGCCGCTACAGGGGTATTGCACCTCAGACCAGAGGTGTGATATTCCACTCCCGGGTAAGGATGGAGAATGGACCAGGGCTCAGTTAGCTGCATGCAGCACACACACCCCATTTCCCAGGGACAGCTCAACGGTGCTCCCACTAGACATTAGTGCAGGCACGACTGACCATGTCCCTGCTGGAGTGGGGAGGGAGGGGTGGAACACCCAGTGCTGTAGGGGCAGATAGGGGGCAGTTCCTGAGCGTAGGAAGGAGCCCATTGGTTGCTGGTCACCTGGGCTCATGGCTAGAGGGAGGTATAAAAGGTGGGCACCATCTTAGAACAGTGTTCAGTCTGTGAGGAGAGGAGAGCTGACAGGGAGCAGCAGCTCAGGCTGAGTGCTGCTCCAGAGGCAGGCCTAGGGAAGAGGCCGGGGCCTGAGAGGAGAAGGAGAAGTGGGCCTAGAGAAGAGGCCGAGGAGGAGGTGAATGGGAGCTGAGATTCTAGCTCATCTCAGCTCCAAGAGAAAGGAACAGAAAGGAACAGAACAGGAAAGAAAGAGAAGAAGAGACAGAGAAACAGAAGGGCTCAGGAACAAGAAGGTGGAAGGGACCCTAAGAACCCACGAGAATCCAGGGTGCAGGGTCAGGCAGATTAAGGGTACCGGATCCCAAGTTGGTGGAGGAGAAACAACCCTCAGCCAAAGACCGGTCGTCGTGATCATATATTGGTGCGACACCTCATCAAACCTGCTAGGAAGGCACCATATAGGACAGCGGAGGACGGGGCCCACGTTTAACCGCACAGGTCCGCGGCAGCTGGACAAAAGTGGGTCACTGGTGAGGCAGGCCAGAGAAAGGATAAAAGGGGGTCCTGTGCCATGCTCCTGAACTGCCTGGGAGTTGACCGAGCTCCACACCTGGTGGACGCAGCACGGCTCGGGCAGTCATTGCCAGCTGAAGTGACTTGGATATTAACCGTGAGTAAAGACGCTGGACTGCAGTACGTTATCTGTGTGCTTTTTCGCTCCTCCGGCACTACAAGTACTGGGACTCTCACTACCATCCCTCCCAGCATCCACTACACTGCCCTGGGGCTGCACTCTTCCCGTGGGGAGTCACATCACCTCAGCTGCACCCATCATCAGCCCCAGCGGACTGCCTTGCAGCGGCGGTTCCTAATAACCGCAATCCACGGGTGGCGTAGTCGGACAATTATCTAAAGTACGTAGCAGACTACCATTGGCCTGACCACCCTGAGCCGCGGGACCGGGCCGCCACCACTACTACCCCCAACATCTCCCTATCGCCCGGTTCCGCGTGCCCCACGGCCCAGGGGGTGAGTCAGTTACACTGCCTTAACCGTGACCCTCTTGTTGTCAAAATGTTGGGTGACAGTCATTACTGGTTGGTGACATTTTTAGACCCCCGCTACAAGGAGAACTTTCACTCTCTTATTCCTGAGGTGGAGAGGTCTACAAAAATGGGGCAGTACCAGAAGGCCCTTGCTGCAGAACTGTTAAAAAAAATTCCCATCTGAACACGCTAGCGGCAGAGGTCACAGTTCATTGACCAACCAAGGTGTAGAGGCAAGAGAGACGCAACTCCAATCCAGCAGTGACAGGGGAACACTATCTTCGTTCTGGGACAGTTTTCTGAGACCCGCCCAGCTTACAGGCCCTGAGGCGCGGGGTACTCTCACAAGGAGTGGAAAGTTTCAAAAGATGGTGAGGGAGTACCTTGCCGACCGTACCAGTGTCCTCCGTGATTCCACTGTGTTGTTTCGGGAGGTGTATTCCCATGCACCGCTTCACACCCACACATGGGTATACTCTTCCTCATTTCGGCTGTTTTTTGCTCTTCTCCTTATGCTCCGCCTCCACCACCACTATACCACCAGGGTGCCCGTGGTCCGTGTTGCCAGCATTGCAAGTTCCTCCGTCCTAATTTTTGGAAGCTTTTGCTTGGAAGGTATAGGCAAAGACTATGGGAGACCCACTCTCCCAGAATGGGAATAATGGTTTTAATATGCTGTACTGCATGGCTCTTGTAAGGGGCATTAAAATCGTCTTGTTAAGCTACTGTGACCTCCACATCGCATTGATATTGTCTTTTTATTCCGCTGCGACCTCCACCACTCTTCCAAGGGGCATTGATATTGTCTTTTTATTCCACTGCGACCTCCACCACTCTTCCAAGGGGCATTAAAACCGTCTTGTTAAGCTACTGTGACCTCCACGTCTCTTCCACGGAGCATTGATATTGTCTTTTTATTCCACTGTGACCTCCACCACTCTTCCAAGGGGCATTGATATGGTCTTTTTATTCCATTGCGACCTCCACCACTCTTCCAAGGGGCATTAAAACTGTCTTGTTAAGCTACTGTGACCTCCACGTCTCTTCCACGGGGCATTGATATTGTCTTTTTATTCCACTGCGACCTCCACCACTCATCCAAGGGGCATTGATATTGTCTTTTTATTCCACTGCGACCTCCACCACTCTTCCAAGGGGCATTAAAACCATCTTGTTAAGCTACTTTGACCTCCAAGTCTCTTCCACGGGGCATTGATATTGTCTTTTTATTCCACTGCGACCTCCACCACTCTTCCAAGGGGCATTAAAACGGTCTTGTTAAGCTACTGTGACCTCCACGTCTCTTCCAAGGGACATTAAAACCGTCTTGTTAAACGACTCTGAACTCCACAGATCTTCTAAGGGGCATTGAAATGTTGTTTTTAATTGCCTCTAACCTCCACGACTCTTCCAACGGGCATTGCATTTCCTCCTAATTTTATTCATCTTTTTTTTTTTTTCAATGCATAGGCGAGCACTAAGGGAGACCCACTCCCCAATAATGGCTAGAAGGTTTTTAGTATGCTGTAATCCACGTCTGTTTCAAGGGGCATTGCAGTTCCTCATAATTTTTGGAAAGCCTTCCATTCACTGCTTAGGCCAACAATGTACAGGAGACCCAGTTGCTATAAATGGAAAAAATGGTTTAGTTAAGGCCCTCTAACCTCCATGTCACTTCCAAGGGGCATTGGAGTGCTTCAAAAGTTTTGGTAGGCATTGCACTCACTGTATGCCCTATAACTGTGTAGCTGAACCGCTCTTTTTGGTACAGAAACATATCCTACAAGACATGTGTGGTTGACTGGCCTGATATTGATGTGAATGGTCCCTGTTCCTCCTGCTCTTTCTCCTTTGCCACCACCTCATCCATCATTCATCACCTGAAGCTTTGTTTTAACGGGAGTCATAGAACTGGGATAGTAGCAGAAAAACATCCAGCAATCCTCGGAGGAGGTAGGATATGCGCCAAAACGCTGACCACCTCAGGCCTAGCCACTACTACATACATGCGCTTGCATTCCAAGGAACAGAAAGCTAAGGAGATGGATGGCCACATGATCATGAATAATTTACTTGTTGTGCAGGAGGCCGACCACTGCTGCTGTCTACCTTCTGAACTTTGTGTGAAGCCTGATTGACCCAGGACCCGTAATCCTCTATGTCTGCATCCCAGTGTCCAACTGTGTCCCGGCTTCCACAATATTAACCCAGTGTGAAGGCGTCAGTGAGATGGACCATCCCTGGCAACATTCACTTGTCCACGTGTTTGTGGTTAGGCTGTCCTTCCCACTAAATGCACTGGGGAGGGCACAGGTAATGTTTTGGTATGCGCGCTTGTGTATAAGCTGCACCGGGACAAATAGGGGCGGCTGGGGACCGTTTATGGACACCTGGCCGCCCCCAGGCGACTGGGGACTGTGTGTGGGCACCCGGCCGCGGGGCAGCTGGGGACCGAGTGTGGATACCAGGCAGCCAACGCAGGCATGACACTTGTTTTTGGTTATTTCTTTTACCTTATACACAAGTCTTTACCCTGGAAAGGATGTTCCTTAACATATTTCACAGGAAAGCAGTTTCAGTTTCGTTTTTGATCGTTTTATTGTGAGCCCGTAAAAGTGGCTTAACACCTCTGACCACGTTGTTGACAGCAGTGACCTGGGAGTCAGAAATGCTTCCTGGGGCGATCCCCATGCTGTCCCCATGTCATTTGAGCACTGTCACTATTGTTTTGGGCACTTTTAAGGCTTTCTACAGACTGCTGGAGGTGCCGCCGCAAAAATGCTCGGGTCTCCCATAGACTAACATTGGGCTCGTTGCTCGGGTCGAGCACCCGAGTATCACGGTGAGCTCGGCCCGAGCTTCGAGCAACCGAGCATTTTAGTGCTTTCTCAACACTATTAGCCATGCATTTTACATGACCCAGCATCCAAGGCTGGTCAAAATTGGTCTACCTCTTGCACCATGTACCTCTTGCCGAATATCTCACAGCTGACTGATTTTTTTGCAGATCCGTCGTATAATTTATGAAGGCCTCACAGGCCTTATACAGTCGAGGTCTCTCTATACTCAATTGTGTGCCTCTCATCTGGAATAGGGTGAATCTCCGAACATGTTTCAATACGTTGAGGCTGGTCCGTTTACACAGAGGTAGGCTGGCCAGCTTTCTGAAAAACGCTCTGACCTCTGACCTTGCTCGGTCTTGTTAGGTACTCGAGACTGGCACATCTAGGGTTCAAGTAGTAAAGAAACCTTGCAGCGCTCAAAGCCACCCTCTGAAACTCGGGCACCTCCATGACATCCTTCAGATATGAGGAGAATTTCTTCAGCAAGGGATGATTCAGTGAATGACGCTTGTACAAGCCTGCAGCCCTTGTAGCCGCACAGGCTGATGACTTCCATCAGGTTTTCTTAATCCATAACGTGCTGCCATCAGTGGCCTCCTCGTCTGCACTGTGCACTGCATTCACCTGTGAATCCAGCTCAACCGGGGAAGTGGAGATCGGGCAGCGCCCCAACTGGGCAGACGTTACCTGTCCTTGAGTTTCAGAGGTAGATGTCCTGTTTTGCTGATCACACCCAGGCTTGTCCCTGACTAAATATCCATGTCCTTCCATAAAGGTGATGATCTGCTCCACGGATTGTATGTTCTGTAGATCGCTGTACTGAATGGTGGTGCCTTTACCAGCTATCTGCTGAAGGAGACACCTTGATCGTAGGGCTGCCCTCAAACCTCATGCACACCCTCCTCAAGTTCGTGGACAGATATTTGGTCACAAGGTGACATACCGGGCACGTTAGAGAGGTCTATTGGTGCCTGTGGAGTAAAAAGAGCGGAGTGACATGACAATTTGGGGGCAACAGAGATATACATTAGGCTTAATTCACACAGCAGCATATCTATGCCTAGATCAGGAGTTTCTCCAAAAACACAGAACAGGTGTCACTTTCAAGCATAGTTTTTTTTTCTCTAAAATCCTTACGAAGGGCTTACAGAGGCTGGGGTGATCCTTACTGAACACCGCCGCTGCAGGTGACATGCACCCGTGGAAATGACACCCTTGTGGGTGAGTCAGCCTCTGGGGTGATCCTTACTGAGCACCGCTGTAGGTACCCTAACCCTAACGTACCCGTACCCTAACCACCCTAACCCGCTTCTAACCCTAACACCTTAACCCTCTAACCCTTAACCCTCTAACACCTAACCCTAGCCCTAACTCTAACCCTAAAACCCTAACGTACCCTAACCCTCAAGCGCCAGAACTCACGCATTAAGCCCAGTCTCACGGTTATCCCTCAAGCGCCAGAACTCGCACATTAAGCACAGAACTCACGCATTAAGCTCATTAAGCACATAGCTCGAGCATTAAGCGCATTAAGCACCAGAACTCGTGAATTAAGTGCATTAATCACAACCTCGCACATGCAGCGCATTAACCCCTCGCGCGTTAGAACTCATGCATTAAGACCAACTTTGCACATTAACCCGTCGAGCACCAGAACTTTAGCATTAAGCTCAGCCTCGCGGTTAACCCCTCGAGCGCCAGAACTGGCACATTAAGCACATTAAGTGAAGGACTCACACAATAAGTGCAACCACGCACATTAAGCAAGGAATTTGTGCATTAAACGCAACCTCGCGGTTAAACGCTCAAGCTCCAGAATTTGGGAATTAAGCACAACCTCGTCGTTAACCCCTCGAGCGTCAGAACTAATGCATTAAACCCAACCTCGCGGTTAACCCCTCGAGTGCCAGAACTCGTGCATTAAGCGCAAACTCCCGCATTAAGTGCATTAACCCCTCAAGCGTCAGATCTCCCGCATTAAGCCAAACCTCACGGTTAACCTCTTGAGCCCCAGAACTCACACATTAAGCGCAGAACTCACGCATTAAGCTCATTAAGCGCAGAACTAGCACATTAAGCGCATTAGGTGCAGAACTTGCGTATTAAGCTCAAAACTAGCACATTAAGCGCATTAGGTGCAGAACTCGCGCATTAAGCGCAACCTCACGCATTAAGCACATTAATCGCAATCTCGCGCATTAAGCGTATTATCCTCTCGAGCTCCAGAACTAACGCATTAAGCCCAACCTCGCTATGAAGATGGGGTCTTCCGTGGGCATAATACCACTCAGACAACACAGGGTGAGGGTAAAACAGCGTGGCATTACTTTATTGAACCACAAAGCGGACAATAAACACACAGAACAGTCCCAGCAAATACCCAAGATGGTACAACATTACACAGTCTCACCCTTCCACTGGCCCGCCAGGAATAGAAAGTCAGATATGTGGCCAGGTGACCTGATTGACCCAACTTGGATTTCTTCATAGTGTCTTCCAGAGTTCAGTGATTTTAAATGGAGCAGATCTTTATTTCCTCTTGATGAAGCCATGTGTTCTCGCTTCTGTCCTCAATAGTCTAACTTGGCTGTGTCTTTTTCAAGTCTGTCTGCTACAGAGGCCTTGTCCCTTAAATAGTTCACAATTGTTTTTTGAAACAAACATTCACAGGTCAAGGATTAGGAATGATATTATTCCACAGGGCTCCAGTATCCACAGTTAATCCCCCACAAGACTGACTGGCAAACAGGTATTTAACATATCTAACAAACCTTCATTATTCAGACTCCCTGTGTGAGGACCTGGCCACTTTCTAAATACAGGCCACCTGGGCAAGCTGAAGATATGGATGAACTCTTTATGTATCAAATGACCAAGTTCTCCAAAAAATATGACGTAGTGGTCATGGGAGATTTCAACTATCCAGACATTTGTTGGGAATCTCTCTCAAGTAAAACTAACAGGTCAAGCAAATTCTTATCCTCTCTTGCTGACAACTTTATCTTCCAAAAGGTAGGGTAGAAAACAAGGGGATCTGCTACTTTGGATCTAATCCTTATAACCAGGGAGGAAATGGTTGAGGAGGTAAAGGTGGCTGGGACCCTAGGAGGCAGCGATCATGCTATTATAGAATTTTGGATAACTAGAGGAGGAAGACATGTGAAGACTCAAACTTCAAGGTTAGATTTTCGAAAGGCAGATTTTAAGAGACTCAGAAAGAGAATAGGAGGGATCCAATGGCTGAATGTCCAGGAAGGATGGGAAATTTTTAAAAATGAGATTCTCAAAGCACAATCGTTAACAATCCCAAAAAGTAGGAAGAATGGGAAGCATTTAAGGAAACCAGGATGGATGAACACAGAACTTAAACACATGCTAAAAAGAAAGAAAGAAATGTTTATTAAATGGAAAGAGGGAGGCATATCTAAAGAAGATTATAATGCAGCCTGCAGATCCTGCAGGGCACGTATCAGGTTAGCTAAAGCTGACAATGAATTAAGGCTTGCAAGAGATGTCAAAAGCAATAAAAAAGGATTTTGGGGGTATGTCAAAAGTAAAAGAAAAGTCAAAGATGCTATAGGATTTTTACAGGATGAAAATGGAGAAATGGTAAGAGAGGATGTTGAGAAGGCCGAACTTTTTAATTCCTATTTTGCATCTGTTTTCTCTCAGAAAGAAAATGTAACATCAACTGATCTTCACTGTCCTTTTAAAGGAATAGAGGAATCCAAGTTATCTGTAAACAGAAAGATTGTGAGGGAATATTTAGCTAACATAAATGAGTTCAAGTCTCCAGGTCCAGATAAATTACACCCCAGAGTACTGAAGGAGATCGTAGAAGAAATTTTAGAACCACTCTCCATAATCTTTGAAAATTCTTGGAGAACAGGAGAAGTCCCAGAAGACTGGAGAAGAGCAAATGTTGTTCCTATCTTCAAAAAGGGGAAGAAGGTGGACCCAGGGAACTATAGGCCGGTGAGTCTGACTTCTATACCAGGAAAGATCTTTGAACAAATTATTAAACAACATGTATGTAAGTACATGGATAAGAATGAAGTGGTTAACCAGAGTCAGCATGGGTTTGTAACTAACAAGTCATGTCAGACTAACTTAATTTCCTTCTATGACAGAATCACTGACTGGGTGGATCAGGGAAATGCTGTAGATATAGTATATCTTGACTTCAGCAAAGCATTTGACAAAGTATCTCACACCATCCTTATTGAAAAAATGACCAAGTATGCAATGGACCAGGCAACTGTTAGGTGGATTCATAACTGGTTTAGTGATCGGACTCAAAGGGTGGTTGTAAATGGCTTCACATCCAGCTGGATGAATGTCTCAAGTGGGGTACCACAGGGCTCCGTCCTGGGACCTGTATTGTTCAACATCTTTATCAATGATTTAGATGAAGGAATTGAGGGTAACCTGATTAAATTTGCTGATGACACAAAGCTAGGAGGGATAGCTAATACTAGAGAAGAGCGAGAGAGGATTCAAAAAGACCTAAATAAACTGGAGCAGTGGGCAGCAACCAACAGAATGGTTTTTAACAGGGAAAAATGCAAAGTACTACATCTGGGCAATAAAAATGAAAAAAGCATATACAGAATGGGAGGAATAGAGCTAAGCAACAGTACATATGAAAAAGACTTAGGTATACTAATAGATCATAGACTGAACATGAGTCAACAGTGTGATGCAGCAGCAAAAAAGGCAAACACAATTCTGGGATGTATTAACAGAAGCATACAGTCTAGATCACGTGAAGTCATTATCGGTCTTTACTCCTCTTTGGTCAGACCTCATCTGAAATACTGTGTACAGTTTTGGGCACCACATTTTAAAAAAGACATAGACAAACTGGAGCAAGTTCAGAGAAGAGCGACCAGAATGGTGAACGGTCTGCAAACCATGTCCTATGAGGAACAGTTGCAGGATTTGGGAATGTTTAGCTTGCAAAAAAGAAGACTGAGAGGAGACTTAATAGCTGTCTACAAATATGTCAAGGGCTGTCACATTGTAGAAGGATCATCTTTATTCTCATTTGCACAAGGAAAGACTAGAAGCAATGGGATGAAACTAAATGGGAGGAGACACAGATTAGATATTAGAAAAAACTTTTTGACAGTTAGGGTGATTAATGAGTGGAACAGGCTGCCACGAGAGGTGGTGAGTTCCCCTTCAATGGACGTCTTCAAACAGAGGCTGGACAGACATCTGTCTGAGATGATTTAGTGAATCCTGCTTTGAGCAGGGGGTTGGACCAGATGACCCAGGAGGTCCTTTCCAACTCTACCATTCTATGATTCTATGTGTTATGTTCTGCTACCAGAGCTAAGGAAAGAGAGGAGATCTGTCCCTACGATAGAACTCGGCTTAATCCCTACGATGTAACAGGGAACCTGATCCTGCGATCAGACCTGCTAAAGTCCTAAGCTAGTCTGTACGGAGACCTATAGATGTGGGGAAGGAATCCCTACAAGTACTAAGGACTGGGAGGAATATGGGACACCTCCTAACAGAAATAGTAGCAGACAGACGAACAAACAAAATATATAGAACATAGAGGTCAGTAGACCAAGCAAACTAACAGAGCAAGACACAGAGCACAGGCTAGCTAGAAAGTAGATATACAATGAAGTCCAGCAAAGCCAGAAGGGCGGAGCAGGATTAAATAGGCCAACAAGGTCATGTGACCAGCAAAGGAAAAAAAACCTAAGAGCAAGGTTCTAACAGTACCCCCCCTTCTAAGAGGATCCTCCTTATCCCCTAGGACCAGGCTTATCAGGAAATCTCCTGTGAAACGCTCTGATAAGTCTGGACGCGGAAACATCATCCGACCTCACCCAAGAGTTATCCTCGGGACCGAAACTTTTCCAGGCCACAAGATACTGCAAACTACCTCTATACCGTCTAGAGTTAAGGATGCGAGAAATTTCATATTCCCCGTCCTCCACCACCGGAGGAACAGAGGCAGAGGCGTCACAATCCGATACAACAGCTTTTTTCAACAGAGAGACATGAAATACCGGATTAATTCTCCAGGAGGTAGGAACCTCCAACCTAACAGCAGATTGGTTGACAACCTGAAGCACCTTAAAGGGCCCTACAAACTTGGGACCCAATTTCTTTGAAGGAATCCTCAACCGCAGATTCCTAGAGGACAACCAAACCATGTCACCAACAGCGAACAAAACCTCCTGTCGTTTCCTATCAAAGTAGTCTTTAGATTTTCTGTTGGCCTCCTGAAGATTACCACGCACATCCGTCCAAACTCTCTCCAAATCACCGGAAAAATTCTCCTCCTCAGGCACGGCAGATCCCAACTTGGAGAACGACCCAAACGACGGATGTCTCCCAGAACAACAAAAAAAAGGCGAACAACCAGCAGAAGAAGATGTATGATTGTTCAGAGCAAATTCAGCAAGTGGCAGAAACTCAGACCACCCCTCTTGATTGTCTGCCACAAAACAACGCAAGAACTGCTCAACATCCTGGTTTTTCCTTTCTGTCTGGCCATTAGATTCAGGATGATATCCGGACGAGAACGACAAATGAACTCCCAACCTATCACAAAAGGCACGCCAAAAACGAGCCACGAACTGAGGACCCCTATCAGAAACAATGTCAGTAGGAACGCCATGAAGTCTGACAATTTCCTTGACAAAGGCCTTAGCGAGAGTTTTAGCACAGGGCAGTTTGACGAAAGGAACCAAGTGACACATCTTGCTAAAACGGTCCACGACCACCCAGATGACAGTAAAACCCTCAGAGGGGGGAAGGTCAGTTATAAAGTCCATAGCCAAATGTGTCCAAGGAGCACTGGGAACCTCCAAAGGACAAAGCAACCCCGCAGCAGGAGTATGTGAGGACTTAGATCTAGCACATATAGTACATTGACGCACCCACTTAATGACTTCCTTCTGCCATCCAGGCCACCAAAAACTGCGACCCACCAGTCTCTTGATCTCAGAGATTCCGGGATGACCTGCCAACCGAGATTCGTGACACTCAACAAACAAATCTCTCCTAAAGGTCCCAGGCACAAACAACCTCCCATGAGGAGTGTTAGAAGGGGCATTCTCCTGTGCTTTAAGAATCTCATTTTCCAAAACGGAGTCCAAAGCAGCTATCACAACACCTTCTTGTAAAATGTTCTCCTCTTTCTCAGCACCGACTATGGGAGAAAAACTGCGAGACAAGGCATCCACCTTAACATTCTTAGTACCAGGGATGTAAGTAACGGAGAAATTAAACCGCGAGAAAAAGAGTGCCCACCTAGCCTGACGGGCATTCAGGCGCTTGGCAGCATCAAGATATATCAGATTTTTATGATCCGTAAGAACCTGAACGGGAAATTCCGCACCTTCCAAGAAGTGGCGCCAGTGTTCAAATGCGAGTTTAATAGCCAATAATTCCCGATTACCAATATCGTAATTCAGTTCAGTCTCCGAAAATTTTTTTGAAAAAAAGGCACAGGGATGTAATCCATCCCCGTTATCCTGAGACAATACTGCGCCAACCCCCACAGAGGAAGCATCAACCTCAACCAAAAACGGCCTAGTAACATCAGGCTGCATAAGGATGGGAGCAGATGTGAACCTCTCCTTGAGATACACAAAAGCTTCAATGGCCTCAGAAGACCACTGAACCGCATCAGCACCTTTCCTGGTGAGATCAGTCAGAGGTTTGACAATACTAGAAAAATTTTTTATGAATTTTCTATAGTAATTGGCGAAACCCAAAAACCTCTGTATCGATTTCAAACCAATAGGCCTAGGCCATTCCTGCACAGCCTGAACCTTAACCGGATCCATCTCAAAACCTTTGCTAGAGATAATGTAGCCCAAAAAACTAATTCTCTGTACAGCGAACTCACATTTCTCCAGCTTAGCAAAAAGCGAATTGTCCATTAATAACTGTAATACCTCACGCACGCTCCGCCAATGAGACTCCAGATCCGGCGAATAAATCAAAATGTCATCCAAATACACAACCACATTTTTACCGATCAAAGGTCTAAGGATGTCATTAATCAGATTCTGAAAAAATGCAGGAGCATTAGTAGGACCAAAAGGCATAACCAGATTCTCAAAATGACCCACAGCAGTGTTAAAAGCAGTCTTCCATTCGTCACCCTCCTTCATGCGCAACAGATTGTATGCCCCCTTAAGGTCAATTTTAGAGAACCACTTGGCCCCCATTAACTGGTTAAACAGATCAGGAATCAATGGCAGTGGGTAAAGATTGCGTACAGTAATTTTGTTAATCTCACGAAAATCCAGACAAGCACGTAAATCGCCGTCCTTTTTTTTTTACAAAAAAAAATCCAACCGCCACAGGAGACTTAGAGGGCCTAATGTGACCGGCGGCCAAACTTGTCTGTATGTATTCCTCCAAAGCCTTCCTCTCAGGAATAGTAAGGTTAAATAAACGACTTTTAGGAAGAGTCGCTCCAGGGACAAATTCAATAGAACAATCATAGTCTCTATGGGGAGGCAAAACCTGCGATTCCTTCTCAGAAAAAACTCTCCAAAAATCCTGAATAGGAACAGGCAATTCTCCCCTATCCAAAGCTGCAATACGCCCATTACAACACTTGTCATAACATTTATGGCTCCAGGATTTAATTTCACTGGTAGACCAATCCAGTACAGGATTGTGAAATTTTAACCAGGGCAATCCCAATATTACTGGAGAAGGCAAGTTATTCAACACTACCAAATCCAATTTCTCATGGTGAACACCATTAATAGTGAGAGGAAATTCACAGACCTTGAGAGTAATATTCTTCAAAGGGGAACCATCCACAGAAACCACAGCAATGGGGGATGATAAAGGTTCAGGTTTTAAATTGAGTCTTTCCACGAATCCCCCATCAATAACATTCAGAGTAGACCCACAATCGACAAACACCCGAAATTCCATTAATTTTTCCTGAGCAATCGTGGAAGCAGCTAAAAATACACCCTTGGAATTTAAACAGGCAATACGGGCATGACTGACCATTTTTTTTTCTTTCTTCATACGAAGCTCACAGCCTTTAATCAAATGACCAGATTTTCCGCAATAGAAACACAAGCCTTCAAAAAATCGACGGTCTTTTTCTTGAGAGCGAGGTGCCACCGATCCAATCTCCATCGGTTCACCACTGTTAGTACACACATTCTCATAACCAGAAACTGACATAGCAGAGGATTTGCTCTCATTAACCCTTGCACGCAGTCTTCTATCCACCCGTATAGCTAATTGCATAGCCTGTTGCAAATCTTCAGGTGTAGGATAAGCAATTAGCAGGTCTTTAACCCTTTCACTGAGCCCAGCAAGAAATAGACTTTTCAGAGCAGAATCGTTCCACCCTGTTTGAGTAGACCAACGACGGAAATGAGTACAATATTTTTCCACATTACCTGATCCTTGTTTTAAACGTCTCAACTCAGTCTCAGCTGATGCGACACGGTCAGGATCATCATATAATAGTCCCAAAGCAGAAAAAAAACTATCCACTGATCTGAAGCATGTATCACTAGGTTGCAAAGAAAAGGCCCACTCCTGAGGCTCTTTGCGCAAAAGTGACATTATGAACCCTACGCGCTGGGATTCATCCCCAGAGGACTTAGGTCTCAAACGAAAATACAATAAGCAAGCATTTTTGAATGAAAAAAATTCTCGGTGTTCACCAAAAAATAAATCCGGCAAACATACCTTAGGCTCCAAGAAATGTGCTCCAGGACAGTTACTCACGTGCTGACGGAGCTCGGCCACCTCCAGAGAGAGTCCCTGCAGGCGATGAACCAAATCCTGAACCGACACCATGATGGAACAGAAAAATCTTTCCTTAGAGAATTTGCTGGCTGGACTTACTGTTATGTTCTGCTACCAGAGCTAAGGAAAGAGAGGAGATCTGTCCCTACGATAGAACTCAGCTTAATCCCTACGATGTAACAGGGAACCTGATCCTGCGATCAGACCTGCTAAAGTCCTAAGCTAGTCTGTACGGAGACCTATAGATGTGGGGAAGGAATCCCTACAAGTACTAAGGACTGGGAGGAATATGGGACACCTCCTAACAGAAATAGTAGCAGACAGACGAACAAACAAAATATATAGAACATAGAGGTCAGTAGACCAAGCAAACTAACAGAGCAAGACACAGAGCACAGGCTAGCTAGAAAGTAGATATACAATGAAGTCCAGCAAAGCCAGAAGGGCGGAGCAGGATTAAATAGGCCAACAAGGTCATGTGACCAGCAAAGGAAAAAAAACCTAAGAGCAAGGTTCTAACACTATGATTCTACTTTTCCAGCACTGAGCACCCCTTTTCGTCAATCTTAATTTTGTGTTTTGTTAGAAATTTGCTTGCTGTGTTTTGTTAGTGATTTGTTTGCTCATCAGTTGAACCTCAGGTATCTATTCCCTTCACTGACCATATCTCCGAGACCTTGGGCCATTGTTCTCTCCGTCACCACAGGTAGTCTCACATGCAAACCCAGGGGATGGGCTCCACCTGAGAAAATATCTCCACTAAGGCACAGTAAGCTGGGGGAGGGAGGGGTGAGCTCTTCTGCCGATTCAGGGGGCTGAACCCTGTGAAGGAGAAAGGGAAGATTCATTGCTAGTCGCATTGAGAGCTGGGTGGTATCACGGGCTGCGGTCGTGATATCCATCATCCGAAGGAGCATATGCTGTGACTGCCAACATACCAGCGGGAGATACAAAAAGCTGTGGGCCAACCAAAAGTTTGGGGACAGTGGGTATCACCTGGTACGGGGTAGTGGAACTACTGAGTCCAGGTTGGAAACTCGAAGGACTAAGAGAATTGCCTGTTGGACATTTACCTGAAATTGCTGTTCACCGTGGTCAGAAGGAATAAAACTAATTGCATCAATAACCTGCCTAGGTGATTATTAAAATCCACAACCGCACATCTTTACAAGTCCCTGTATGTCAGATGACACATTGTAAGAGCTGATATAAGATGTACATAACAGCCATTCATCAATTACCAATATCACCTCAAGTGATCAGCATCCAAGTTTATACAAACAACTAGCTATTGAACCCGTTCTACGCCCGGGTGGCGAGTATTTTTATTGGTATATGGTCTCCCATGCTGTTATGTGCTGCCCCCCTCCTGGTATTTGTGCTGCCCCCATCATTTCCCCACCATCCATCGTGGCTCCCCTCATCCCCGATCCCGGTATGCGTGGCTCCCCTCATCCCTGATCCCGGTATGCGTGGCTCCCCTCATCCCCGATCCCGGTATGCGTGGCTCCCCTCATCCCCGATCCCGGTATGCGTGGCTCCCCTCATCCCCAATCTCGGTATGCGTGGCTCGCCTCATCCCCGATCCCGATATGCGTGGCTCCCCTCATCCCCGATCCCGGTATGCGTGGCTCCCCTCATCCCCCCAATCCTGGTATGCATGTTACCCCTCATTCCCCCAATCCTGGTATGCGTGGTACCCCTCATCCCCCCAATCCTGGTATGTGTGGTACCCCTCACCTAACAATCCTGTTATATTTCTTGTCCCCTCACCACTTTCACACTCTACACACATACAAAAAAAAACTAAACAGTTATACTCACCTTTCTTCCCTGAACCCGTTCTACGCCCGGGTGGCGAGCATTTTTCTTGGTATATGGTCTCCCATGCTGTTATGTGCTGCCCCCATCCTGTCCCCACTATACTATCCCGGTATGCGTGGCTCCCCTCATTCCCGATCCCGGCATGCGTGGCTCCCCTCATTCCCGATATGCGCGGCTCCCCTCATCCCCGATCCCGATATGCGCGGCTCCCCTCATCTCTGATCCCGGTATGCGCGGCTCCCCTCATCTCTGATCCCGGTATGCGCGGCTCCCCTCATCCCCGATATGCGTGGCTCCCCTCATCCCCGATCCCGGTGTGCATGGCTCCCCTCATCCCCGATCCCGGTATGCGTGGCTCCCCTCATCCCCGATCCTGGTATGCGTGGCTCCCCTCATCCCCGATCCCGGTATGCGTGGCTCCCCTCATCCCCCCAATCCTGGTATGCGTGGTACCCCTCATCCCCCCAATCCTGGTATGTGTGGTTCCCCTCATCCCCCCCCAATCCTGGTATGTGTGGTACCCCTCACCTAACAATCCTGGTATATACATGGTCCCCTCACCACTTTCACACTGTACACACATACCAAAAAAAAACTAAACGGTTATACTCACCTTTCTTCCCTGTGCTCCAGCGCTGCAGCGTCCTGTTCTGCCGGAGGCCGGGGAGGAGTGTGGCGTCGGAGCACCGCGCTGTCCGGAGCCATTTTGCTGAAGACACACTGTAAATGTGTCTTCAGTAAAATGGCGCCGGATAGCGCTGTACGCACGCTCCGGTTCGACGCCTTCACTCCGCCCCCGGTCTCCAGTGAAGAGAGGCGCCGCGGCAACGCTCCTACCGGTCAGGTAAGTTTGTAAGTATGGCGCCGGAGATGGCGGTATGCGTTCAGTGTCTACGCATACCGCCATCACCGGCGCCATACCTCCTCTTACCTGTAACGGCTGGATGCCTGCTTCTGTCTGGAGCCGGACTGCGCGTCACGCATGCGCAGTCTATGGAGGCTTCGGACAGAGACACGCTTAGCCGGTTATATTATAGATAGCTTGTGTTGAGCAACCAAATAAGAGCAGAAGTTAAAAAGTCAACATAAAAATAAAGGTATATTGCTCTTGGCCATCAGAAAGTATGCCTGGCATAATTTAGAAGAAAAGCCGGGTTGTCACATACCTCCCCCTTCTTAATTAGCCAGAAGTGATAGCTTTCCCATCACCCTTATTGGGATCAGTCCATGTGAAGACCTGGGGCCTTCCGTGGGCGTAACGCTACTCAGACAACACAGGGTGAGGGTAAAACAGCACGCCAATACTTTTTTGAACCACAAAGCGGACCGTAAACACATAGAACAGACCCAGCAAATACCCAAGATGGTACAACATTACACAGTATCACCCTTCCTTCTCCACCCACCTGGGATAGAACAGCCGTGACTAGAGACTTCCATGGCCGACTACCTCAACCAGTGGCCCCCCGCTTCTAGGGGGCCAAAACAGAGAGAAGATAGCAGCAAGCTTAGGAAACTAGCAGTCCATCGAGGTACAAGGCCAGGAGACCCGAGCATCCCAACCTGGCCGACTACCTCAACCAGTGGCCCTCCGCTTCTGGTGGGCCTCCCCAGAGGATAGGTAGCAGCAAGCTTAGGAAGCTAGGATTCCATCGAGGTACAAGGCCAGGAGACCAAAGGGTCCCAACCTGGCCTCTCTGAGAGTTTCCATGGGGCAGGCAACCGGTGGGTCCCTCTTGGCAAGTCCAAATGTATCCATGGGTTCTAGGCGACCGGTGGGTCCCTCCCAGCAACCCCAAAACAACATATCCATGGGACCAGGTGACTTTTTTGTCCTCTCCTGGACACCCCAAAATGTATCCATGTCTCTCTGATGGTTAATGGAGCAGATCTGAATCTTTCAAGTCAGGGCCGGTACCCTTAGGCTAGAATCATATACAATTCAAATCTGTGTCTCTTTGGATGCCATGCAATCCATCTGTTGTCCTGAATGATTCCTCATTCTCCTTCTAAAGTCTTTCTGATGTTCCTTGATTCTCTGTCTCAAGTCTCATTCTGTCTCCAGCACTACAGACATCCCTGTTTATATTTACATCTGTGTGAGGTCATCAGGCACAGGTAAGAGGTAAAGGTGCAGGGCTCTTATTGTTTGAGCTAATCTATTTACATAGTTGGTATCATAGGGGCTGTTGTAAATAGCTGGCTTTTAGTACAATTTGTCATTAGCATAGTAAACATGATTGTTTCCAAAAGAATAGAATTCAACATTCAGGGTTATACAAATACTGGTCTGTTCTTATTGACCAGACACAACTACACAAAGATAATAGGGTATTTCTTTTGGATTAACAAATCTAAACGTCTGGCTTTTTAAGATTTTTCTCTTTATCGTCACATGGGGTATCTGCATACTCAGGAGACATTGTATAACAAATTGTGTTGTGAAATTTCTCCTGTTACCCTTGTGAAAATGCAAAACTTGGGGCTAAAAAAACATTTTTGTGGGAAAAATGTGATTTGTTTATTTTCACATCTCAATGCTGTAAACTTATGTTAAGCACTGGGGGTTAAAGGGATTCACCACTAGAGATGAGCGTTGTTCTACTCGAACTGTTCGCCAATCTCAAATTCGAGCTGTTTTGGGCGGTGTTCGAGCCGTTCGACGAACACGAACAATTTGAGAAAAATTCGGCTGTTCGAGGTTATGTTCGATAACTGTTCGTGCACCAAAATCATAACTGGATTTTTTCTCAGTAATGATGAAAATTAATGTTAATACGCAGTTTGAGTGTACAGCGGGGTGGGGGGAGGGGCAGGGGATGGATCTCTGCAGGAACAATGAAGATCTCCATTTTTTTTTTTTTCTCTTTCCCGCATTTACAGTGGGGAGGTGCAATCTCAGTCTATCAGCAGCGCACACACGGAGCGAAGTGCTTTTTTTCACACAAGCAAGGGCATGTGTCATTGGCAGTGTATGTCACATGTCCTTGCCCTATAAGACCAAGCCATTTTCCCCGTCGCCACCATTTTCTCACTGCTGCAGCTGCGTGTTAGACGGCACCGCTGTTGCTGTGTGCGCTATACCTTGTTAATTTCAAGACAATTTTCGCACAAATATACAGATAGCTTGGGAGTAGGGAATAGTTGTGATTGCAGTCCTTTTAAGGACTAGGTTACAGCATTTCCTACGACTTTTATCAGGGAGGTCTGTGCTCTTAAATAGATAGGTTGTGGGAGTAAAGACTAATTGTAATTGGAGTCCTTTTCAGGACTAGGTTACATCAGTTCCTATCAGTTTTTGCCAGGCAAGTCTGTGCCAGTGCTGTGCAAGTTTTTTTCACAGCATTTGGCTGAATCTAGCAAAGCTAATCCTTTTTGGCCTATTGCAGAGTGTGTTAGTCAGTGGAGTAGCCTGTGTTGCAAGATATACCACCTGTGTATAGAATACCAATTTTTTTACTGCACCTAGTGAAGTAAAATCTTTTGGGCATAGCATCATTCTATTAGTCCATCTATACTGACCTCCATCAGGTTGCAAATTGAATATAATTTTTTTCTGCATCTAGCTCTGAAAAAATATTGGGCTTCTAGCTGTGTGTGGGACTTGTTGTATTAGTCCATCTATACTGACCTCCATCAGGTTGCAAACTGAATATATTTTTTTCTGCATCTACCTCTGAAAAAATATTGGGCTTCTAGCTGTGTGTGGGACTTGTTCTATTAATCCATCTATACAGACCTCCATCAGGTTGCAAACTGAATATATTTTTTTCTGCATCTACCTCTGAAAAAATATTGGGCTTCTAGCTGTGTGTGGGACTTGTTGTATTAGTCCATCTATACTGACCTCCATCAGGTTGCAAACTGAATATATTTTTTTCTGCATCTACCTCTGAAAAAATATTGGGCTTCTAGCTGTGTGTGGGACTTGTTCTATTAATCCATCTATACAGACCTCCATCAGGTTGCAAACTGAATATATTTTTTTCTGCATCTACCTCTGAAAAAATATTGGGCTTCTAGCTGTGTGTGGGACTTGTTGTATTAGTCCATCTATACTGACCTCCATCAGGTTGCAAACTGAATATATTTTTTTCTGCATCTAGCTCTGAAAAAATATTTGGCCTTCTAGCAGTGTGTGGGACTTTCTCTATTAGTCCATCTATACTGACCTCCATCAGGTTGCAAATTAAAAATAATTTTTATCTGCATCTACAGTACCTCTGAAAAAAATATTTTGGGCTTCTAGCTGTGTGTGGGACTTGTTGTATTAGTCCATCTATACTGACCTCCATCAGGTTGCAAATTAAAAATAATTTTTATCTGCATCTACAGTACCTCTGAAAAAATATTTGGGCTTCTAGCTGTGTGTGGGACTTGTTCTATTAGTCCATCTATACTGACCTCCATCAGGTTGCAAATTGAATATAATTTTTATCTGCATCTACCTCTGAAAAAATATTTGGGCTTCTAGCTGTGTGTGGGACTTGTTGTATTAGTCCATCTATACTGACCTCCATCAGGTTGCAAACTGAATATATTTTTTTCTGCATCTACCTCTGAAAAAATATTGGGCTTCTAGCTGTGTGTGGGACTTGTTCTATTAATCCATCTATACAGACCTCCATCAGGTTGCAAACTGAATATATTTTTTTCTGCATCTACCTCTGAAAAAATATTGGGCTTCTAGCTGTGTGGGACTTGTTGTATTAGTCCATCTATACTGACCTCCATCAGGTTGCAAACTGAATATATTTTTTTCTGCATCTAGCTCTGAAAAAATATTTGGCCTTCTAGCAGTGTGTGGGACTTTCTCTATTAGTCCATCTATACTGACCTCCATCAGGTTGCAAATTGAATATATTTTTTATCTGCATCTACAGTACCTCTGAAAAAATATTTTGGGCTTCTAGCTGTGTGTGGGACTTGTTCTATTAGTCCATCTATACAGACCTCCATCAGGTTGCAAACTGAATATATTTTTTTCTGCATCTACCTCTGAAAAAATATTGGGCTTCTAGCTGTGTGTGGGACTTGTTGTATTAGTCCATCTATACTGACCTCCATCAGGTTGCAAATTAAAAATAATTTTTATCTGAATCTACAGTACCTCTGAAAAAATATTTGGGCTTCTAGCTGTGTGTGGGACTTGTTCTATTAGTCCATCTATACTGACCTCCATCAGGTTGCAAATTGAATATAATTTTTATCTGCATCTAGCTCTGAAAAAATATTTGGCCTTCTAGCAGTGTGTGGGACTTTCTCTATTAGTCCATCTATACTGACCTCCATCAGGTTGCAAATTAAAAATAATTTTTATCTGCATCTACCTCTGAAAAAATATTTGGGCTTCTAGCTGTGTGTGGGACTTGTTCTATTACTCCATCTATACTGACCTCCATCAGGTTGCAAACTGAATATATTTTTTTCTGCATCTACCTCTGAAAAAATATTGGGCTTCTAGCTGTGTGTGGGACTTGTTGTATTAGTCCATCTATACTGACCTCCATCAGGTTGCAAATTAAAAATAATTTTTATCTGCATCTACCTCTGAAAAAATATTTGGGCTTCTAGCTGTGTGTGGGACTTGTTCTATTACTCCATCTATACTGACCTCCATCAGGTTGCAAACTGAATATATTTTTTTCTGCATCTACCTCTGAAAAAATATTGGGCTTCTAGCTGTGTGTGGGACTTGTTCTATTAGTCCATCTATACTGACCTCCATCAGGTTGCAAATTAAAAATAATTTTTATCTGCATCTACAGTACCTCTGAAAAAATATTTGGGCTTCTAGCTGTGTGTGGGACTTGTTCTAATAGTCCATCTATACTGACCTCCATCAGGTTGCAAATTGAATATAATTTTTATCTGCATCTAGCTCTGAAAAAATATTTGGCCTTCTAGCAGTGTGTGGGACTTTCTCTATTAGTCCATCTATACTGACCTCCATCAGGTTGCAAATTAAAAATAATTTTTATCTGCATCTACCTCTGAAAAAATATTTGGGCTTCTAGCTGTGTGTGGGACTTGTTCTATTACTCCATCTATACTGACCTCCATCAGGTTGCAAACTGAATATATTTTTTTCTGCATCTACCTCTGAAAAAATATTGGGCTTCTAGCTGTGTGTGGGACTTGTTGTATTAGTCCATCTATACTGACCTCCATCAGGTTGCAAATTAAAAATAATTTTTATCTGCATCTACAGTACCTCTGAAAAAATATTTGGGCTTCTAGCTGTGTGTGGGACTTGTTCTATTAGTCCATCTATACTGACCTCCATCAGGTTGCAAATTGAATATAATTTTTATCTGCATCTAGCTCTGAAAAAATATTTGGCCTTCTAGCAGTGTGTGGGACTTTCTCTATTAGTCCATCTATACTGACCTCCATCAGGTTGCAAATTAAAAATAATTTTTATCTGCATCTAGCTCTGAAAAAATATTTGGCCTTCTAGCAGTGTGTGGGACTTTCTCTATTAGTCCATCTATACTGACCTCCATCAGGTTGCAAATTAAAAATAATTTTTATCTGCATCTACCTCTGAAAAAATATTTGGGCTTCTAGCTGTGTGTGGGACTTGTTCTATTAATCCATCTATACAGACCTCCATCAGGTTGCAAACTGAATATAATTTTTTTCTGCATCTAGCTCTGAAAAAATATTTGGCCTTCTAGCAGTGTGTGGGACTTGCTCTATTAGTCCACCTATACTGACCTCCATCAGGTTGCAAATTCAAAATAATTTTTTGTCTGCATCTAGCTCTGAAAAAATATTTGGCCTTCTAGCAGTATGTGGGACTTTCTCTATTAGTCCATCTATACTGACCTCCATCAGGTTGCAAACTGAATATATTTTTTTTCTACATCTACCTCTGAAAAAATATTGGGCTTGTAGCTGTGTGTGGGACTTGTTCTATTAATCCATCTATACAGACCTCCATCAGGTTGCAACCTGAATAAAAAAATTTTCTGCATCTACCTCTGAAAAAATATTTGGGCTTCTAGCTGTGTGTGGGACTTGTTCTATTAGTCCATCTATACTGACCTCCATCAGGTTGCAAATTGAATATAATTTTTTTCTGCATCTAACCCAGCCAATAGTTTTGGCCTAATACCACAGTTTGGCCACTCAGCTCTGCTCGGTTCCCATCCATTGTTTTTTTGTGCAAACAACTCCAGAGTTGTGAATTAGTTAACCACCAAAATGAGTGGAAAAAGGCCTGCTGCTGGTGGAAAGGGGAATAGGCGTGTTGGGAAGGGGAAAAAAGGTTGTGTCCGTGGGGTAGGTGTTAAAGCAACAGCAACAGTAACATCTGCAGAAGAAAGACCATCTTCCAGCCAAACTAAAATGTCTACTTCTTTTAGCGGACAATGTGATAAGATCCCTTTCTTACGGCCACGCCAATCGCTACAAATTCCAGATGAGGCACAAAAACAGCAGGTGCTTCAACGGATATCAAGTGCTCCTTTAAGTGGGCTCTCCTCCACATCAACTTCAACATCACAAATACTCCAGTCCTCAAAGGTGTCACCCCAATCGCACTTGCTTCCTCACAGCTCCCAAATCTCCAGCTGCCCGTCTGAGTATGAGGTAGAATAGATGGTTGAGTCTGCAGAGCTGTTTACTCATACTATAGCCTGGGAATCAGAGGTCGACTCCAGCGCTTCTGTGAATCCAGACGAGGAAATGATCTGCACTGATGCCCAGAATCTTTGAGTCGGATCCAGGACCAGACGCAGAAGGTTCTGACCATAATGTAGACCCTCATTCCCAAACTGTAACCCCTGTTGGTGGAGACAATGAGGAAGATGATGATAAGACTCAAATACCTGATTGGAGCGACAACTTTAGTTTTTTGTCAGGGCAGGAACAGGTTGGCTCTGAGGACGACGGGTGTGATAACGCACAGGGTGATGATGATGAGGTTGAAGATCCCACTTACTGTCAACCCACAGTCAGCCAAGAGATGAGGTCAGCAGAGGAGGTGGAGGAAGATGCTAGTGACGACGAGGTCAGGTTGCGCCTTCCTGGACAGAGACGTAGTACTGGAAGCACGTCAACAACTGCATCCTCAAACACAACTCTGCCTCTCGCCACAAGTCATGGTGGCTCTTCAGGTTGCATGGGTGCTAAACCTTGCATAGCCTGGGCATTTTTTCAGATCGATAAAGATGACCCAACTCGTGTTATCTGTAACATTTGTCAGCAAAAGCTAAGTAGAGGCCAAAAAATACATAGTTTGAGTACTTCATGCATGAACCGGCACATGGACATGAAGCATAAGTTGCAGTGGGAAGCTCAGTGTGCTACAATGCGGCCTAGCCGGCCGGGCCAACCACCGTCTGCCATATCTTGTGCATCCGCGGCCTCTTCATCCTCTGTGACTGGGGGGACAGCAGTCACACCTGTTTTGGGGCGCAGACCTGCCACCTCTTTACCCGCAACAGCCAGCGTGATTGGCAGGTCATCATTTTCTTTGGAGGTGGTAACACCAGCTGGTGTTGAGCGCTGTCCGACATCGATAGCACCACCTTTGGATCAAGGCAACCTAACATGTCCGCCTGCATCTTCCTCACAGACCGGCAGTTTGCCGGGGACACCCTTATCAACCCCGTCTAAGCACAATAGCCAGCCCTCGGTCCCTCAGATGTGGACAAGTAAAAGACCATTTCCTCCTAGCCATGAGAAAGCTAAGAGGTTGAATTTCACCATCTGCAAGCTCTTGGCTACAGAAATGCTGCCTTTCCGCCTGGTGGACACAGAGGATTTTCGAGACCTTATGTCCGTCGCAGTGCCCCAGTACCAGATGCCCAGTCGGCACTACTTCTCAAAGAAAGGTGTGCCAGCGCTCCACCAGCATGTCGCACACAACATCACCGCTTCTTTGAGAAACTCTGTGTGTGACAGGGTGCATTTCACCACAGACACTTGGACGAGTAGGCATGGACAGGGGCGTTACATGTCGCTGACTGGGCACTGGGTAACTATGGTGACAGCAGGACAAGGGGCTGCTGTCCAAGTCTTGCCGTCCCCACGAGTTGTGCGTCAATCCTCTTTATGTCAAAGTTCCTCCACTGCTTCTGCCTCCTCAACCTCCTCTCGGTCTTCCACCTGCACCCAAAGCCTGTCTGGTCATGCCACAAGCTTTCTAACTGCGCAGAAGGGATCCTGCACACCTCCTTACTATGCTGGCAGTAGGGCTCAACGTCATCAGGCGGTTTTTACATTGAAATGTCTGGGAAATGTGAGTCACACAGCTGAGGAGTTGTGGTCAGCTCTGGAGAACCAATTTCATGAATGGTTGTCTCCACTGGACCTGAAACCAGGGAAGGCCGTGTGCGACAATGCTGCAAACCTGGGTGCGGCCCTTCGCCGGGGCAATGTCACATACGTGCCTTGTATGGCTCACGTGTTGAACCTGGTTGTCCAGCAATTTTTAGCCCACTATCCAAGACTAGATGGCCTTCTGCAGAGGGCACGGTCGCTGTGTGCTCACTTCCGCCGTTCGCATCCCACAGCTCAGCGACTTACATCTCTACAGAAGTCGTTGGGCCTGCCACTTCACCGGCTAAAATGCAATGTGCCTACCCGGTGGAATTCAGCTCTGCACATGTTGCAGTGACTGTGGCAGCACCGACAAGCCCTGGTGCAATACGTTCTGACGTATAGCCTGGGCCAACGAGATCCAGAGGTGGGGCAAATCACGCTGGAGGAGTGGTCTCAGATCAGGGACCTATGCACCCTTCTGCACAGTTTTGAAATGGCGACGAAGATGTTTAGTGCTGACGATACCATTATCAGCATGACTATTCCGGTGATTTACATGCTGGAGCACATGTTAAACAGAATTCGGAGTCAGGTGGTGGCACAAGAGGAGGTGGAGGAAGTAGAGGAGGAGGAGTTGTATGCGGAAGGGCTAACATCTGCAAGGTCCAGACGGTCGGCAGCACCAAGGCGGCAGGCATGTGAGAGTGGGGGAGATGGTTTTACCAGGGCGCATGGTAGCAGCCAAACTAGTGAGGAAGGTGCAGGAGCCCAGGAAGAAGTGGAGGACGAACTGATGGAAGACTCATCAGATGAGGGAGACCTTGATCACATTTCTGTTGTGCGAGGTTGGGGGGAGAGGACAGAGGAAGGAAGCATGATTGTTACCTCGCCACCAACACAACAGGGACTTGGTGCTCCTGGATGCGCAACACACATGAGTGCCTTCTTGCTGCACTACCTGCAACATGACCCTCGAATTGTGAGAATTAGAAATAATCCTGACTACTGGGTTGCCACACTGTTAGATCCCCGGTACAAAAGTAAATTTGCAGAAATTATTCCTGCCATAGAAAGGGATGCACGCATGCAGGAGTATCAGCAGAGACTGTTGCAGAATCTTACATGTGCTTTTCCACAAAATACCAGTGGTGCACGTAGTGAATCTCTCAGTTCCATCTTGCCAACCGTGGGACCGTCAAGTGTTCAGCACTCAAACCGTAACAGAACCACAGTATCTGCTGGTAACATCAATTTTGGGGAATCATTTCACCACTTTTTTAGCCCATCCTTTGCAAGGCCACAGGAGACAAGAAGTCTGACACATAGTCAACGCCTAGAGACGATGGTACAGGAGTATCTCCAAGTAAACATTGAAGCCATGACTGTGTCACTGGACCCTTGCTCTTTTTGGGCTTCCAATCTGGATAAATGGCCGGAGCTAGCCACTTACGCCTTGGAGATCTTGTCATGCCCTGCAGCCAGCGTTCTGTCTGAACGTGTGTTCAGCGCTGCTGGTGGTGTGCTGACAGATAAGCGCACGCGGCTCTCCACTGATAATGTAGACAGACTCACGTTCATAAAGATGAACAAATCATGGATCTGAAACGACTTTTCTACCCCTGTGTCATCCTGGGGAGAGTAAAAGCTTGATGATTGGTTAAAATCACCCTACCAACTGTTTTAAGCTTTCAAATTACTAATCATGTTTATCTGTATCTTGGCTGGAAAATAATTTAGGCTTTGTAGCAGTGTGCAGCACTGATTCTATTAGGCCATCTATAATAAGCTCCACCAGATTTAAAATTACTAATCATGTTTATCTGTATCTTGACTGGAAAATAATTTGGGCTTTGTAGCAGTGTGCAGCACTGATCCTATTAGGCCATCTATACTAAAGCTTCACCAGATTTAAAATTAATAATAATTTTTAGCTGCATCTAGCCCGGAAAATAATCTTGGGGCTCCGAGATGCGCAAGACACATAAGTGCCTTCTTGCTGCACTACCTGCAGCATGACCCTCATATTGTCAGAATTCTAAGTAATCATGACTACTGGGTTGCCACACTCTTAGATCCCCCAAACTTTTCGATCAACCTTTTCATTTTAATAAAGACCAAAAAAATGGTCATTTTTGAAATTATAAGCATTAGCAGGTTGTTAGAAACTGAAATCAAACAGTTTTCAACTCAAAACTTTATTCTAGGTGATGTTACATTTTCACATAGGACCCCTTGTTCGAAAGGAGCTTCTGAACTCTCTCGTCCATTGAATTTGTCAGGTTTTGGATGGTTTCTGCTTCAATTGTTTTGCATGAGGACAGAATACACTCCCAGAGCTGTTGCTTAGATGTGAACTGCCTCCCGCCATCATAGACACTCCTTTTAATGATGTGACGCGCCCCTGGGCCTGTGTCGCGCTGCGTTGCGCACGTGGGAGCTTACCCGGACCCGGATCTGTTGAGGGTTGTAGTCTCGTGGCGGTGACCCGGTCCGTGCCCAGGGAGTCAAACTGAGTGGCGATGTATCAGCGGTAGATGTTGGACGACTACGCCACCCGTTGAGTACAGCTAAGGAGCTGCTGCTGCAGGGCAGACCGCTGAGGCCGGTGGTAGGATTGTGCAGCGTGATAGTATAACCCCCAACGGGAGGGGTATGGCCTCAGGGCAGCCGACGTGGATGATGGGGGTAGCAGGAACCACTCGGAGACGGTACGGTGTAGTTCAGGGTCTTTACTGGTGACAACGATAGACCCTCCCGGAGTACTGGCTAGCGATTGGGGCCTGGTCAGTCCTTGAGCAGATGGGATCTCCCCTGGCCAGGCGGAGTTGTAGGCCTCCCAAACTAACTGTACTCTTCTGGCTACCTTGCTAGAGGCGGGTATAAGTAGCCCACGTCCCTCAGTGTACCGTGTGGTGCTCACCCGTATGGCCGGTGACTCGGGGCCTTCGGGTTTCTTGGCCAGAGGACCTGGAATCCCCTGCCTGACGGATTCTGCTGCTGGGTAGGAGTTAGTCCCCACAGCCTCGGACTCCGGGTCCGGTAAGAAATCTTCTCAGTCAGGGCGAGCTCTGCAGCTGCCAGCCCCTGACTCCTTGTAACACTGCTCCCACAGAGCTCCTGATGTTCTGTTCCTATATTTGCTTCTTTTCTCTGTCTCTGCTTCTTCTCTACTCACTAACCCTGCCTCAGCCCTAGGTTTATATAGGGGAAGTTCTTCCCCTCCCAGGACTGGGTAGGAGGTGTGGCATGCATAGGATTCCTGACCAAGAGACCTCCCACCTGCTCTCAGACGTAATATCTCTATCACTGTGGCAACCAGAACCCTGGGGTGTCACATTCCCCCCTAGTGAAATTTAGTACTCCGGGACTAAACATATTTTAGAAAAACATAACAAGATATAACAATAACAATACAATAAAGAAACACATAAAGGTGGTCACGGCATGTCCGTAACCGGGTGCAGTCTTTGAAGAAAGCAAGGTGTCCATTTCACCAAAACAGGGAGACGTAACCAGGTAGGGGTCTGTCCTGCCCCGAGTCCTTAACAGTCTTTAGTCCATCCTGGGTTACGCTCCAACTATGTACACAGGATTCCCGGTAAATCCACCAAAGACTCCTATAAACAACTAGAAACACATAATTATACACAAGCAACAAGAAAAACAGGTAACCACAAATAAAACAATTTATACACTTCAAATCCTCCAACGTGCGGGTAACTGGCCTCTAGTGGCCCTAGTGGACCTACGGAGCTGACTGTCTGGCCCTGAACTACAGGGTGTAGGAGCTGTCAAGGGTAAATTGGGCAGCTGTCTACGGGCCCTTTGGCTCACTAGGGATATGGCAGGCTCACTGCAAGCAGAGGGTTGATCCTCCTGATCTGCTGGTGTGGGGTCTTCTGCCTCCTGGACCGGCTGTTCTTCCAGCTCTACCTGTTGCTCCGTAGGTGCTTGGGATGCTGGTTGGAGGAAGGTGAGTACGGGTACCACAGCTGCACCATTGACTTGAGTCCAAGACCGAGGGAAGTCTCCGAGCACAGTACTAACCATATCTTCCCTTTCCTCTACGGGTCGATGGTCTTCTTGTTCCTCTTCAGGGTTCCGTAGCTGTTCAGGACACTTCTTCAGGTGATCCCGGGATACAATGGCTGTGGTCTCCCCTCCGTCTTTACTGATGGTACAGACCTTCGGGTTCTCGTGGCTTGAGGGCAGTACGGTGTACGGGTCCTTCTCCCACTGGTCGTCCAACTTGTGGAGCCGTCTTTTCCTCTTCAAGACCTGCTCTCCGGGCACCAGGGGAACAGCGGGAGCATACTGGTTGTAAGTTTTCTCTTGTCTCTCCCTAGCCTGACAGAGACTTCGCTCCACGCTCTCCTGTACTTTCCGGTACTGCTGCTGCCTCTCTGTGTCCCAGTCTGCTTCTGGTGAAGTGTCCTCGGGTGTCAGGACTCCCATTTCCAGGTCAACAGGTAACTTACCAGGTCTCGCCCTCATTAGGTAAGCCGGGGTACAGTTGGTGGAACCTACCGGGATGTGGTTGTATAGGTCCACCAGATCGGGCAGCTTCTCAGGCCACAGACTGCGTTCTTCCAGGGGCAACGTTTGAAGAAGATCCATTACCACCTGGTTCATTTTCTCACAAAGTCCATTAGTTTGCGGATGATAGGGTGTCGTCCTTATCTTCCGGCAGCCATACAGATTGCAGAATTCCTGGAAGACCTCCGCTTCAAAGGCACGTCCCTGGTCCGTCAGCACTTGGTCCGGGTACCCGTGTGGACGGCAGAAGTGCTGCTGGAAGGCTCTAGCTGCTGTTTGAGCCGTTAAGTCCTTGACGGGGACGACAACCAAGAACCGGGAGTAATGATCCACGATGGTTAACGCGTAGACGTAGCCACTTCTGCTTGGGGTCAGTTTTACATGATCCAAGGCTACCAGTTCCAACGGCTGCCGGGTGACGATGGACTGCAGGGGAGTCTTCTGGCTGGCACGGTCCTTCCTCCTCAGGTTGCACGGGCCACAGTCTCTGCACCACCTCTCGATGGTTCCCCTCATGCCTACCCAATGGAACCGCCCGCGCAGCAGGAACTCCAGCTTCTTCCATCCGAAATGCCCAGCTCCATCGTGGTATGCCTCCATCACCATGGCTGCGTCTCGTCGTGGCACCACTACTTGCCAGATTAGTTCATGCGTCCGGGAGTTAACCATCCTGCGGCACAACTTCCCTTGTAAAGGAACAGTCTACTCTTTTCTGCCCACAGTTGCTTGGCTTCCTCCGGAGCGTCTGGGTCAAGGCGAGCCTCTGGCCGAATCAGCATCTCCTTCACCAGCCGGACGGCAGGGTCACTGTCTTGCGTTTCCGCCCAGTTGTAGTGAGGTAAGGGGTTAAGCGTAGCGCCTTGCTTACTCCTTACCCGATGGGAATACTGGATAGTCCCATGACGGTGAAACGCGGGGAGTTCGACTTCTTCCAGTCCCTCTGGATCTTCTCCTACGTCCGGTAGGTTTGGCATCCTGGACAGGGCGTCCGCGTTGGTATTGGAGCGTCCTGCCCGGTATTTGATGGTGAACTCGTAGTTGGACAGGCGGGCCATCCATCTCTGCTCTAGGGCACCGAGTCTTGCCGTGTCCAGGTGTGTCAATGGGTTGTTATCCGTGTACACGACGAACCGGGAAGAAGCGAGGTAGTGCTTAAAGCGTTCGGTGACTGCCCACACCACTGCCAGGAACTCTAGCTTAAATGAGCTGTAATTCTCAGGGTTTCTTTCGGTGGGTCGCAGTTTTCGGCTGGCGTAAGCGATTACTCGCTCTTTCCCCTGCTGGATCTGGGACAGCACGGCTCCTAGCCCGATGTTACGTGCGTCGGTGTAGAGGATAAAGGGCTGGCTGTAATCCGGGTACGCCAGGATTTCATCCCCCGTGAGGGCCATCTTCAGCTGGCGGAAGGACTCTTCTTCCAACTTCTCCCATCTGAAGGGCGGCTTCTGGTTCTTGGCCTTCCGGGACTGGCCTATCAGGAGGTCCTGCATAGGAGCTGCCTTTTTGGTGAAACCGGGGATGAACCTGCGGTAGTAGCCTACCAACACGAGGAACTGCCGCACTTCCTTTATACTGGAGGGACTTGGCCATTCCTTAATTGCGGTGATCTTATCAGGGTCAGGAGCCACTCCGTCAGCGCTCACCACGTGTCCCAGGTACTGCACCTTTGGTTTCAGGAGGTGACACTTGGAGGGTTTCACCTTTAGGCCGTAGCTTGCCAGAGCTTCGAACACTTCCGCCAGGTGTTTCAGGTGGTCCTCATAAGTCTTAGAATATACGATGACATCGTCCAGGTACAACAGGACCGTCTCGAAGTTTCTGTGGCCCAGACAGCACTCCATTAATCGTTGGAAGGTTCCTGGTGCGTTGCAGAGTCCGAACGGCATACAGGTAAACTCGCTAAGTCCCATCGGGGTGGTGAATGCGGTCTTCTCCCGGTCCGCCTCTGCTACAGGAACCTGCCAGTACCCACTAGTGAGATCCAAGGTAGAGAAGAAGTTAGCAGATCTTAAAGCAGCCAAAGACTCCTCTATCCTTGGTAAGGGGTACGCATCCTTGTGTGTGTGATACGGTTGATTTTCCGGTAATCTACACACATCCTCATGGTGTTTTCTTTCTTTTTGACTAAGACTAGTGGAGCTGCCCAGGGGCTACAGCTATCCCTGATCACCCCAGCCTCCTTCATGTCTCTAAGCATCCCCTTGGCGTGTTGGTAGTGTGCAGGGGGTACGGGTCGATACCTCTCTTTTATGGGAGGATGGTCTCCCGTGGGGATGTGGTGTTCTACCCCCTTGACTCGCCCGAAGTCTAACGGGTGTTTACTAAACACTCTCTCGTACTCTTGAACCACCCGATAGACTCCCTGTTTCTGGTGTGAGGGAGTGGAGTCAATACCCAAATGTAGTTGCTGACACTAGTCCTCCATTGTTTTCTTAGAGCCGTTACCTTCCTCCGGGTGAGATGGAGGCAAGGGTTCCACAGATTGTATAGCATTTTGGTTAATGGTATATAATTTGGCTAGCGTGGCATACCGGGGCAGGTACACTTCCCTCTTCCCGATATTGATTATGCGAACGGGCACCCTCCCATGGCGTACATTAACCACCCCCCATGCTGTCAAGATGGTGGGCCTACTGTCTGAGTAAACTGGTTCTACCATTGCCTGGTAATCTCTACCTCTCAGACCAATAGCTGCCCGGCACCAAATCATCATTTCACTTTTTGGGGGCATGGCAATAGGGAAAGGGTCACACATTCTCACGCTACCAATCTCACCGCCGGAGAGTTCCACCTGTTGCCGTCGCATCAGTGCCCGGATCTCTTTTTGGAGCACTCGCTGCTCGCCGGAGCTGGCGTTCTTGGCAACCTGCTGTAAAAGGAAAATCACCTCTGCAAGACAATTTTCAATTACATTAGTTCCTAGAGTTATCTTTGGGTGACTCTCGTGTTTGTCAATGTCTACAATGATCAGTCCCTGTGCTGCCAGTTCAACTCTACCGATTTTAATGGTCACCTCTTTAAATCCAATCTGTGGCACGGGCTGACCATTGCTGGCGATGATACTCAAGTCGTCGTCAGGGTAGCGGGTGATATCCGAGTCATTCCAGTACTGCTTGAAGAGCACGTACGGGATGGTGGTGACCTGTGACCCGGTGTCCAGTAGGGCACTCATAGGAATGCCATCCAGTACCACGGGTAAGACTGGACGTCCTCCCACATATTTGTCGCGCCAGTTCGATGGGCCTGGTGATCTTTTTCCTGGGGGTTGGCCCTCTACCCCAGGTTGTGCCAGTTTAAAGGACAGTACCTTGCCATATGTCCGGGTTGATTGCAGCGGCGGCAGATGGGTCGTCCGTCCTCGTTGTATCGGTCGCTGGGTCTTCCTCTGGCCGGTGGGGTCCTCCTTGGTCGACGCCACGGGATGTCCTCCGGTCCGGATGCCAGCTGGATCTTCCCTGGAGTGGAAACCTGTAAAGACTGCACAGTTCGGGTTAGCGTAGCAACGCTTTTAGCTAGCTCTTGGACCTGATGGTGCAGGTCTGGAGCCGGGTCATTGTTCAAAGCCTGCGCATCAGCTCCCACAGGCCCTGCCGACAAGGGCGCCGCCTCCTGGTGGTAAGTGGTAGTGGGGCGTCTGGGGGTCACAACGCCACTTGGTGCCGGTTCTCGAAGCACCCGGATGGCTCTGTCCTTGAACTGTGCAAATCCCAGATGAGGGTCCTGTAAGGCCATTGCCCGCAACTGGGTTCGGTGGGCATTGCAATATAAACCCTCTATAAATTGTTCAGTCAACAGCCTGTCCTCGTCTCCCACGCCGTCAGGGTCGGTCTGCTTAATGGCTCTCAGGGCCTCTTGTAGGTTCAGGGCATAGTCCCTTATACTCTCATGTGCCCGCTGTTTGCACCCGTAGAATCTAAGCTTGATCTCGGCTGAGGTGCGGGTATCAAAGGTGTCCCTCAGCCGGGTTAGTATCCCTGCGACAGTCCTCCCCCCAGGTGGCCAGGACTTTACCTCCCTTCGGGCTGCCCCAGTTAATTGGGCCACCAGGATGCTCACTTTTTGCTCTTCTGTGAGAGGGTACACCTGGAAGAGGCTATCCAGCTTTTCTCTAAAGTCATGCAGGGTATGTGACTCCCCTGAGTACTGGGGTAGCCAGGCCGCTCCCGGGATATAGGGCATGGTGAAAGGCATGACTGCAGCAGCGGTGGCGCTGGCGGGGGTTGAGGCAGTGAAGCTCTCCTCCGTATCCGACATCCTCCTCCCCCCTAGTGGACCGTGGCCTACCTTGCGATGATCCTCTTCCGTAGGCCGCGGCTCCGCAGTAGATCGTCAGGGTTGAAGACCTTCCGTCACGCTCCTGTGACGTCGGCGTCTGCTGGGCTCCTTCCAGGACCTTACGCGACGTCCGGACGTGAGGCGGGGCTTCAGTTCTCGCGCGCTTTCGGAGTCCACGCCCCTCTTCTTCCCGCGCGACGTCTTCAAGATGGCGTCCAACGGCGGGAAAACTCCACGGAGGCGGGAAGAAGGCTGGAAATGGCGCCGGATGGCGGGAATCTTCACCGATGGCGGGAAGAAGGCTGAAGATGGCGCCGGATGGCGGGAATCTTCACCACAGGTAAGTTTGAACAGTCTTTTTCAGGCACGCAGTATCCGGTGGTTGCGGGCACGAGATCCTGCCGACTACGCCAAAAGTTGACGCGCCCCTGGGCCTGTGTCGCGCTGCGTTGCGCACGCGGGAGCTTACCCGGAGCCGGATCTGTTGAGGGTTGTAGTCTCGTGGCGGTGACCCGGTCCGTGCCCAGGGAGTCAAACTGAGCGGCGATGTATCAGCGGTAGATGTTGGACGACTACGCCACCCGTTGAGTACAGCTAAGGAGCTGCTGCTGCAGGGCAGACCGCTGAGGCCGGTGGTAGGATTGTGCAGCGTGATAGTATAACCCCCAACGGGAGGGGTATGGCCTCAGGGCAGCCGACGTGGATGATGGGGGTAGCAGGAACCACTCGGAGACGGTACGGTGTAGTTCAGGGTCTTTACTGGTGACAACGATAGACCCTCCCGGAGTACTGGCTAGCGATTGGGGCCTGGTCAGTCCTTGAGCAGATGGGATCTCCCCTGGCCAGGCGGAGTTGTAGGCCTCCCAAACTAACTGTACTCTTCTGGCTACCTTGCTAGAGGCGGGTATAAGTAGCCCACGTCCCTCAGTGTACCGTGTGGTGCTCACCCGTATGGCCGGTGACTCGGGGCCTTCGGGTTTCTTGGCCAGAGGACCTGGAATCCCCTGCCTGACGGATTCTGCTGCTGGGTAGGAGTTAGTTCCCACAGCCTCGGACTCCGGGTCCGGTAAGAAATCTTCTCAGTCAGGGCGAGCTCTGCAGCTGCCAGCCCCTGACTCCTTGTAACACTGCTCCCACAGAGCTCCTGATGTTCTGTTCCTATATTTGCTTCTTTTCTCTGTCTCTGCTTCTTCTCTACTCACTAACCCTGCCTCAGCCCTAGGTTTATATAGGGGAAGTTCTTCCCCTCCCAGGACTGGGTAGGAGGTGTGGCATGCATAGGATTCCTGACCAAGAGACCTCCCACCTGCTCTCAGACGTAATATCTCTATCACTGTGGCAACCAGACCCCTGGGGTGTCACAGATGCTCCAAAGGTTCTGAATGGGGTAGAGGTCAGGGGAGCATGGGGGTCACACCATAAGTTTGTCCCCTTTTATGCCCATATCAGCCAGAGATGCAGATGTTTTATGTGCAGCATGAGATGGTGCATTATCATGCAAAAAAATGATCTTGCTGTGAAATACACGGTTCTTCTTCTTGAACCATGGCAGGAAGTGCTGTTTGAGAAAATCCACATACATTATGGAGTTCATCTTTAGCGCCTTCAGGGATCCTAAAGGGGCCGACAATCTCTCTCCCCATGATTCCAGCCCAAAACATTACTCCACCTCCTCCTTGTTGGCGCTGTAGCCGTGTTTGCGTGGGGTGTCCATCAACCAGCCATCCTCCACTCCATTCATCTGGACCATCGAGCGCTGCATGGCACTCATCCGTGAACAAAACCGTTTTGAAATCAGTCTTCATGTAATGTTTGGCCCACTGGAGCCGTTTCTGCTTGTGTGAAGTGGATAGAGGAGGTCGACAGGATGGCGTATGCACAGCTGCAAACCTCTGAAGGACCCTGCATCTTGTTGTTCGGGGGACGTTGGAGGCACCAGCAGCTTCAAAAACTTGTCTGCTGCTATGACAAGGCTTTTTTGCCGCTGCTCTTTCAACCTGACGTAATTGCCTGTAGGAAAGAGTCCTCAATTTGCCCTTATCAGCACGCACACGTGTGTACTGTGAATCAGCTACATACTTCTTGATTGCCAAGACACTTCATCCTGATCATCGCACAATGTTGATTGTAGTCATGCCTTGACCTAAACACTCCACAATTTGTTGCTTTTCAGCAGCCGACACATCCTTTTTCTTTCCCATTTTGGCAGAAAATGTAGGCTGCTTAATAATGTGAGACAGCCTTCTTAAGTAGTCTTGCCTTTCATTGGACACACCTGCCAAACTAATTAGCACAGGTGTCTGCAATTGCTTACAGTGATATAAAGAGCCCTGACACACATCACCATCAATGAGTTTAACTGACAAACAAATTCTTCCCTTATCACTCCTAAACACTTTTTGCATAATAATTTGGAACACAGTGTACATGTGCTTTTCCACAAAACACCAGTGGTTCACGTAGTGAATCTTACAGTTCTAACTTGCCAACCGTGGTCTGTATGGAGTTGTTCAATAAAGGGCCCAAACTTAAGATAACATAGATGGGAGAGGTCTCTATGAATAGGAATTCCTAAGTATTTGATACCCTGTGAGGGCCAGGCAAAGGGAAAGTTGAACTGGATGGAATCCTATATGGATTTGGGGAGGGAGACATCGAGGGCCTCAGACTTCGCTGCATTGATTTTAAAATTTGACCATGTAACAAAGTGATCTATTTCAGCCAGGGGCGGACACAGACTGTAGTGGGCCCCTGTGCAAGAAATTTTGGGGGGCCCCCCCAGCCCTTCATAAGGCAACAAAGTTATGTAAACATAACCCCCATGTGCATCTCTCACCCCCCCCATGTGCAGCTCTCACCCCCCGTGCATCTCTCATCCCCCCCATGTGCATCTCTCATCCCCCCCATGTGCATCTCTCATCCCCCCCATGTGCATCTCTCATCCCCCCCATGTGCATCTCTCACCCCCCCATGTGCATCTCTGATTCCCCCCACTCCTAGTTAATTAATTGTATTTAAAAAAAATAAAACTTGTTATACTTACCCCCATGCAATCCCTGCAGAATCCTGGCGCTCGTCCACGTCGCTGCCACCAGGTTCTCCTGACGTTCGGCCATGTGACGGCGCCACATACATAGCCATCAGCTTTTGTTTTGGCCAAAAGATTTTTAAAGCCGCCACCACGATAAGGTAGACTCTTCTGGGCGGGCCCTACTCTAACCTATTATAATTTTCTTAAAATATCCAATACTCTTTTTAGATATATTTTTATTTAGTTTTCTTTAAGGGAATGTGTCATATACATTTTTTTTTTAAATGACCAATAATACCACATACAGGGAATACCGCCACACCATGACCAGACCACATATTACCACAACATAGTGACCGAATAATACCACACAGAAGGGAGAAAAACTGCCACACCATGACCAGACCACATATTACCACTACATTACTAATATTACCACCACATTACTAATATTACCATAAGTGTCATTATACACGGGAGCTCTATACATGGTATGTATAACGTAAGTGTCCAGGTAATCTAGTGATCACCAGTGAAATTATACACAGGAGCTCTGTATATAGTGTCAGTGTACAGGTAATACAGTGATCACCAGTGACATTATACACAGGAGCTCTGTATATAGTGTACAGGTAATACAGTGATCATCAGTGACATTATACACAGGAGCTCTGTATATAGTGTCAGTGTACAGGTAATACAGGGATCACCAGTGACATTATACACAGGAGCTCTGTATATAGTGTCAGTGTACAGGTAATACAGGGATCACCAGTGAAATTATACACAGGAGCTCTGTATATAGTGTCAGTGTACAGGTAATACAGTGATCACCAGTGACATTATACACAGGAGCTCTGTATATAGTGTCAGTGTACAGGTAATACAGTGATCACCAGTGACATTATACACAGTGTACATGTAATAGACTGACTCACCGGTGACGTCTCTAGGTGAAGACCTTCATCTTCGCTTTTCTCCTTCATCCAGCACAGACCGCCATCACGTCTTCCAGCCAGGACTCGTCTCTGCATAAAATAACACAGTTATCTAGAGCACATTCCCCAACTTCTACATTACGCAGCTGAATACAGACATGCATCCACCATCAATATATGGTTAGTTATTATGCAACCTACCATTCCAAATATAAATTGTAATCCACCACTGTGCCCCCATTAACTGTAAATAGGCACTTAATATATAATTTAATTAGAACCTCTACTCTTTCCGCCAATTTGTTACCAGTCACACTCCTGCATCCGCAACGCCCCCTACTCTATACTTCCTGCTCCCCGCATTCAATATTTACATGCACCCCCTGCCCCAATTCATTATATCATGTCCGTGCTCTCCCCACCCCATCATCATTTATCATTTACTCTCCCCCACCCCACATTTGTTATGTGCAGCTCATTATCCCCCTACTCCCAATTCCCCCATGTGCAGCTCTCATCCCCCCATGTGCACATCTCTCACCCCCTCCCCCACATGTGCCCCTCTCTCATCCACCTCCCCCACATGTGCCCCTCTCTCATCCCCCTCCACCACATGTGCACCTCTCTCATCCCCCTCCACCACATGTGCACCTCTCTCATCCCCACCCACATGTGCATCTCCCATCTCCCCCCCCCACACATGTGCATCTCCCATCTCCCCCCCCACACACACACACACATGTGCATCTCCCATCTCCCCCCCCACACACACATGTGCATCTCCCATCTCCCCCCCCCCACACACACACATGTGCATCTCCCATCTCCCCCCACACACACATGTGCATCTCCCATCTCCCCCCCCCCACACACACACACATGTGCATCTCCCATCTCTCCCCCCCACACACACACATGTGCATCTCCCATCTCCCCCCCACACACACACACATGTGCATCTCCCATCTCCCCCCCCACACACACATGTGCATCTCCCATCTCCCCCCCCCACACACACATGTGCATCTCCCACCCCCCCACACACATGTGCATCTCCCATCTCCCCCCACACACACATGTGCATCTCCCATCTCCCCCACACACACACATGTGCATCTCCCATCTCCCCCCACACACACGTGCATCTCCCATCTCCCCCCACACACACATGTGCATCTCCCATCTCCCCCCACACACACATGTGCATCTCCCATCTCCCCCCACACACACATGTGCATCTCCCATCTCCCCCCCACACACATGTGCATCTCCCATCCCCCCCCACACACATGTGCATCTCCCATCTCCCCCCCCACACACATGTGCATCTCCCATCTCCCCCCACACACACACACACATGTGCATCTCCCCCCCCCACACACACACATGTGCATCTCCCATCTCCCCCCCCCCCACACACACACACACACACACACACACACATGTGCATCTCCCATCTCCCCCCCCCCACACACACATGTGCATCTCCCATCTCCCCCCCCCCCACACACACATGTGCATCTCCCATCTCCCCCCACACACACACATGTGCATCTCCCATCTCCCCCCACACACACATGTGCATCTCCCATCTCCCCCCCCCACACACACACACATGTGCATCTCCCATCTCCCCCCCCACACACACACATGTGCATCTCCCATCTCCCCCCCACACACACACACATGTGCATCTCCCATCTCCCCCCCCCCACACACACACATGTGCATCTCCCATCTCCCCCCCCACACACACATGTGCATCTCCCACCCCCCCACACACATGTGCATCTCCCATCTCCCCCCACACACACATGTGCATCTCCCATCTCCCCCACACACACACATGTGCATCTCCCATCTCCCCCCACACACACATGTGCATCTCCCATCTCCCCCCACACACACATGTGCATCTCCCATCTCCCCCCACACACACATGTGCATCTCCCATCTCCCCCCCACACACATGTGCATCTCCCATCCCCCCCCCACACACATGTGCATCTCCCATCTCCCCCCACACACACACACATGTGCATCTCCCATCTCCCCCCACACACACACACATGTGCATCTCCCATCTCCCCCCCCACACACACACATGTGCATCTCCCATCTCCCCCCCCCACACACACACACACACACACACATGTGCATCTCCCATCTCCCCCCCCCACACACACATGTGCATCTCCCATCTCCCCCCCACACACACACACATGTGCATCTCCCATCTCCCCCCACACACACACATGTGCATCTCCCATCTCCCCCCACACACACATGTGCATCTCCCATCTCCCCCCACACACACATGTGCATCTCCCATCTCCCCCCCCCACACACACGTGCATCTCCCATCTCCCCCCCCACACACACATGTGCATCTCCCATCTCCCCCCACACACACACATGTGCATCTCCCATCTCCCCCCACACACACATGTGCATCTCCCATCTCCCCCCCCCACACACATGTGCATCTCCCATCTCCCCCCCCCCCCACACACATGTGCATCTCCCATCCCCCCCCCCACACGTGCATCTCCCATCTCCCCCCACACACACACATGTGCATCTCCCATCTCCCCCCACACACACACATGTGCATCTCCCATCCCCCCCCCACACACACACATGTGCATCTCCCATCTCCCCCCCCACACACACACACATGTGCATCTCCCATCTCCCCCCACACACACACACACACACACACACATGTGCATCTCCCATCTCCCCCCCACACACACACACACATGTGCATCTCCCATCTCCCCCCCACACACACACATGTGCATCTCCCATCTCCCCCCCCACACACACACACGTGCATCTCCCATCTCCCCCCCCACACACACACACATGTGCATCTCCCATCTCCCCCCCACACACACATGTGCATCTCCCATCTCCCCCCCCCACACACACACATGTGCATCTCCCATCTCCCCCCACACACACATGTGCATCTCCCATCTCCCCCCCCACACACACACACATGTGCATCTCCCATCTCCCCCCACACACACATGTGCATCTCCCATCTCCCCCCCCACACACACACACATGTGCATCTCCCATCTCCCCCCACACACACATGTGCATCTCCCATCTCCCCCCCCACACACACACATGTGCATCTCCCATCTCCCCCCCCCACACACACACATGTGCATCTCCCATCTCCCCCCCCACACACACACATGTGCATCTCCCATCTCCCCCCCCCACACACATGTGCATCTCCCATCTCCTCCCCCACACACACATGTGCATCTCCCATCTCCCCCCCCCCCACACATGTGCATTTCCCACCCCCCCACACACATGTGCATCTCCCATCTCCCCCCACACACACATGTGCATCTCCCATCTCCCCCACACACACATGTGCATCTCCCATCTCCCCCCACACACACATGTGCATCTCCCATCTCCCCCCCCCACACACACACACACACACACACACATGTGCATCTCCCATCTCCCCCCCACACACACATGTGCATCTCCCATCTCCCCCCCCACACACACATGTGCATCTCCCATCTCCCCCCCCCCCCCACACACACACATGTGCATCTCCCATCTCCCCACACACACACATGTGCATCTCCCATCTCCCCCCCCCACACACACATGTGCATCTCCCATCTCCCCCCCCCACACACACATGTGCATCTCCCATCTCCCCCCCCCACACACACATGTGCATCTCCCATCTCCCCCCCACACATGTGCATTTCCCACCCCCCCACACACATGTGCATCTCCCATCTCCCCCCACACACACATGTGCATCTCCCATCTCCCCCACACACACACATGTGCATCTCCCATCTCCCCCCACACACACATGTGCATCTCCCATCTCCCCCACACACACACATGTGCATCTCCCATCTCCCCCCACACACACATGTGCATCTCCCATCTCCCCCCCCCCCCACACACACACACACACATGTGCATCTCCCATCTCCCCCCCACACACACACATGTGCATCTCCCCCCCCCCCCACACACACACACACACACATGTGCATCTCCCATCTCTCCACTCCTAGTTAATTGTATTTTAAAAAAAAAAAAAACTTGTTATACTTACCCCCATGCGATCCCTGCAGAATCCTGGCGCTCGTCCAAATCGCTGACAGCAGGTTCTCCTGACTTCCGGCCATGTGACGGCATCGTCACATGACCGGAAGTCAGGGGAATCATGAAGGCGCTGCTGCGACAGCGCAGCTCAGCGCTGAAATGTCACGGACCCGGCGCATAGCATGGGGCCGGGGGCCCCATGAGGAGAGAGACGCACAAGAGGGGGGCCCCCGAGGGGGCCCCTACCGGCCGGGCCCCATACTGGAGTCAGGGCAGTCATGCCCTGATGGCGGCCCTGCTGGAGGGGCCCCCTCTCCCTCGGGGCCCCCGTTCAATGAACCGGCTGCACGGGCGGTAGTTCCGCCCCTGATTTCAGCCATAACAGCATGGATGGATATATGTGATTGAGTGATATATACTAGGACATCATCAGCAAATAGAGAGCACTTGTACTCGGTGCCTGCCACCTCAATCCACCTAATATTGGGGTTATGGCGAATTGATGAGAGCAGGTGCTCCGTCACTAGGATGTATAAGAGAGGGGACAGAGAACATCCCTGCCTTGTCCCATTGGTGATTGTGAAAGGTGATGAAAATGTTCTGACGCGCCCCCTGGGCCTTGGGACACCCGGAGCCGGACCCTTTTTGGTGGATGCTGGTGGTTGTGGTCTCCGTGGCGGCGACCCGGTTCCGTGGCTCAGGGCGGTCAAACCAGTGGCGGAACTATTTATGTGGTTTTGATGTTTAAATGTCCGACTACGCCACCCGTGGATTGCGGTCAGAGTGAACCGCCGCTCCAGGGCAGACCGCTGAGGCTGGTGTTGTGGGTGCAGCAGAGCGTAGCATAACTCCCCACGGGAGGAGTATAGCCTCAGGGCAGTGTATGCGGAGGATGGGGGTGATGGTGCAGGGCAGCAGCAGTAACGACACGGAGTCAGTGATGCAGTCCAGGGCCTTTACTCACAGTTCTTATTATCCAGACCACGTCTGCAGGTAACGGCTGCCCACGTCGTACTGTGCTCACCAGGTGAGGGGCTCAGACAACTCCCAGATAACTTTGGAGCGCTTCACAGGACCCCCTTTGTGTGTCCTTTGTCTGGCCTTTCTTACCAACCCTTCTGTCCGGCTGCCTCGGGCCTCCTCTTGGTAAACTTGGCGCCAGTTTCCCTGACCCTATGTGGTGCCTTCCTAGCGGGTGTAGCAAGGGGCTGCGCCACATAAAATGTCACAGCCTCCTGTTTCTAGCTGAGGGTCGTTTCCTGCCTCCACTAGTTTCGGGGACCGGTCTCCCCCTTTGGCCTGACCCCTCCACGCAGGTGGATTCGGGCGTGCGGTGGCGACTCGCCCGTCCGCACCCCTGGGATCCCTTCGTTCCTCGTTCCTGGAGCCTTCTCCGCTCCTCTTCCTTCCTTCTCCCTCTTCCAGGCCTGGGCCTCTGTTACTAGGCCCGCCTCCGGAGCAGAGCTCATGCAGAGCCCCTGCTCCCTGCCACTTCTGCTCAGACTTCTCTGCACTGAACTAAGATGGTGCCCACCTTTTATACTCCCTTCTCAATGCACCCAGGAACTGCTTCCTCCCTGCTCCTGCACTACAGGGTTCCCCTTCCTCAGTGTTCCCTCCCCCCACTCCAGCCAGGGACAGGGACTGTCGTGCCCATCTCAGGGGCATATTGGTCGCCCTGCCCCATGGCAATGTGGTGTAATGCATGCAGGTGTCGGGTCCTGATCCACACTACATCCTTACCTGAGAGTGAGATATCACACCTCTGGGTGAGGTGCAATACCTCTGTAGCAACCGAGCCCTCAGGGTGCTACAGTTCCATTTATCTTCAGCCTAGGTGACGTATTGCGATACAGGGCCGTGATTTTGGCTATAAAAGGGTCCCCTAGACCCCTACCCCAAGCTTTTTAAGAGAATCATATATGGCGTGCCAGGAGACTCTATGGAATGCTTTCTCAGCATCCAACGAGAGTATCTAATTACAAATTTTTAACTGCATCTAGCCCAGGAAATACTTTGTGCCTAGTAGCAGTGTCTGCTAGTCAGCGGATTATCCCGGCTGTTAAGCAAGCTACACCACCTGTAGTTTGGGCACTTAATTTTTTCAAAGGAAATGCTTCGGGACCACGGGATACTCAGTGAAGAGCATCAGGAGGCACCCCAAGGCATAGGGGCTGGGACTGGCAGTAGGATGCCTTGCGGTGGACAGCCGAGCTCGATCCTTATAAGAGCTTTTTAACTGCAGCAGCTTTAGTGGACGCTACTGGAGCTGGAATTACGCGGCTGCTGGCATGAGACTTGCCCTCCAATAGATCCTTGTAAATGGATTTAAAGTGTATTCATTCAAATTAGAGAGACAATTTAAATTAAAAAGCTTAGAGCTGCCTCCACCACAGGGGGGCTCGCTCGACCCACCAGCGGACAGGCACCAGTATTGGGAGAGGGGGGCTGGCCGTCAGGGTTCACCGCGGCTCTGGCACAAACCGGCGACGCGGAGGTGGCACAGGCAGGAGCGGACTGAACGTGTCGGCTTCTCACTTTTTGGATTTTAGAAGGGCATGACATGCCTATATCTGTGTCTCCCCCTCCTTTTACTCCTCCACCTCTTTTCTTTTCGCATGACTATATGTACTTGTCACTTTTCCATGTGTTAGTTATGTCTTCTGAGCAGTTTGTCAGCTTTTGGACACCTTTGAAGGTGTTTTCTATGTGTTTCTATGTGTTTTTGTTTGCCTGCCATTGGTTTTAACGGTGTTCGAAGGTGTTCGACGAACCGAACCGAACTCGAACACTACGGGGGTGGCTCAACACTACTTGTTATACCCCTCTGACCTCCACGTCTCTTGTAAGGGGCATTAAAAGCGTCTTGTTATACCACTCTGACCTCCACGTCTCTTGTAAGGGGCATTAAAAGCGTCTTGTTATACCACTCTGACCTACACGTCTCTTGTAAGGGGCATTAAAAGCGTCTTGTTATACCCCTCTGACCTCCACGTCTCTTGTAAGGGGCATTAAAAACGTCTTGTTATACCACTCTGACCTCCATGTCTCTTGTAAGGGGCATTAAAAGCGTCTTGTTATACCACTCTGACCTACACGTTTCTTCTGGGGGGCATTAAAACAGTCTTGTTATACCACTCTGACCTCCACATCTCTTCTGAGCATCATTTAAAGCGTCTTGTTATTCCACTCTGACCTCCACGTCTCTTGTAAGGGGCATTAAAACCATCTTGTTAAGCTACTGGGACCTCCACGAGTCTTCGAACCGACATTGCATTTCCTCCTAATTTTTGAAAGCTTTTGCTTGGAAGGCATAAGCAAATACTATGGGAGACCCACTCCCCAATTATGGGAATAATATTTTTAAGATGCTGTACTGTATGGCTCTTGTAAGGGGCATTAAAAGCGTCTTGTTAAACTACTGTGACCTCACGTCTCTTCCAAGGGGCATTCAAACCATCTTGTTAAGCTACTGGGACCTCCACGTCTTTTCAAAGGGGCATTAAAACAGTCTTGTTAAGCTACTGTGACCTCCACGTCTCTTCAAAGGGGCATTAAAAGCATCTTTTTAAGCCACTCTGAACACCACAGCTCTTCCAAGGGGCATTGGAGTGTTGTTTTTAATTATCTCTTACCTCCACGACTCTTCCAACGGGCATTGCATTTCCTCCTAATTTTAGTCCGCTTTTGCTTTTCAATGCAAAGGCGAAAACTTAGGGAGACCAACTCCCCAATAATGGCTAGAAGGTTTTTAGTACGCTGTAATCCACATCTGTTTCAAGGGGCATTGCAGTTCCTCATAATTTTTGGAAAGCCTTCCATTCACTGCTTAGGCCAACAGTGTACAGGAGACCCAGTTGCTATAAATGGAAAAAATGGTTTAGTTAAAGCCCTCTGACCTCCATGTCATTTCCAAGGGGCATTGGAGTGCCTCAAAATTTTTGGTAGGCATTGCACTCACTGTATGCCCTATAACTGTGTAGCCGAACCGCTCTTTTTGTTACAGAAACATATCCTACAAGACATATGTGGTTGACTGGCCTGATATTGATGTGAATGGTTCCTGTTCCTCCTGCTCTTTCTCCTTTGCCACTACCTCATCCATCATTTATCACCTGAAGCTTTGTTTTAATGGGAGTCATAGAACTGGAATAGTAGCAGGAAAACAGCCAGCAATCCTCGGCGGAGGTAGGATATGCGCCAAAACGCTGACCACCTCAGGCCTAGCCGCTACTACATACATGCGCTTGCATTCCAAGAAAACAAAGCAGATGCTAACTTGTATCATCATCATCATGGTCCTCACCTTGGCACTCTCAACTCCCCTGATGGAGGAGTCAGGTTCTCTGGTGGGCTCGTCCAATGCTGCCCTAAAGCAGGCCGGGCTAAGAAAAGTGTGGGGGGGGATGTTCCAAGGAGAAATAGGGGCGGCTGGGGACCGTTTATGGACACCCGGCTGCCCCCAGGCGGCTGGGGATCGTGTGTGGACACCCGGCCGCGGGGCGGCTTGGGACTGAGCATGGACACCCGGCCGCCCCCTGGCGGCTGGGGACAGAGTGTGGATACCCGGCCGCCGGGCTGCTGGGGACTGAGTATGGATTCCAGGCCGCCAACACAGCCATGACGTGGTGGCCAGGTTCCGCCTCCGCCTCAAGTCCTTGTCCCAGGGCAATGTTCAATTGTACCTCTCCCATTCCTTGCAATGCAAGCGCAAGTATGCAGCCTGCCACCCACCCACCCCCAGGCTGCAATACCATTCTGCTTGCTTGCTTGCACTCGAAATTGGGCCTTTTAGGCATGTGGAGGCGGAATCTGGCCACCACGTCATGGCTGTGTTGGTGGCCTGGAATCCATACTCAGTCCCCAGCCGCCCGGCGGCCGGGTGTCCACACTCGGTCCCCAGCCGCCAGGGGGCGGCCGGGTGTCCATACTCGGTCCCCAGCCGCCCCGCGGCCGGGTGTCCACACACGGTCCCCAGCCGCCTGGGGGCAGCCGGGTGTCCATAAACAGTCCCCAGCCGCCCCTATTTCTCCTGTCAACTTCCCCCCACACACTTTTCTTAGCCCGGCCTGCTTTAGGGCAGCATTGGATGAGCCCACCAGAGAACCAGACTCCTCTGGTGGGCCCTGGCTTCTCCATCAGGGGAGTTGAGAGTGCCAAGGTGAGGAGCATGATGATGATGATAGAAGTTAGCATCTGCTTTGTTTTCTTTTAATGCAAGCATAAGTGTGCAGCCTGCCACCCACCCACCCCCAGGCTGCAATGCCATACTGCTAGCTTGCACTTGAAATGGGGCCTTTTAGTTTGGAGGAGGCCGAAGCTGGCCACTACCTCATGGCTGCTTCGGCAGCGAGGTATCCATACTCAGTCCCCAGCCGCCCCTATTTGTCCCGGTGTGCCTTATACAAAAGATTAAGCGCGTATACCAAAACATTACCTGTGCCCTCCCCAGTGCATTTAGTGGGAAGGACAGCCTATTCCGCTGTAGTGTGTGCATGCCAAACCCCTGTTCATGGTACATGCGAAGATGCCTCCCACCCTGCACCTGTAATTGCAGACTTTGTGCTTGCATTGCAAGGAATGGGGGAGGTACAATTGAACAGTGCCCTGGGACAAGAACTTGCATGGGGATAGTTGCAAGTCTGCATCTTCTGATGCGGCATGGATGACTTCTGATGGGCACACTTTTAGGAAGTGACCTGGGTGTCAGAGATGCTTCCAGGGGTCTTCCCCATGCTGTTCCCACGTCTTTTCAGCACTGTATGCATGTGTCACACAGCACATGGCAAGATAAGGTTGTAAAATGTTAAAATGACATTTCCCGGTGAATGCATTTGTCACGGTTGAAAGCAATACAAAAGAGCAAAAACGCATAAAAAATGTTACTTGTGAACATAGCCCAAGGTGTGGAGGAGTATTTTTTTTTGGGGGGGGGGGGGTATTTATTTTACCTTATACACAAGTCTTTACCCTGGAAAGGAAGTTCCTTAACATATTTCACAGGAAAGCAGTTTCAGTTTAGTTTTTGAACATTTTATTGTGAGCCCTTAAAAGTGGCTTAATACCTCTGAACACGTTGTTGACAGCAGTGACCTGGGCATCAGAAATGCTTCCTGGGGCGATCCCCATGCTGTCCCCATGTCATTTGAGCACTGTCACTATCATTTTGGGCACTTGTTAGGCTTTTAAAAGACTGCCGGGGGTGCCGCGCCAAAAATGCTCGGGTCTCCCATAGACTAACATTGGGCTCATTGCTCGGGTCGAGCACCCGAGTATCACGGCGAGCTCGGCCCGAGCTTCGAGCACCCGAGCATTTTTAGTGCTCGATCAACACTAGTAACTATCTACATCTGTCGGGGTTTAACTATTTCACTTAGTGTACCTGACAGGGAGTTGACCTTTCGTGCTACGTGTAGATCTGCATAGTGCGGTGGTCTGTGTAGTGTCAGTGTTTCTCTCATCTACCCTGTTTGTTCTACTAGCGATGGTATTGAAAAACTGCCTTAACCTCGCTACTGGGTTGGCAAGTTCACCATTGGCTGGGCCTTCTTGCTCTACTTCTGCCGGGGATCCTTCTTCCTGGGATTCTTCTTGAGCTGGCTCTTCTGCGGCACTAGGCTCTTCTGCGGCACTAGGCTCTTCTGCGGCACTAGGCTCTTCTGCGGCACCAGGCTCTTCTGCGGCACCAGGCTCTTCTGCGGCACCAGGCTCTTCTGCGGCACCAGGCTCTTCTGCGGCACCAGGCTCTTCTGCGGCACCAGGCTCTACTGCGGCACCAGGCTCTACTGCGGCACTAGGCTCTTCTGCGGCACTAGGCTCTTCTGCGGCACTAGGCTCTTCTGCGGCACTAGGCTCTTCTGCGGCACTAGGCTCTTCTGCGGCACTAGGCTCTTCTGCGGCACTAGGCTCTTCTGCGGCACTAGGCTCTTCTGCGGCACTAGGCTCTTCTGCGGCACTAGGCTCTTCTGCGGCACTAGGCTCTTCTGCGGCACTAGGCTCTTCTGCGGCACTAGGCTCTTCTGCGGCACTAGGCTCTTCTGCGGCACTAGGCTCTTCTGCGGCACTAGGCTCTTCTGCGGCACTAGGCTCTTCTGCGGCACTAGGCTCTTCTGCGGCACTAGGCTCTTCTGCGGCACTAGGCTCTTCCGCAGCACTAGGCTCTTCCGCAGCACTTACAGGTTCAGCTTGCTGTGGAGGGTCTTCTGGCTGTTGGAAGAATTGGAGTACTGGAATTATAACTTCTCCTCCGATTTGAGGCCAATCTGCCGGGAAGTCTCCTAAATCAGTATGTATTACTGCTTCTTCAGGTTCCTCTTGGATGATGAGAGGCTCTTCTTCTTGGGGTTTTAGCAGATCTGGGCACAACTTCAGGTGGTACCTAGATACTGTTGCAGTTGTTCTTCCTCCATCCTTGCTGATCAAACACGTCTTTCTGTTATCAAACCTTGAATTCAACACCGTGTAGGGTTCTCTCTCCCACTGGTCATCAAGTTTGTGGTTTCTCCGCTTCCTTTTCAATACCACTTCTACTGGTGTGAAGGGTTCTGGTGGTGCACTTCTGTTGTATTGTGCTTCTTGTTTATCCCTCACCCGAGTGAGACTGTTTAAGACACAGGCTTGTCCTCTTCTGTACTGCTCCTGTCTGGTCGTGTCCCAGTCTTCAGTGGTCACGTCTGCCTCTGGTTCTACAACACCAAGCTCCAGGTCCATGGGCAACTTTCCTGGTCTCGCTCGCATGAGATAAGCTGGAGTGCAATTGGTGGAACTCACAGGTATGTGATTGTACAGGTCTACCAAGTCAGGTAGTAGGTCTGGCCACTGGTCTCTCGCCTCAAGTGGTAAGGTCTTCAGCAGGTCAATGACAGTGTTGTTCATCTTCTCACAGAGACCATTGGTTTTGTGGGTGGTACGGTGTAGTTCTTATCTTCTTACACCCGTACAGATGGCAGAACTCTTTGAACAATTCAGCCTCAAAGGCCGGGCCTTGGTCAGTCAGTACCTGCTCAGGGTATCCATGGGGTCTGCAGAAGTACGCTTGGAATGTCTTCGCTGCTGTCTCTGCTGTCAGGTCTTTGACAGGGGCGACCACCAGGAACCTGGAGTAGTGATCCACCATGGTCAGGGCATAGGTATATCCTGACCGGCTGGGTGACAACTTGACATGGTCCAGGGCCACGATCTCCAGGGGACGAGTCATCTTGATGGGTTGCAGGGGTGCCTTCTGGCTGCTGTAGTCTTTTCTTCTTAGGCTACAGGGCCCACAGTCTCTGCACCACCTCTCAATGGAGCTGCGCATTCCCACCCAGTAGAAGCGACACTTCAGTAGGGTTTCAAGCTTTTTCCAGCCAAAGTGCCCCGCTTGATCGTGGTAGGCCTCCAACACCATTTGGATGTCTGTCTTGGGGACTACTATCTGCCATACCATCTCGTGGGTCTTGGGATTGACGTACCTCCGGCACAGCTTCTCACGGTAGATAAACAGCCTGCTTCTTTCATTCCACAGCTGCTTTGCTTGAAGAGACGCCTCCTTCTCCAGGGAGGAACCTTCTTGGGTTATCAGCTCCTTGATACGGCTGACAACCGGGTCGCTGTCCTGGGTACCTTTCCAGCTGTGATGAGGCAAAGGGTTTAACGTTTTACCACGCTGCCTCCTGGAGGCTCTTTGCTCGTGGATCATCCCATTCCGGTGGAAGGCAGGTATTTCAATCTCTACCAAGTCATCCACTTCTTCTTCTGTGTCTGACTGGTGAGGCATCCTGGACAGGGCATCGGCGTTGGCGTTCTTGCAGCCCGCCCAGTACTTTATTGTGAATTGGTAGTTTGGCAGCCGAGCCATCCATCGTTGTTCCATGGCTCCCAGCTTGGCTGTTTCAAGATGAGTTAAGGGGTTATTGTCAGTGTAAGCAGTGAACTTGCTGGAGGCTAGGTAGTGCTTGAACCTTTCTGTGATGGCCCAGACCAAGGCCAGGAACTCTAACTTAAAGCTGCTATAGTTCTCTGGGTTCCTCTCAGTCGGGCGGAGCTTCTTGCTTGCATGCGCGATGACTTTCTCCTGGCCATTCTGCTTCTGACTTAGGACAGCTCCCAATCCTTCATTGCTGGCATCAGTATACAGCAGGAACGGTTGGCTGTAGTCAGGGTAGGCTAGGATTTCATCACCTGTCAGGATCTCCTTCATTTCTTGAAATGATTCAGCCTGTTCTTTACCCCAGTGGAACGGGGGATTTCTGCCCTTGGGGGACTGTCCTACCAGGAGGTCTTGCAGAGGCGCTGCTTTCTTAGTGTAATCTTGTACAAACCTCCGGTAGTATCCTATCAGTCCCAAGAACTGACGCACCTCCTTGAGGTTCTTTGGCTCCGGCCATTTCTGGATGGCAGTGACCTTCTCCGGGTCTGGTGCTACTCCCTCCGGACTGACAATGTGCCCCAGGTACTGTACCTTTCTCTTGAGCAGGTGGCACTTGGAGGGCTTCAACTTCATCCCATACTGGGACAGTGACTCAAATACCTCCGCCAGGTGCTTCAAGTGGTCCTCATACGTCTTGGAGTATACTATCACGTCATCCAGGTACAGTAGCACAGTCTCGAAGTTGCGGTGTCCCAGGCAGCACTCCATCAATCTCTGGAACATTCTGGGGGCATTGCAGAGTCCAAACGGCATACTGTTGAACTCGCAGAGTCCCATCGGGGTGGTGAAGGCCGTCTTCTCCCGATCCTCCTCAGCCACAGCTACTTGCCAGTACCCACTAGTGAAGTCAAGGGTGGAAAAGTAATTTGCAGACTTTAAGGCAGCCAGGGATTCCTCAATACGGGGTAAAGGGTATGCATCTTTATGTGTAATGCGATTTACTTGTCTAATCTACACACAATCTCATGCTTCCATCCTTCTTCCTGACTAGAACTAGAGGAGCTGCCCAGGGACTACAAATATCCCTTACTACCTCTGCCTTCTTCATGTCATGCAGCATCTCCTTGGCTTTCTGGTAGTGTGCTGAAGGTATAGGCCTGTACCGTTCCTTGATGGGGGGATGGTTGCCTGTGGGGATGTGATGTTGTACCCCCTTAATCCTCTCAAAGTCAAGTGGGTGTTTGCTGAATACCTGTGCGTATTCTTGAACCACCCGGTGTACCCCCTGTTTCTGGTGAGCAGGAGTGGTGTCTGTCCCAACATGGAGCTGTTGACACCAGTCCACCACCTGGGTTGCTGGGTCATTATCCTCCACTTTGTCTGGTGAGGTTAAGGACTCCGCCGTGTGAATGGAGTTACTATTTACAGCATGTAACTTGGCAACAGTGGTAATCTGACCTCGTCTTCCCCATAGTTGAGAAGACGGACGGGCACCCTCCCATTGCGTACATCCACTACTCCTCTGGCTGTTAAGAGTGTAGGTCTGTGCTCTGAGCTAAGGGGTTCTACTACCGCCTGGTAGCTCTGTCCTTTAAGACCTATTGCTGCTCTACACCAGATAAGCATTTCACTCATTGGGGGAATCACAATGGGTATGGGGTCTGTTACCTGCACATTACCAATCTCACCACCAGTTAGCTTTACTTGCTGCTGGTACATCAGGGCTCGAATCTCCCTCTGGAGTGCTCTCCTCTGCCCCGGTCTGGCGGTGTCAGCGAGCTGTTGGAGTAAAAACACAACCTCCTCCAAACAGTTACCAACAATGTTAGTGCCTAGTACCACATTCAGTCCATTTTCCTCATTGACAGTCTTCACTACAATGAGTCCCTGGTCCTTTAACTCCACTCTCTCCACTTTTACTGCTACTTTCTTAACCCCAAGTAGGTCAAGAGGGAGGCCGTTAGAGGCATATACTGAAAAGTCTGGGTTTGGGGGTTGTAGACTGTCCATGGACCAGTATTTTTTATAGAGGATATCAGGTATGATTGTTACCTGGGATCCGGTGTCCAGCAGGGCAGGTATCGCAATGCCATCCAGTATGATGGATAGGAAAGGTCTTCCTCCCACGAACATGCGGTGCCAGTCTGAGGGGCCTGCTGAGTCTATTCCTGGGTGTTGGCCCTCGGACCCAGGGTTTGCTTGTTTAAAGGACACTGGTGCACTGTGTGACCTGCCTTCTGGCAGCGGTGGCAGTCGAACTCTTGGTCAGGATGGCGTTGGTTGTTGGTCCTCCCACGGGGTGGCGTTGTCCTCCTCCGGGGCGACGTCCTCCTCCGGGGCGGCGACGTCCTACTTATCCTCCGGTTCATCCAGGGGACATTCTCAGGGCAGTCGGCTAGCAGGATCTTTCCGTCCGTCTCTGGCTCCGTCCGTAGTTGCAGGGCACTCATTACAGTGGCCTGGTTTTTGGTCAGCTGGCGCACTTCTGAGCGCAGACAGTCCAGCTCAGTAGGGGGCGCTGCCTGCACTTTGGCTTCGGCAGCCAGGGGGGAAAAGGTGCTGGCGTTGGAGTGGCCCCACCCTGGTAACGTTGGATTGCAGTATCTGCCGTCTCCAGGGGCTGCAGTCCCTTTATAGCCATATCCTTAAGGGTGTCAAAGGTAGCATCTGGATGATCTAAGGACCACCAACGCACAGTCCTGCTCTCCCCTTGGGACCTCAGCCCCCGGACAAATTGTTCTTTTAGCATTTTGCTCTCATTGGTTATGCTAATTGGACTGACCTGTTTCAGAGCTTGCAGGACCCCTTGTAAATGGTAGGCATAGTCCCGAACATTGTCCTCCGGCTTCTGAGAGCATTGGTAGAACCTCATCCGGAGGTCTGCCTCAGTGCGGTCATCAAAGGCAGTCTGTAACTTTTTGAAAATTGTGGACACTGATTCCTGGTCTGCGGCTGACCAAGTCTCTACTTCTCTCTCCGCAGCACCAGTCAATTGTCCCACAACTACTGCAGCTCTTTGTTTGCCCATCATAGAATACATGTCCAGGATGCTGCATATTTTGCGCTTGAATCCAGACAGGGTGTCTGGCTTGCCACTGTACTGGGGGAGCCACTTTGCTCCAGGCATGTATGGTAAAGTCAATGGTACAATGGGGGCTACAGGACCTGGCGATGGAGCGGCTATTCCGTCCTGCGCGGCGGCAGCCGCTGATGCATCATCGGGGCTGTCAGCCTGGGCCGCGATGTCGGGCTGTTGCTGCAACATCTTGGCGCCCCCCCCGTGAACCGTGGCCTACCTTACTTCTGTTGGCCGCAGCTCTGCAGGTGACGGACTTCTGGTAGGACCTTGCGTCGCTTACTTTCCACGTCAGAGCGTTCACTGGGGCTTCCTGCCAGGACCTGACGCTGCATCAGTGCGTGGGGCGTGTCCAAGACTTTGCGCGGTTACACAGGTACGCCTCCTAGTTTTCCCGCGGTTACACCCTTCTTCTCGCGCAGCGACGTCATAATGGCGGACAATGGCGGGAAACCTCCGAAATGGTGGGAAATCTTCACCACAGTACAATATACAGTCTTTTAGTAAAGACGCACAGTACCCGGTGGCAACGGGCACAACTTCTTCCGTTGCCGCGGGCACGTAATCCTGTTCGTGACGCCAGTTAGAGAGATGTGGCGCCCAGGGGATGGGGACTACTCGGCGCCCGGGCCTTGATGTCTGGTCTTGGGGGATGTCGCGGTGGTCGGCTCCTGGGCCCGTACCCTGGGGGGAAATCAAATGTCAAAGTTCGTGACGCCACCTGTGGTGTCTGGTGAGGTTCACCAGTGCTGCGGCAGTCCACTGAGGCCGGTGTTAAAGCAGCTTTGGTGGTATAGCTCCCCACAGGTGGAGCTGGGCCTCAGGGCAGCGTATGAAGGGGGGATGCAGGACAGAGGGGACCCAGCTGGATCAGGGCAAGAATGGGAGCACACAAGAAAGTCGCTTCTGTACCTTTACTGGGATTAGTTCAGGAACACCCCGGAGCACTGTAGGTTGAGGGGTGCACGTCCGGATTCTCCCCAGTGAGCAGGTGTACGACCTCCTGTTTCTTGCCTCTCTGTAGTAAGTTTCTGACCTGCCTGGAGCTAGGCCTAACTTGGTTTCTGTCCTGCACCGGCTGATCCTGAGGTATGGCCTTCTATTGGAGTACGCACTCCCTGGTATATGGGGCCTCGGTAACTCCTGACCCTGGTATAACAGTCAGCGTTTTGTATTCCTGGGACATGTAGTTCGCCAGGGGTTTCTGGTTGTCTTCTGCTGGGTGTAAAGAATCCCTGCAGACTCGGACCCGGTGTCCGGGATATGGTTTCTGGGGTGAGCTGGTAAAGCTCCTCTGCCCCCAATGCTACTCACTCCTCTAGCCTTCAGCCTACTCGGACCCTCACTAGGCTATACACACTGGCAGTTAGCTGGCTGCCTCTTCTGCTGTTCTCTGAGCGTCAGCAATGCTCCTAGCTCACTTAACTCGAGCTGCTTGAGTCTGATTGAGCTCCACTGCAGACTGACCTGTTTCTCTGTCTCACTCTGCAGGAACTGGCTGTGGACTCCAGACTGTTCTGTCTGAACTCACTTCCTGAGGAGAACTAACTAACTCTCTAATTCCACCCTCCTTTATATATCCCTATCCTGGCTCCCTCTGGTGGACTGAGGTAGGGTGGAGGTGTGTGTATGCTCTGAGGGCCTCTTGTGGAGAAATCCTTTAATGCACCCCTCCAGGATCTGTGGCTCCATGTACAGCAGGGCGTCACACCTAAATATCAGGGCTAATAATTAGTGGTGAGCGAGCACTAAAATGCTCGGGTACTCGTTGTTCAAATCAAGCAAATTGGAATGCTCGAGTGCTCAGTTCGAGTAACGAGCCCAATGTAAGTATATGGGAAACTTGAGCATTTTTCCGGGGGCTCACCCTGGCGGTCTGCCGAGGGCCTAAAAATTGTCCAAATCGATGGGAACAGTGCTCAAATGACATGGGAACACCTTGGGGAAAACCCCTGGAAGCATTTCTGACTCCCAGGTCACTGCTGTCAAAAACAATGTCAGAGGTATTGTGCCACTTTTACGGACTCACAATAAAACATACAAAAATGAATCCAAAATGGATTTTCCTGGGAAATATGTTAAGGAACATGTGACATGCAGAAGTAGTGCTGTTGCAGAGTGTGTCATGCAGAAGTAGTGATGTTGCTTTAAAAGCATTCAGCAACTATTAGAAGTAACACAAACACAGGAGACAGGAAGTGTTGTGCTCCAGAAGCATCCAGCAACTAGAGGGGTTAACACAGTCACAGGAGAAGGGGAGTGTTTTAGCAGAGCCCCAGGGGGATTGTGGGGAAGTTGTTTACAGTCTGGCTGGAGCCGAAGAGAAAGGTGGCTTATGATCTGTATCTCACGGAAGGCAAGGGAATAAAATTCAGGTCAGGAGGGAAACTAAACAAAGGTCAGTTAGACTCCCTGAGCTAACAGTGTGGAGTATTATCGGCCTGGAGGATAAGGATTTGAAAGAAGCCTGCAATAGAGATTATCTCCCTCATCACACCCTTTCCCCCTCCATATTTATGCAGTATTATTGAGTCCTTGTGAAGGAAAAGCCTGTGGTTGTGTATGTATTAAAACTGTGCTGTACTGTGCTACCGGATAATAGACTGTGTACTGACGTGCTGCAAAGGAGACTGTACTGTTATTACTGGAGCCTGTTGCTCAAAGAGACATTTGCATTGCACTGGCCGTGCCTCATTAAATGTTACTGTTCTACCTTTTATGAAGACCCTTGTCAGATGTATCTGGTCAGCAACTGAATCTATCGTGTGCCTGAGAGAAGCTGCAGCCTGAGGTAGCCTTGAGTAACGGTTCCCCCAGGATTCTAATGAATTCATGTAACCGGTCTCGCCCCTATCTGAACTTAGGCAGCATGTGTGTAACATTGGTGGCCCATACGGGGAATACTGAGCGGGAATTAGTGTGTAGAGGGAGAAGAGGAAAAGTGTCTGGAAAAACACAGCAGCACAGCACCTCAACTCAACTCTGCTACACCAGTTAAAGGGGACCAGCCCTAAAGAAAAACTCACTAGCATCAATGGATGTGGAAATACAAATAGACAGAATTAGTGAGCTGCTTCTTCAGTTAACCTCTGAAGAATTGAGAACAGTAGCAGAACATGTAAAGATGTCAGTAGAACAGATTTCCAAAGCACACAACCGCAGGCAACTGTTAGCTGCCATTAATGCAAAAATGGATGAGCTGGGGGAGAAAGAAGCTGAAGATGTCATGGGGACATTCCTCCAGGAACTAACACAGTTTCTAACCAAGTTGAGGATGGAGGTGCAGCACCAATTACCAAAAGCGGGAATCTCCATCCGCAGACTGAACTACAGGAATTGAAAGAACAATTCAAAGCCCTAACAGCCCTGCAGGAATCAACCAAAACCTCTGAACAGGTGATAGACTCAGACAGGATAAATCAGGGAGACAGTCCTCTCTAACACCACAAATCACCATAAGGAAAGAATTCAAGATCCTGGGACAGATTGGAGAGTGTGAACAGAAAGAGAGACTGTCTTCTAGGAACTTGTTGCACCAGATCGATGCAGGATTACAGAAAGGCTACCAGCCAGATGAGATAGTGGAGGGAGTGGTTAAAACGATCAGCCCAGGACTGAACCTCTGTAGTATGCTAGAAATGAAGAGTCAACTGACCTTGCAACAGCTGAAGATGATTTTAAAAGGGCACTATAAAGAAGAGAGTACTTCAGAATTGTTCCACCAACTCATTAATTTCTCACAGAAAAATAATGAATCATGCCTAAGTAGAGATGAGCGGTGTTCGAATCGAACTGTTCGCCAATCTCAAATTCGAGCTGTTTTGGGCGGTGTTCGACGAACCCGAACGATTTGAAAAAAATCCGCCTGTTCGAGGTTATGTTCGATAACTGTTCGTGCACCCAAATCGTAACTGGATTTTTTCACAGTAATGCTGATAATCAATGTTAATACACAGTTTGAGTGTACAGCGGGGCGGGGGGAGGGGCATGGGATGGATCTCTGCAGAAATAATGAAGATCTCCATTTTTTTTTCTCTTTCCCGCATTTACAGTGGGGAGGTGCAGTCTGTCAGCCTATCAGCAGCGCACACACGGAGCGAAGTGCTTTTTTTCACACAAGCAAGGGCATGTGTCATTGGCTGTGTATGTCACATGTCCTTGCCCTATAAGACCCAGCCATTTTCCCTGTCGCCACCATTTTCTCACTGCTGCAGCTGAGTGTTAGACGGCACTGCTGCTGCTGTTAGCGCTATATTGTGTAACTGAATTGCAAGCGAATTTTCTCTTAAATAGACAGAAAGGTTTAGGGAGTAGGGACTAGTTTGTAATTGCAGCCCTTTTGAGGGCTAGGTTACAGCAGTTCCTAGCACTTTTAGCAGGCAGGTCTGTGCTCTTAAATCGACAGATAGGTTGGGAGTAGTGACTAGTTGTAATTCCAGCCCTTTTGAGGGCTAGGTTACATCAGTTCCTATCACTTTTTGCCAGGCAGGTCTGTTTTAGTGCTGTGCAAGTGTTTTTCACAGCATTTGGCTCAATCTAGCTAAGCAAATCCTTTTGGGCCTCTTGCAGTGTGTGTTAGTCAGTGGAGTAGCCTATCTGTGTTGCAAGCTACACCACCTGTGTATGTAATACAAATTTTTTCTGCACCTAGCCAAGTAAAACCTTTTGGGCCTGTAGCAGTGTGTGGTACTCAATCTATTAGGCCATCTATACCAAGCTCCACCAGCTTTGAAATTAATAATAATTTTTAGCTGCATCTAGCCCGGAAAATAATTTTGGGCTTAGTAGCAGTGTGTGGTACTCATTGTATTAGGCCATCTATACCAAGCTCCACCAGCTTTGAAATTAATAATAATTTTTAGCTGCATCTTGCCAGGAAAATAATTTTGGGCATATTAGCAGTGTGTGGTACTCATTCTATTAGGCCATCTATAGTAAGCTCCACCAGCTTTCAAATTACTAGTAATTTTTAGCTGCATCTAGCCCAGAAAATAATTTTTCTTCACAATAGTGGTAGCAATAGAAATATGGGGCGCGCGCCTGGCTAACAAAAATATACGCTTCATAACAAAAAACACCAGCCTAGCGCACTGCATTAATAAGATGGCATCATCGTCTCTCCCAGTGCTAGGCCTACTACGCTGGCTAGCATTCCTGTGCCTAAAACACAATGTATGGGTCCGCACTAGCCACGATGCTGAGGGGTCTAAAGCTGCTGATAACGCTTTATCACAATTCAATTGGCAGATTTTCACAGAGCTCCTCCCCAACGCCCACCCATCGGCAACAGTTGCCCACCCTCCCTATGGGATCTAGTGGCGAATAGTTGATGCCATTAATCAGAGCGTCAGTTGCCCCGTCGACGTGGCAAGCATACGGTAAGGCATGGGAAGAGTGGACACGACTAGTAGCAGGCAGACGGGTTGACCAATGTGAACAAGCCAGATTACAAGTCACCATATAATTTCTCCACCAGCTAATGATGAGGGGCATATCAGGGGCGTCAGCGCAGTGGTGTCTGACCGGAGTAACATTTCACTTCCAACTACTGAATTGGGGAGATGTGACAAAGAGATTCATCATCAGACAATCCATAAAAGTGTGGAAAAGGGGTCAGTCAAGTCAGGAGTGTAGACGTCCCGTCCCGTGTCACTAAAACTGATTTCTCACATCATATCCCTAACACCATTAACATGACACTCACAATTTGAAGCAACACTACTGTCTACTGCATTTGCGATCGCCTTCTTCGGGGCGCTATGCATAAGCGAATTAGTCCCTCAATCCAAAATTACCACCAGTGGAGGCTTATTACAACAGGACGTAGTCATAGCCAATAATGCAATACGTCTACGCATACGCCAATCGAAAATGGTTCCAGTGGGTACTTCTACAACCCACAAACGGTACACTGAGTCGGGTAACAATAGTAAAAACATATATAACCATCAGATCACAAAGTCATTTCTTCCTATCACATTGGATGGAACGCCATTATCAAGATACCAGTTCCAAGCTATATTTAATAAATTCATAACATCGGCAGGGAACCACCACAAAGATTACAGGCACACTCATTCCGCATAGGCGCGGCCACGGAAGCAGCAAGAGCAGGACTGTCAGAAACGGAAGTTCAGAGGATAGGGAGATGGTGATCCACGTGTTTGGCGAGATGCATAACACCAGACTTGTTATCCTAACGTGGTTTGTTTCTTTTACAGGTGACGCTAAGCCAACAGTGTGGGTGATAGGCCGCTCGTATATATATTGGGCAGAAAAAAGGGCGAAAGTCCGCCCAGGCGGGAGGAAATTAGAGTTTCATAACACATATTTCAACTGGAGAGGTATTTAGAGGCCTGCTATGGCCGCAGGTACTAATGGAGGTAATCAAAGTAGGGAGAGAGGCAAGAGGTCTGGTCATCTTAGTTATACAGGCCGGGGGAAACGACCTAGGTCATCACAAGAGCACATAACTAATAGCAATAATGAAACTAGACACTGAGCGCTTCAGAGAATTTTTCACAAAACTAACTATAGTATGGTCAGAGATTGTGCCGATAGCGGTATGGCAAGGTACGCGAGACATCACGGCCATCGAATGGACAAGGCGGGTAATAAATATTCGGATGGCAAAATTTAGAAGAGACCGAGGCGGTGTAGTGATACAACACCGACAACTGGAAGGAGATAAAGCAGGCCTCATACGGCCCGACGGTGTTCACTTAATGGATATTGGACTGGACATATTCCTGTCAGGACTCCAGGACGGAGTGGAACAAGCGTTAAGAGTGATGGATGGGGGTCAGAGTCCTGCATACGAGTACGCAGGATCCTCCGTGGCCTGGAAATAGAAAGGACATGTTGGAGAGTTACACTTGTTGGCCAACTTGCCGGTGTGGAGACCCAGGGCATGCTGCAACAAGCTGAATTATTTTAGAAATAAAATGCCTTTCTAATGGAATGAGTATAAAGAGTTAATAAAGCTGTGACCGATCCTCACCCATCCAATTGTAAGAGTTACATTATTGTATTGTCAAGGAAAGGGGGGCGGTAGGGGGGCTGAGCATCTGGGTTTGGTTGGGGGTCCCCACAGTCTGCCTAGGCTAGATGCATTTAAAAATTCTTATTAGATACACAGGGGGTGCAGCTTGCTTCGCAGCTGGGCTACTACGCCCAAAGTATTGCCTAGGCTAGATGCAGTTAAAAATTCTACGCTGACTAGCAGACACTGAAGCTTTGGAGCAGACCTCTGAGCAAACAGCTCTTCAGACTCAACCATCTGTGTTACCCCAAGCCATAGTGTATGTAGTTTCTTACAGTTAAAAGGGGGGGGGGAGCGACCCAACCCACCTGGAATTGATGATGCCAACGTCGCGTAAAACACAGCAAGGGGACTCCAAAAAGAGTCTCCATTTTTTCCAAAAATTGTGGCACAGACACCACTTAAGTGGCATCAATTGCCCCAGAGTTGCTTAAAACGGTTGGTGAGGTGGTTTTACCAAATCCTCAAGCTTTTAGTCTCCCCAAGATGACACAGGGGTAGAAAAGTCCTTGCGGATCCATGATTTGTTCATCTTTATGAACGTGAGTCTGTCTACATTCTCAGTGGACAGCCGCATGCGCTTATCTGTCAGCACACCACCAGCAGCGCTGAACACGCGTTCAGAGAGAACGCTGGCTGCAGGGCATGACAATATCTCCAAGGCGTGAGTGGCGAGCTCCGCACATTTTTCCAGATTGGAATCCCAAATGAGCAAGGGTCCAGTGACACAGTCATGGCTTCGATGTTCACTTGGAGATACTCCTGTACCATTCTCGCTAGGCGTTGACTATGTGTCAGACTTCTTGTCTCCTGTGGCCTTGCAAAAGATGGTCTAAAAAAGTGGTGAAACGATTCCACAAAATTGCTGTTACCAGCAGATACTGTGTTACTGTTACGGTTTGAGTGATGAAGAATCGACAGTCCCACGGTTTGCAAGTTAGAACTGTGAGATTCACTATGTGCACCACTGGTGTTTTGTGGAAAAGCACATGTATGATTCTGCAACAGCCTCTGCTGATACTCCTGCATGCGTGAATCCCTTTCTATGGCAGGAATTATTTCGGCAAATTTACTTTTGTACCGGGGGTCTAAGTGTGGCAACCCAGTAGTCGGGATCACTTCGAATTCTGACAATCCGAGGGTCATGTTGCAGGTAGTGCAGCGAGAAGGCACTCGTGTGTCTTGCGCATCCAGGAGGACCAAGTCCTTGTTGTGTTGGTAGCGAGGTAAGAATCATGCTTCCTTCCTCTGCCCTTTCCCCCCAACCTCGCACAACAGAAATGTGATCAAGGTCTCCCTCATCTGATGAGTCTTACATGCCCATCGCCAGTTCGTCCTCCTCTTCTTCCTCGGTTCCTGCACCTTGCACCCTGGTAAAACCATCTCCCCCACCCTCGCATGCCTGCCGCCTTGGTGCCGCCGACCGTCTGGACCTTGCAGATGTTAGCGCTTCCGCATACAACTCCTCCTCCTCTACTTCCTCCACCTCCTCTTGTACCACCTCCTGAATTCTGTTTAACGTGTGCTCCAGCATGTAAATCACCGGAATAGTCATGCTGATAATGGCATCGGCGTCAGCACTAAACATCTTCGTCGCCATTTCAAAACTGTGCAGAAGGGTGTGTGGCGCCCCTGAGGGTTCAGTCGCCACAGAGGTACTGCATCTCACCCAGAGGTGTGGTATCTCACCCTCAGGTAAGGAAGGAGTATGGCTCGGGACCCTAACACCTGCATCCAACACATACCCACAGTGGGGGTAGGGCGAGACTGCTCCTAAGGGAGAGCACAGTCCCAAGTCCCTAGCTGGCGGGAGGGTCCTATGTAGTGGGTGTGGGTGGAGAAAGCAGCTTAGGGGAGCACATGACAGGGAGAGTATAAATAGGAAGCCATCTTAGAAAGAGCAAGCCAGTCAAAGGAGGAGAAGTGACAGGAGCAGAGGCTCTGCATGAGCTCTGCTCCGGAGGCGGGCCTAGCTTGGGAGGCCCAGGACTGAAGGAGAGAAGAGAGGAGTGGGAGCAGGAAGGCTCCAGGAACCAAAGGGACCCTAGGGGTACGGGCCGTGCAGAAGGCCACCCGTATGCCCGCTGCTACCAGGAGGTAGAGGGATCAGGCCAGATAAGGGGAACCGGTTCCTCAACTAGCGGAGAAACAGCAAGGCTCAACTAGAAACCGGAGGCTGCAGCATTTAATGTACTGCAGGCCAAAGTCCACACCAGTCTCACTAAGAAGGTAGCCACATAGGACCCAGGGGATAGAACACACGTCGCCCGCCAAGGCCCGAGGATACCGGATAGAAGTGTCACTGGGTGTGAGGTGCAGGGAGAAGGCCAGAGAAAGGACACACAGAAGGGGGTCCTGCTAAGTACTCCGGAGCTATCTGGGGGTGGACTGAGCCCCTCACTGAGTACGCACAGCACGACGGGGGAGATTGCTCTGGTACCTGTAATCTGGACTGCAACAACTCTGAGTAAAGATCTTGGGACTGCATCACACGGACTCTGTGTTCATTACTGACTCCCTGCACTACAACCACCATCATCCATCCACACTGCCCTGAAGCTACACTTTTCCTGTGGGGAGTAATAATACCATTGCTGCAAAACCACCAGCTTCAGAGGACTGTTCCTCAGCGGAGGCCCCTTTGGCCGCACTCCACAGGTGGCATAGTGGGACATTATAAAACCCATATATGCAAATTACCCTTGGATTGACCGCCCTGGGTCACGGACCGGGTCACCGACACAGTGACTTCAACCCCCAGCGTCTACCGGCCCGGCTCCGGGTACCCCACGGCCCAGGGGGCACGTCAACTTCATAGGTCCCTGATCTGAGACCACTCCTGCAGCGTGATTTGCCCCACATCTGGATCTCGTTGGCCCAGGCTATACGTCAGAACGTATTGCACCAGGGCTTGTCGGTGCTGCCACAGTCGCTGCAACATGTGCAGAGTTGAATTCCACCGTGTCGGCACATCGCATTTCAGCCGGTGAACTGGCAGGCCTAACGACTTCTGTAGAGATGTAAGACGTTGAGCTGCGGGATGCGAACTGCGGAAGTGAGCACACAGCGACCGTGCCCTCTGCAGAAGGCCATCTAGTCAGGGATAGTGGGCTAAAAATTGCTGGACAACCAGGTTCAACACGTGAGCCATACAAGGCACGTGTGTGTGACACTGCCCCGGCGAAGGGCCGCACCCAGGTTTTCAGCATTGTCGCACACGGCCTTCCCTGGTTGCAGGTCCAGTTGGGACAACCATTCATGAAACTGGGTCTCCAGAGCTGACCACAACTCCTCAGCTGTGTGACTCACATTTCCCAGACATTTCAAAGTAAACACCGCCTGATGCCATTGAGCCCTGCTGCCAGCATAGTAAGGAGGTGTGCAGGATTCCTTCTGCGCAGTTAGAAAGCGGGTGGCATTACCAGACAGGCTTTGGGTGCAGGTGGAGGACTGAGAGGAGGTTGAGGAGGCAGAAGCAGTGGGGGAACTTCGAGATAAAGAGGATTGATGCACAACTCGTGGGGATGGCAAGACTTGGACAGCAGCCCCTTGTCCTGCTGTCACCATAGTTACCCAGTGCCCAGTCAGCGACATGTAACGCCCCTGTCCATGCCTACTCGTCCAAGTGTCTGTGGTGAAATGCACCCTGTCACACAGAGTTTCTCAAAGAAGCGGTGATGCTGGGTGCAACGTGCTGGTGTAGCGCAGGCACACCTTCTTTGAGAAGTAGTGCCGACTGGGCATCTGGTACTGGGGCACTGCGACGGACATAAGGTCTCGAAAATCCTCTGTGTCCACCAGGCGGAAAGGCAGCATTTCTGTAGCCAACAGCTTGCAGATGGTGAAATTCAACCTCTTAGCTTTGTCATGGCTAGGAGGAAATGGTCTTTTACTTGTCCACATCTGAGGGACCAAGGGCTGGCTGTTGTTTTTAGACGGGGTTGAGTAGGGTGTCCCCGGCAAACTGCTCGTCTGTGAGGAAGATGCAGGCGGAAAAGTTAGGTTGGTTTGATCCAAAGGTGGTGCTCTCGATGTCGGAGAGCGCTGAACACCAGCTGGTGTTTCCACTTCCAAATGAAATGATGACCTGCCAATCACACTGGCTGTTGCGGGTAAAGAGGTGGCAGGTCTGCGTCCAAAAACATGTGTGACTGCTGTCCCCCCAGTCACAGAGGATGAAGAGGCCGCGGATGCACAAGATGGGGCAGACGGTGGTTGGCCCGGCCCGCTAGGCCGCATTGTAGCACAGTGAGCTTCCCACTGCAACTTATGCTTCATATCCATGTGACGGTTCATGCATGAAGTACTCAAACTATGAATTTTTTGGCCTCTACTTAGCTTTTGGTGACAAATATTACAGATAACACGAGTTGGGTCATCCTTATCGATCTGAAAAAATGCCCAGGCTATACAAGGCTTAGAGCCCATGCGACCTGAAGAGCCACCACGACTTGTGGTCAGAGGCAGAGTTGTGGTTGAGGATGCAGTTGTTGACGTGCTTCCAGTACTCTGTCTCTGTCCAGGAAGGCGCAACCTAACCTCGTCGTCAATAGCATTTGTGACGCCCAGCTGCGCTTGGTATCACAGATCCTAGAAGAGTGCATTGATGGAATCCTCCACAAGAGGCCCCCATAAACATTCATACATTTCCACCTTCCACCTCAGACCAGCAAAGGGAACCCTTAGGGATATAAATAGGGAAGGTGGAGCTAGGCAGTTCAGTTCCTCTGAAGAGTTCCTGCAGTAGAGAAGCCTAAGAGAGGTCAATCTGCAGTGGAGCTCAGTCTAGTCTAGAGAACTCAGTTAATAGTTCAGCAGTGGAGCACGAGGCTCCTCCTAGCTAGATTCAGGGAGCCCAGTTAGAGCTTAAGGTGTGCCGGCGCCATAAGATCGGTGAAGTGCGGCAAGCTGCCGTTAGTGTGTATAGCCTAGTGAGGGCCCGAGTAGGCCGCAGGAGAGTTAGTACAAAAGGGGCAGAGGAGCTTAACCAGCTCACCCCGAAGCATTTACCGGACACGGGATCTGAGCTTACCGGGATCTCTATGACCCAGTAAGGCATAACCGGAATCCCTGGAGAACTACAAGTCCCAGGATCGCTAAGGTTCTGATACGTAACAGAGCCAGGAGACGCTTAGGCCCCGCATACTGGGAGTGTGAACTCCAAGACAAGGCCCTACCACAAGGTCAGCCAGCGCAGGACAGAGACAAAGTTAGACCTAGCTCCAGGCAGGTCAGAAACTTACTACAAAGAGGCAATAAACAGGAGGCCCTACACCCGCTCATTGGGGAGGATCCTGATATGCACCCTTCACCCTACAGTGCTCCGGGATGTGCTTGAATTTCCACCAGTAAAAGGTACTGAAGTGACTACCGTGTCCGTTCCCGTTCTTGCTCTGACCCAGCTGGGTCTCGCCTGTCCTGCATTCCCCCTGCATACGCTTTTCTGAGGCCTAGCTCCACCTGTGGGGAGCTATACCATCGAGCTGCCTTATCACCGGCCTCAGTGAACTGCTGCAGTGCTCGTCCTTCTCACCAGATACCACAGGTGGCGTCACGAACTCTTATAAAATTAACAATTATCCACCCTTTTAAAGAGTGACCCCAGGGTACGGGTCCGGGAGCCGACCACCACGACATCCCAAAGGCCAGGCAAAGGCCCGGGTACCGAGTCATCCCCATCCCCTGGGCTAGTCACATCCTCCTCCACCTCCTCTGCTGACCTCATCGACTGGCTGACTGTGGGTTGACAGTAAGTGGGATCTCCAACCTCGTCATCATCACCCTGTGTGTTCTCACACCCGTCGTCCTCAGAGCCAACCTCTTCCTGTCCTGACCGAAAAGTCAAGTTGTCGCTCCAATCAGGTATTTGAGTCTCATCATCGTCTTCATCATTGTCTCCACCAACAGGAGTTAGTTTGGGAATGAGGGTCTACATTATGTTCAGAACCTTCTTCATCTGGTCCTGAATCCGACTCATAAAGATTCTGGGCATCAGTGCAGATCATTTCCTCATCTGGATTAACAGAAGCTCTGGAGCAGACCTTCGTTTCCCAGGCTATAGTATGAGTAAACAGCTGTGCAGACTCAACCATCTGTGTTACCCCATACTCAGACGGGCAGCTGGAGACTTGGGAGCTGTGAGGAAGAAAGTGCGATTGGGGTGACACCTCTGAGGACTGGAGTATTTGTGATGTTGAAGTTGAGGTGCAGGAGAGCCCACTTGAAGGAGCACTTGATATCCGTTGAAGCACCTGCTGGTTTTGTGCCTCATCTGGAATTTGTAGCGATGGGCGTGTCCGTAAGAAAGGGATCGTATCACATTGTCCACGAAAAGAAGTAGACATCTTAGTTTGGCTGGAAGATGGTCTTTCTTCTGCAGATGTTACTCTCCCCCCCCCCCCACTGCGGGAGGGGGTCGAACCACCAGCGGACAGGCACCAGTATTGGGAGAGGGGGGCTGGCCGTCAGGGTCCACCGCGGCTCTGGCACAAACCCGGCGACACGGAGGTCGCAGGGGCAGTAACGGATTGGCCGTGTCGGCTTTGCACTCCAGCGTAGTCCCTCTGCCCACTCGCGCCCGTAGCCTCAAAGGGATGCGCAAGCGGCTTTTCTTCCCAGGGCTGTTCCCCGCCCAGCAGGAACGTAGGGGAGCTCAGGTTGGCCTTCCACTGCACTCCCTTACCTCCCTCGCCCTCTTTCCTTCTTCCTTTCTCCATCTAACCCCTCGGCTCTGTGGTGTCCGCTATCCCTCCAGCTCTCTCCTTCTCACAGGTGGACTACTGCGTGTATTCACACTGTGGCAAATCTTTTGGGCCCAGGCATAAGAAGTTGTTGAGGTAATGGATAATATGTGCCCCCTTAGAAACGTCCATTACAACCCATTCGAGGAAGCAACTAAACGCCTCAAATAGTGAGCAGGATCTGGAGCACCTCATGGGCAAACAGCGATCTATATAGTATGCTCCTTCCCAGAAGCAGCCCAATAGGTGGACACTATTCGGAGGCACAGGTAGTAAGTAAGGATGTACAGTATATACTACTGTACTTGGTTCCGCGTCGATGTTGTCGTTTACTGACCTGCCCCTTGGATATGACAAATGGTGGATTAGTCCAAATGTATTGGGTTCCGTTTTTGGCACAACTCACAACGGGGATACCACTACGTCTTGTAAGGAAAGTGTTCTGAATCAAACCGCCATTCTACCTAAAGATATTTCTTTTTTTAATTTTCTTGTCACGACGTCTGGGTGTTGGTAGGCTGATTTTAGATTTTTACTCCAGCCTTTCTTGATTTTAGAAGGGCATGACATGCCTATATCTGTGTCTCCCCCTCCTTTTACTCCTCCACCTCTTTTCTTTTCGCATGACTATATGTACTTGTCACTTTTCCATGTGTTAGTTGTGTCTTCTGAGCAGTTTTTCAGCTTTTGGACACATTTGAAGTGTTTTCTATGTGTTTTCTATGTGTTTTCTATGTGTTTTCTATGTGTTTTCTATGTGTTTTCTATGTGTTTTCTATGTGTTTTTGTTTGCCTGCCATTGGTTTTAACGGTGTTCGAAGGTGTTCGACGAACCGAACTCGAACACTACGGGGGTGGCTCAACACTATTAATAACCCTTTCCCCCAGACAGTAGTCCAGAACAAATGAAGTTTTGCCAAAAGTAAAAATTTTAAAAATAAATTTTATTCACTACATAATAAAAACAATGTATTAAAAAATCAGAAAAGCCTGTTTTTTTAATACATTGTTAATTAAATTAATTAAATTAATTAAAGTTTGAAGTGCCATGGTGATTGGTAAATTTGGATTCTCATTTTGTGAATTTCATCCCATTGCTTCTAGTCTTTTTTTGTGCAAATGAGGGTAAAGCTGATCCCTATACAGTGGGACAGCCCTTCAAATATTTGTAGACAGCTATTAAGATTCCTCTTTCTCCTCCCTACAATGTAAGTGGAGCTTGAATCTTTCAACTTTCTTACTCCCTGTGTGGACCTACTGTGCTCGTGTCAGCTGTCAATCCTTTTCTGTTTGTTTTTTCAACTTTCTTACAATACGGCACCTGATTAGGATGTCCGTACGTGGTAGCAGCAGGCTGATTGAGCTGTAACAAAGTTGTCCACATTCAAGATATCTATTTAGTGTAAGTGTTTTGTTGGTTTTAATTCCCCTCCTCCCTCCACAGAAGCGCTTCTTTTCAGCCTTTTTTCTTGCTTTTTTTTGTAAGCCAGTTATGAATCCACCTAAAGGTATGTGCACATGGTCAGTAAACGCTGTGGATTGGACTCAGTGCACTTGCGCTGCGTTCGAACTGCAGCGTTTGACATTAAAAGCAAAGTGGATGGGATTTCTAGAAATCCCACGCCCACTATGCGCTTCCATGCACCTGCGAATCACCCGCGGACACGGACATGCGTTGCGTCTTTCCAGACAGCAGCGTGTCAATTTCTCTTGCGGAGCCACTAGTCTCCGCAACAGAAATTAGATCAATATGTGACGCCCGGGTGGAGGAGAGATAGAGATGTTGACTCGCCTCTCCTTCCCCTTCTCGCTAGCCCACCCTGAGAGTTGGGGTACTCTGATCTGGGCCACTGTGCTTGAGTGGATGTAGTCGCGGCCTAGGCCCGGTCCGTGCCCAGGGTTGTCACATGAAAATAAGGGCTAGGAGGGACGGTGACGGATGACAGTGTTTCGAGTGGTATTTGACTACGCCACCTGTGGGGTCTGGTCATGGCCACCAGCGCTGCAGCAGTCCTCTGAGGCGGGATGTAGTGGCAGCAGGCGATGGTATAACTCCTCACAGGCGGAGCTGGGCCTCAGGGCAGCGAGGACGGATGGAGGGAGTAGTAGTGAGGAAGTTCTGGTGCTGTGTTGTGCGGTGCAATAATAAGAGTCCGGAGGCCATAGGGGTAGTCTTCCAGGTCTTTACTCACGGTTTCGTAAGCAGCGGCAAGGCTTCTCCCTGCTCCTCACGGCGCTCTGCGGCCACCAGGACCGGGGGTCCGCCAATCTCCGAGCAGTTCAGGTGCTTAGTCAGGACCCCGCACCAGAGTGTTCCTAGACTTTTAACTAAGTCCTCTCCTGTCCGTGTGTGTAGAAAGGCTGGATCTCCCTCTGGACTATGCACAGATCTTGGGTACGGCGGCAATTCCGTTCCGTCCGTCACCCGACGGGATCCACTGAGCCTTCCGGGCTTTCCTGACTGAGACTTGGAGTTACAGAGTCAAGTATCAGGGGCCGGTACCCCTTTTGCAGCAGGAGCCCCTCTGACCAAGCCAGAATAAAGGTAGTAGGTGGCGTATGCCGCTCTGTTAACTTCCCCCTGGGATCCTTTTGCCTGCGGAGCTTGTCTCCTCTGCTCCCCTCCTGGCCTTCTTAAGCAGGGACCTTGACCGGGTAGAGACAGCCGTTAACTCTTGCCCGCTCCTCGTCTCAAGGCCAGAGCACGAGGACCGTGTCCCCATCAACTGCAGGTTCACACAGAAAGCCACGTTCAGTGATGAAGATCACAATCAAAGACCTTGAACTTAAGATGGCTAACTATTTTATATGAATTTTGTACGTGTAACCTTTAAGTGTGTCCTCCACCCTCACCCACTACTAGGTTCCCCCTATCTTTGGTTCCCCCATCTCCTCTTATCCCAGCTGGGGCAGCACCCAAGTGCAAATACGCCCCCCTACAGGTGGGAGAAGTGTAGTGTTGGATGTAGAGGTGTGGTCCTGACAGCTGCACCATCCTTACCTCGAAGGGAGATACCACAACTCATTAAAGAGATGCAGTACCTCTGTGGTGACCGAACCCTCAAATACAATGTATTGATTGCGGTGAATCTGCATGATTCTATGAACATATGCGGATTCACCTGCGTGCAGCGCTTTGGACACAGCATAAAGTATGCTGCGTTCAAAGCGCTAACAGTACGGATGGTGTACACATACCCTAACAGTTGCCTTGTCTAATAAGTCTGACATGACTTGTTAGTTACAAACCCATGCTGGCTCTGGTTAATCACTTCATTTTCTTGCAGATACTTGCATACATGTTGTTTAATAATTTGTTCAAAGATCTTTCCTGGTATAGAAGTAAGGCTCATAGACCTATAGTTCCCTGGGTCCATGTTCTTTCCTGTTTTGAAGATAGGGACAACATTCGCTCTCATCCAGTCTACTGGGACTTCGACAGTTCTCCAAGAATTTTCAAAGATTATGAACTCATATCTGGTGGAGTATTTTGCCTTTAAGCAGTTGTGTGTATTCTTGAACCCATATCTGGTGGAGTATTTTGTCTTTAAGCAGCTGTGTGTATTCTTGAACTCATATCTGGTGGAGTATTTTGCCTTTAAGCAGCTGTGTGTATTCTTGAACCCATATTTGTGGGAGTATTTTGCCTTTAAGCAGCTGTGTGTATTCTTGAACCCATATCTGGTGGAGTATTTTGCCTTTAAGCAGCTGTGTGTATTCTTGAACCCATATCTATGGGAGTATTTTGTCTTTAAGCAGTTGTGTGTGTTCTTGAACCCATATCTGGTGGAGTATTTTGCTTGTAAGCAGCTTTGTGTATTCTCGAACCCATATCTGTGGGAGTATTTTGCCTTTAAGCAGCTGTCTGTATTCTTGAACCCATATCTGATGGAGTATTTTGCCTTTAAGCAGCTGTGTGTATTCTTGAACACATCTGTGGGAGTATTTTGCTTTTAAGCAGCTGTGTGTATTCTTAAACCCATGTCTGGTGGAGTATTTTGCTTTTAAGCAGTTGTGTGTATTCTTGAACCCATATCTGTAGGAGTATTTTACCTTTAAGCAGCTGTGTGTATTCTTGAACCCATATCTGTGGGAGTATTTTGCTTTTAAGCAGCTTTGTGTATTCTTGAACCCATATATGGTGGAGTATTTTGCTTTTAAGCAGCTGTGTGTATTCTTGAACCCATATCTGGTGGAGTATTTTGCTTTTAAGCAGCTGTGTGTATTCTTGAACCCATATCTGTAGGAGTATTTTGCCTTTAAGCAGCTGTGTGTATTCTTGAACCCATATCTGTAGGAGTATTTTGCCTTTAAGCAGCTGTGTGGATTCTTGAACCCATATCTGTGGGAGTATTTTGCTTTTAAGCAGCTTTGTGTATTCTTGAACCCATATCTGGTGGAGTATTTTGCTTTTAAGCAGCTGTGTGTATTCTTGAACCCATATCTGGTGGAGTATTTTGCTTTTAAGCAGCTGTGTGTATTCTTGAACCCATATCTGTAGGAGTATTTTGCCTTTAAGCAGCTGTGTGTATTCTTGAACCCATATCTGATGGAGTATTTTGCCTTTAAGCAGCTGTGTGTATTCTTGAACACATATCTGGTGGAGTATTTTGCCTTTAAGCAGCTGTGTGTATTCTTGAACCCATATCTGTGGGAGTATTTTGCTTTTAAGCAGCTGTGTGTATTCTTAAACCCATGTCTGGTGGAGTATTTTGCTTTTAAGCAGTTGTGTGTATTCTTGAACCCATATCTGTAGGAGTATTTTACCTTTAAGCAGCTGTGTGTATTCTTGAACCCATATCTGTGGGAGTATTTTGCTTTTAAGCAGCTTTGTGTATTCTTGAACCCATATATGGTGGAGTATTTTGCTTTTAAGCAGCTGTGTGTATTCTTGAACCCATATCTGGTGGAGTATTTTGCTTTTAAGCAGCTGTGTGTATTCTTGAACCCATATCTGTAGGAGTATTTTGCCTTTAAGCAGCTGTGTGTATTCTTGAACCCATATCTGTAGGAGTATTTTGCCTTTAAGCAGCTGTGTGGATTCTTGAACCCATATCTGTGGGAGTATTTTGCTTTTAAGCAGCTTTGTGTATTCTTGAACCCATATCTGGTGGAGTATTTTGCTTTTAAGCAGCTGTGTGTATTCTTGAACCCATATCTGGTGGAGTATTTTGCTTTTAAGCAGCTGTGTGTATTCTTGAACCCATATCTGTAGGAGTATTTTGCCTTTAAGCAGCTGTGTGTATTCTTGAACCCATATCTGATGGAGTATTTTGCCTTTAAGCAGCTGTGTGTATTCTTGAACACATATCTGGTGGAGTATTTTGCCTTTAAGCAGCTGTGTGTATTCTTGAACCCATATCTGTGGGAGTATTTTGCTTTTAAGCAGCTTTGTGTATTCTTGAACCCATATCTGGTGGAGTATTTTGCTTTTAAGCAGCTGTGTGTATTCTTGAACCCATATCTGTAGGAGTATTTTGTCTTTAAGCAGCTGTGTGTATTCTTGAACCCATATCTGTGGGAGTATTTTGTCTTTAAGCAGTTTCTGTATGCTTTAAAATATTTAATTAAACTTATCTGGTTAACAAGGCCATTTTACCTTCTTGCAAGAACACATTATTGCTACAAGAAGAAACATCTGGCCAGGGAGAACACGTTATATTTTTAGCAAGGACACGCTATTGATACAAGAAGGAACATTTCAGCTTGCTGTTTTTTTTACCTAAAATAACTGTCAGACTTATATAGCATAGATGGGGCCTTTAAACTTGAGGGACTCCATCTTCTGCTATAACATGTGTATTCTTGAACCCATATCTGGTGGAGTATTTTGCTTTTCAGCAGCTGTGTGTATTCTTGAACCCATATCTGTAGGAGTATTTTGTCTTTAAGCAGTTGTGTGTATTCTTGAACCCATATCTAGTGGAGTATTTTGCTTTTAAGCAGTTGTGTGTATTCTTGAACCCATATCTGTAGGAGTATTTTACCTTTAAGCAGTTGTGTGTATTCTTGAACCCATATCTGTGGGAGTATTTTGTCTTTAAGCAGTTTCTGTATGCTTTAAAATATTTAATTAGACTTATCTGGTTAGCAAGGCCATTTTACCTTCTTGCAAGAACACATTATTGCTACAAGAAGAAACATCTGGCCAGGGAGAACACGTTATATTTTTAGCAAGGACACGCTATTGATACAAGAAGGAACATTTCAGCTTGCTGTTTTTTTTTACCTAAAATAACTGTCAGACTTATATAGCATAGATGGGGCCTTTAAACTTGAGGGACTCCATCTTCTGCTATAACATGTGTATTCTTGAACCCATATCTGGTGGAGTATTTTGCTTTTCAGCAGCTGTGTGTATTCTTGAACCCATATCTGTAGGAGTATTTTGCCTTTAAGCAGCTGTGTGTATTCTTGAACTCCTATCTGGTGGAGTATTTTGTCTTTAAGCAGTTGTGTGTATTCTTGAACCCATATCTAGTGGAGTATTTTGCTTTTAAGCAGTTGTGTGTATTCTTGAACCCATATCTGTAGGAGTATTTTACCTTTAAGCAGTTGTGTGTATTCTTGAACCCATATCTGTGGGAGTATTTTGTCTCTAAGCAGTTTCTGTATGCTTTAAAATATTTAATTAGACTTATTTGGTTAGCAAGGCCATTTTACCTTCTTGCAAGAACACATTATTGCTACAAGAAGAAACATCTGGCCAGGGAGAACACGTTATCTTTTTAGCAAGGACACGCTATTGATACAAGAAGGAACATTTCAGCTTGCTGTTTTTTTTTTACCTAAAATAACTGTCAGACTTATATAGCATAGATGGGGCCTTTAACTTGAGGGACTCCATCTTCTGCTATAACATGTGTATTCTTGAACCCATATCTGTAGGAGTATTTTACCTTTAAGCAGCTGTGTGTATTCTTGAACCCATATCTGTGGGAGTATTTTGCTTTTAAGCAGCTTTGTGTATTCTTGAACCCGTATCTGGTGGAGTATTTTGCTTTTAAGCAGCTGTGTGTATTCTTGAACCCATATCTGTGGGAGTATTTTGCCTTTAAGCAGCTGTGTGTATTCTTGAACCCATATCTGTGGGAGTATTTTGCCTTTAAGCAGCTGTGTGTATACTTGAACCCATATCTGTAGGAGTATTTTGCCTTTAAGCAGTTGTATGTATTCTTGAACCCATATCTGTGGGAGTATTTTTTCTTTTAAGCAGCTGTGTTTATTCTTGAACCCATATCTGGTGGAGTATTTTGCTTGTAAGCAGCTTTGTGTATTCTCGAACCCATATCTGTGGGAGTATTTTGCCTTTAAGCAGCTGTCTGTATTCTTGAACCCATATCTGATGGAGTATTTTGCCTTTAAGCAGCTGTGTGTATTCTTGAACACATCTGTGGGAGTATTTTGCTTTTAAGCAGCTGTGTGTATTCTTAAACCCATGTCTGGTGGAGTATTTTGCTTTTAAGCAGTTGTGTGTATTCTTGAACCCATATCTGTAGGAGTATTTTACCTTTAAGCAGCTGTGTGTATTCTTGAACCCATATCTGTGGGAGTATTTTGCTTTTAAGCAGCTTTGTGTATTCTTGAACCCATATATGGTGGAGTATTTTGCTTTTAAGCAGCTGTGTGTATTCTTGAACCCATATCTGGTGGAGTATTTTGCTTTTAAGCAGCTGTGTGTATTCTTGAACCCATATCTGTAGGAGTATTTTGCCTTTAAGCAGCTGTGTGTATTCTTGAACCCATATCTGTAGGAGTATTTTGCCTTTAAGCAGCTGTGTGGATTCTTGAACCCATATCTGTGGGAGTATTTTGCTTTTAAGCAGCTTTGTGTATTCTTGAACCCATATCTGGTGGAGTATTTTGCTTTTAAGCAGCTGTGTGTATTCTTGAACCCATATCTGGTGGAGTATTTTGCTTTTAAGCAGCTGTGTGTATTCTTGAACCCATATCTGTAGGAGTATTTTGCCTTTAAGCAGCTGTGTGTATTCTTGAACCCATATCTGATGGAGTATTTTGCCTTTAAGCAGCTGTGTGTATTCTTGAACACATATCTGGTGGAGTATTTTGCCTTTAAGCAGCTGTGTGTATTCTTGAACCCATATCTGTGGGAGTATTTTGCTTTTAAGCAGCTGTGTGTATTCTTAAACCCATGTCTGGTGGAGTATTTTGCTTTTAAGCAGTTGTGTGTATTCTTGAACCCATATCTGTAGGAGTATTTTACCTTTAAGCAGCTGTGTGTATTCTTGAACCCATATCTGTGGGAGTATTTTGCTTTTAAGCAGCTTTGTGTATTCTTGAACCCATATATGGTGGAGTATTTTGCTTTTAAGCAGCTGTGTGTATTCTTGAACCCATATCTGGTGGAGTATTTTGCTTTTAAGCAGCTGTGTGTATTCTTGAACCCATATCTGTAGGAGTATTTTGCCTTTAAGCAGCTGTGTGTATTCTTGAACCCATATCTGTAGGAGTATTTTGCCTTTAAGCAGCTGTGTGGATTCTTGAACCCATATCTGTGGGAGTATTTTGCTTTTAAGCAGCTTTGTGTATTCTTGAACCCATATCTGGTGGAGTATTTTGCTTTTAAGCAGCTGTGTGTATTCTTGAACCCATATCTGGTGGAGTATTTTGCTTTTAAGCAGCTGTGTGTATTCTTGAACCCATATCTGTAGGAGTATTTTGCCTTTAAGCAGCTGTGTGTATTCTTGAACCCATATCTGATGGAGTATTTTGCCTTTAAGCAGCTGTGTGTATTCTTGAACACATATCTGGTGGAGTATTTTGCCTTTAAGCAGCTGTGTGTATTCTTGAACCCATATCTGTGGGAGTATTTTGCTTTTAAGCAGCTTTGTGTATTCTTGAACCCATATCTGGTGGAGTATTTTGCTTTTAAGCAGCTGTGTGTATTCTTGAACCCATATCTGTAGGAGTATTTTGTCTTTAAGCAGCTGTGTGTATTCTTGAACCCATATCTGTGGGAGTATTTTGTCTTTAAGCAGTTTCTGTATGCTTTAAAATATTTAATTAAACTTATCTGGTTAACAAGGCCATTTTACCTTCTTGCAAGAACACATTATTGCTACAAGAAGAAACATCTGGCCAGGGAGAACACGTTTTATTTTTAGCAAGGACACGCTATTGATACAAGAAGGAACATTTCAGCTTGCTGTTTTTTTTACCTAAAATAACTGTCAGACTTATATAGCATAGATGGGGCCTTTAAACTTGAGGGACTCCATCTTCTGCTATAACATGTGTATTCTTGAACCCATATCTGGTGGAGTATTTTGCTTTTCAGCAGCTGTGTGTATTCTTGAACCCATATCTGTAGGAGTATTTTGTCTTTAAGCAGTTGTGTGTATTCTTGAACCCATATCTAGTGGAGTATTTTGCTTTTAAGCAGTTGTGTGTATTCTTGAACCCATATCTGTAGGAGTATTTTACCTTTAAGCAGTTGTGTGTATTCTTGAACCCATATCTGTGGGAGTATTTTGTCTTTAAGCAGTTTCTGTATGCTTTAAAATATTTAATTAGACTTATCTGGTTAGCAAGGCCATTTTACCTTCTTGCAAGAACACATTATTGCTACAAGAAGAAACATCTGGCCAGGGAGAACACGTTATCTTTTTAGCAAGGACACGCTATTGATACAAGAAGGAACATTTCAGCTTGCTGTTTTTTTTTTACCTAAAATAACTGTCAGACTTATATAGCATAGATGGGGCCTTTAAACTTGAGGGACTCCATCTTCTGCTATAACATGTGTATTCTTGAACCCATATCTGGTGGAGTATTTTGCTTTTCAGCAGCTGTGTGTATTCTTGAACCCATATCTGTAGGAGTATTTTACCTTTAAGCAGCTGTGTGTATTCTTGAACCCATATCTGTGGGAGTATTTTGCTTTTAAGCAGCTTTGTGTATTCTTGAACCCATATCTGTGGGAGTATTTTGCTTTTAAGCAGCTTTGTGTATTCTTGAACCCATATATGGTGGAGTATTTTGCTTTTAAGCAGCTGTGTGTATTCTTGAACCCATATCTGGTGGAGTATTTTGCTTTTAAGCAGCTGTGTGTATTCGTGAACCCATATCTGTAGGAGTATTTTGCCTTTAAGCAGCTGTGTGTATTCTTGAACCCATATCTGTAGGAGTATTTTGCCTTTAAGCAGCTGTGTGGATTCTTGAACCCATATCTGTAGGAGTATTTTACCTTTAAGCAGTTGTGTGTATTCTTGAACCCATATCTGTGGGAGTATTTTGCTTTTAAGCAGCTTTGTGTATTCTTGAACCCATATCTGGTGGAGTATTTTGCTTTTAAGCAGTTGTGTGTATTCTTGAACACATGTCTGTGGGAGTATTTTGCTTTTAAGCAGTTGTGTGTATTCTTGAACCCATATCTGGTGGAGTATTTTGCTTTTAAGCAGCTTTGTGTATTCTTGAACCCATATCTGTAGGAGTATTTTGTCTTTAAGCAGTTGTGTGTATTCTTGAACCCATATCTGGTGGAGTATTTTGCTTGTAAGCAGCTTTGTGTATTCTCGAACCCATATCTGGTGGAGTATTTTGCCTTTAAGCAGCTTTGTGTATTCTCGAACCCATATCTGGTGGAGTATTTTGCCTTTAAGCAGCTGTGTGTATTCTTGAACACATATCTGATGGAGTATTTTGCCTTTAAGCAGCTGTGTGTATTCTTGAACCCATATCTGTGGGAGTATTTTGCTTTTAAGCAGCTTTGTGTATTCTTGAACCCATATCTGGTGGAGTATTTTGCTTTTAAGCAGCTGTGTGTATTCTTGAACCCATATCTGTAGGAGTATTTTGTCTTTAAGCAGCTGTGTGTATTCTTGAACTCATATCTGTGGGAGTATTTTGTCTTTAAGCAGTTTCTGTATGCTTTAAAATATTTAATTAGACTTATCTGGTTAGCAAGGCCATTTTACCTTCTTGCAAGAACACATTATTGCTACAAGAAGAAACATCTGGTCAGGGAGAACACGTTATATTTTTAGCAAGGACACGCTATTGATACAAGAAGGAACATTTCAGCTTGCTGTTTTTTTTTACCTAAAATAACTGTCAGACTTATATAGCATAGATGGGGCCTTTAAACTTGAGGGACTCCATCTTCTGCTATAACATGTGTATTCTTGAACCCATATCTGGTGGAGTATTTTGCTTTTCAGCAGCTGTGTGTATTCTTGAACCCATATCTGTGGGAGTATTTTGCCTTTAAGCAGCTGTGTGTATTCTTGAACCCATATCTGATGGAGTATTTTGCCTTTAAGCAGCTGTGTGTATTCTTGAACACATATCTGTGGGAGTATTTTCCTTTTAAGCAGCTATGTGTATTCTCGAACACATATCTGGTGGAGTATTTTGCTTTTAAGCAGCTGTGTGTATTCTTGAACCCAGGGCCGGCGTCAGCACCCGGCGTACCCGGGCAAGGGCCGGGGCCCTGGACCATCAGGGGGGCCCACTGCCCGTCGGGGCCCGGGCCGCTTCCCCGGCAACTGTGCAGGGCCGCACGTGCTGTCCGAGCCCTGCTCTGCTTCATGTGCTGCTGCTCCACCAATCAGGCCCAGTCAGGGGCGTCACTATGCACTTAGATCTGGGGCCTGGATCATAAGTGAGAGTGCACGCACCACACAACAGGCAGGGTTCAGGCTCCCCTGCGTGCAGTGGATGTGCTTCTCTCCCTGCTCGTCCTTCTGGCAAGTCAGAGAAGAGGATCCATGTGCAGAGCAATTGCACAGCGCCACCTAGGGGGAGTATATGTTGGAAGGGGGAGGAAGGAGGTTAATGAGGCCTCAGGCCAGGTCTGTCAGGGAATATAGCCACCGGCTTTAGGGAGAGGGGATAGAGATCACAACTCTCTCCTCTGTGCCTGCACAGCAACCCATCCCCCACCTCCTGTAATGTTAGACAGCTCAGCAGTCGTGACGGGGAGTGTGTGCAGGGCTGACAGGGTGTACAAGCTGCTCCTACTGCTGATTTCCAAGGTCAGGAATCCCCCACTGCTGCCACTGGATACATGCTGATGAAGAGAGTAAGTATGTATATGTCATGTCCCAGTATAATGTGTGTAGTTATATATATATATATATATATATATATATATATATATATATGGTCATGTGTATATGGGTAATATATTTGTATAATGTGCTAACAGATTAGGTCTCTGTATAATGTGTTTATGCGTAGCTCATGTGTCCGTATAATGCGTAGGTCATGTGGCCGTATAATGCTTAACTCATGTGGCCGTATAATGTGTAGGTCATGTGGCCGTATAATGTGTATATGTATAATGTGTAGCTCATGTGGCCGTATATTGTGTAGGTCATGTGGCCGTATAATGTGTATATGTATAATGCGTAGCTCATGTGGCCGTATAATGTGTAGGTCATGTGGCCGTATAATGTGTATATGTATAATGTTTAGGTCTTGTGGCCGGATAATGTGTAGGTCATGTGGCCGTATAATGTGTATATGTATAATGCGTAGCTCATGTGTCCGTATAATGTGTATATGTATAATGCGTAGGTCATGTGGCCGTATAATGTGTATATGTATAATGCTTAACTCATGTGGCCGTATAATGTGTAGGTCATGTGGCCGTATAATGTGTATATGTATAATGTGTAGCTCATGTGGCCGTATATTGTGTAGGTCATGTGGCCGTATAATGTGTATATGTATAATGCGTAGCTCATGTGGCCGTATAATGTGTAGGTCATGTGGCCGTATAATGTGTATATGTATAATGTGTAGCTCATGTGTCCGTATATTGTGTAGGTCATGTGGCCGTATAATGTGTATATGTATAATGCGTAGCTCATGTGGCCGTATAATGTGTAGGTCATGTGGCCGTTTAATGTGTATATGTATAATGTTTAGGTCTTGTGGCCGGATAATGTGTAGGTCATGTGGCCGTATAATGTGTATATGTATAATGTGTATATGTATAATGCGTAGGTCATGTGGCCGTATATTGTGTAGGTCATGTGGCCGTATAATGTGTATATGTATAATGCGTAGCTCACGTGGCCGTATAATGTGTAGGTCATGTGGCCTTATAATGTGTATATGTATAATGCGTAGCTCTTGTGGCCGTATAATGTGTATATGTATAATGCGTAGCTCATGTGGCCGTATAATGTGTATATGTATAATGCGTAGCTCATGTGGCCGTATAATGTGTATATGTATAATGCGTAGCTCATGTGGCCGTATAATGTGTATATGTATAATGCGTAGCTCATGTGGCCGTATAATGTGTATATGTATAATGTGTAGCTCATGTGGCCGTATAATGTGTATATGTATAATGCGTAGGTCATGTGTCCGTATAATGTGTATATGTATAATGTGTAGGTCATGTGGCCGTATAATGTTTAGGTCATGTGGCCGTATAATGTGTAGGTCATGTGGCCATATAATGTGTATATGTATAATGCGTAGCTCATGTGGCCATATAATGTGTATATGTATAATGCGTAGCTCATGTGGCCGTATAATGTGTATATGTATAATGCGTAGCTCATGTGGCCGTATAATGTGTATATGTATAATGCGTAGGTCATGTGTCCGTATAATGTGTATATGTATAATGCGTAGGTCATGTGTCCGTATAATGTGTATATGTATAATGCGTAGCTCATGTGTCCTTATAATGTGTATATGTATAATGCGTAGCTCATGTGTCCGTATAATGTGTAGGTCATGTGGCCATATAATGTGTATATGTATAATGTGTAGCTCATGTGGCTGTATAATGTGTAGGTCATGTGTCCGTATACTGTGTATATGTATAATGCGTAGGTCATGTGTCCGTTTAATGTGTATATGTATAATGTGTAGCTCATGTGGCCGTATAATGTGTAGCTCATGTGGCCGTATAATGTGTATATGTATAATGTGTAGGTCATGTGGCCGTATAATGTGTAGGTCATGTGGCCGTATCATGTGTATATGTATAATGTTTAGGTCATGTGTCCGTATAATGTGTATATGTATAATGCGTAGCTCATGTGTCTGTATAATGTGTAGCTCATGTGGCCGTATAATGTGTATATGTATAATGTTTAGGTTTTGTGACCGTATAATGTGTAGGTCATGTGGCCATATAATGTGTATATGTATAATGGTTAGGGTTAGGGGTGGGGTTAGGGTTAGGGTACCTTAGGGTTAGGGTACCTTAGGGATAGGGTTAGGGGGTTAGGGGTTAGGGTTAAGGGTTAGGGTTAAGGGTTAGGGTTGGGGTTAAGGGTTAGGGTTAGAGTTAGGGTACCTTAGGGTTAGGGGATTAGGGTTAGAGGGTTAGGGTTAGGGTACCTTAGGGGTAGGGTTAGGGGGTTAGGGTTAGGGTACGTTAGGGTTAGAGGGTTAGGGTTAGGGGGTTAGGGTATGGGTTAGGGTACGGGTTAGGGTACGGGTTAGGGTACAGGTTAGGGTTAAGGGTATTCTTGAACCCATATCTGTAGGAGTATTTTACCTTTAAGCAGCTGTGTGTATTCTTGAACCCATATCTGTGGGAGTATTTTGCTTTTAAGCAGCTTTGTGTATTCTTGAATCCATATCTGGTGGAGTATTTTGCTTTTAAGCAGTTGTGTGTATTCTTGAACTCATATCTGGTGGAGTATTTTGTCTTTAAGCAGTTGTGTGTATTCTTGAACCCATATCTAGTGGAGTATTTTGCTTTTAAGCAGTTGTGTGTATTCTTCAACCCATATCTGTAGGAGTATTTTACCTTTAAGCAGTTGTGTGTATTCTTGAACCCATATCTGTGGGAGTATTTTGCTTTTAAGCAGCTTTGTGTATTCTTGAACCCATATCTGGTGGAGTATTTTGCTTTTAAGCAGTTGTGTGTATTCTTGAACACATGTCTGTGGGAGTATTTTGCTTTTAAGCAGTTGTGTGTATTCTTGAACCCATATCTGGTGGAGTATTTTGCTTTTAAGCAGCTGTGTGTATTCTTGAACCCATATCTGTAGGAGTATTTTGTCTTTAAGCAGTTGTGTGTATTCTTGAACCCATTCTGGTGGAGTATTTTGCTTGTAAGCAGCTTTGTGTATTCTCGAACCCATATCTGGTGGAGTATTTTGCCTTTAAGCAGCTGTGTGTATTCTTGAACCCATATCTGATGGAGTATTTTGCCTTTAAGCAGCTGTGTGTATTCTTGAACACATATCTGATGGAGTATTTTGCCTTTAAGCAGCTGTGTGTATTCTTGAACCCATATCTGTGGGAGTATTTTGCTTTTAAGCAGCTTTGTGTATTCTTGAACCCATATCTGGTGGAGTATTTTGCTTTTAAGCAGCTGTGTGTATTCTTGAACCCATATCTGTAGGAGTATTTTGTCTTTAAGCAGCTGTGTGTATTCTTGAACCCATATCTGTGGGAGTATTTTGTCTTTAAGCAGTTTCTGTATGCTTTAAAATATTTAATTAGACTTATCTGGTTAGCAAGGCCATTTTACCTTCTTGCAAGAACACATTATTGCTACAAGAAGAAACATCTGGCCAGGGAGAACACGTTATATTTTTAGCAA